>NC_052947.1:41638827-41998827 GCF_013358895.1 Oreochromis aureus
ACTTTGACGCTTCCTGTACGTCTGACGATGCTTCGCTGCTGCGGTGCTTCCTGTGCGCTCTAATTCATCAGCAGGGACAGTTTCTTTAATGCGAGGCTCACAGGGTTAGATGGTCTGGTACTCACACAGCGACCAATCACACACGTTCATGGAAACACCTTTTCTACCTTTTTCTTTTAAAAGTTCACACACAGAACTTTTAGATTGCCCACAGGGTTTATGCTGTTTTGGAAAACAATCATCTTTGCCTGTTTGTCTTCTTCTTTCATCAATAAGAGGACCTGGTTGTTTTTTTCTCCTTTATAATAGAAACCATCATTTAAAAACTCGGGTGGTCTGAGACACCTGCCGCTCCCTGTGTCGCTAAAGCAACAGCAGCAACGTTTAACACTTTCACTGCCTCGTGTAGATGAACTGATGAGGTGTTTGTTTCTCTGTGAAGGAGATCTGAACTGCATCGCGGGGGCGACGTCCCGTAACGGAGCGTTCATCTGGGACGTCAGGAAAGGAAAAATCATCACTCGCTTTAACGAGGTGAGTAGGGCACGCCCCCGTGTGTCTGAACCCAATCACACGATGCACAGCGTGATGCGTCTGTCTGTCTTCCTCCAGCACGGTAAGAACGGGATTTTCTGTATTTCCTGGAGCCACAAGGATTCAAAGCGGATCGCTACCTGCAGCGGAGACGGATTCTGGTGAGTGCTTCCTCTTCTCTCCCGACGACGGCGTCATGTTTGTCCTTTGCAGTGATTCACGTGTTTATTGTTGTTGTGGTGACAGCATCATCAGGACCATCGACGGTAAAATCCTTCACAAGTACAAACACCCCGCTGCTGTGTTCGGCTGCGACTGGAGCCAGAACAACAAGTAAGACCTGCATCCACATCGTTTGGCTTCACTCGAAACGTTTAAGCAACATGAAAAGATCTCACAGCACAGAGAAGGAAAAACAGGGAACACAGACAGAACGAGGAGGGTGAGTGTCACAGCGTGGGCGTGACACACGAGTGCTTTAAAGGACCCAACGGCTCGTTTATATGAACGTCTACGGCAGGTTCAGAGCTGGAAGTCAGCGTGACCCATGCTGAACAGGGCCGAGTGCTGTTTTTACACTTTAAACCTCCTGCTCACCAGCTCTGTGAGTCCAGTGAAGGGTTTCCGATGACTTTATGGTCCCAGTCGATAGTTTCAAGTCTGATGAAGAAGACATGATGTTCTTCTAAGTTCCTGTGTGGAGTCAAAAATCAGCGCGTGGTTCAGAGCGGGCTAAAGTGTACAGTAGAGCTAAATATGGGCTAATATCTACACACTCGTGATACACTGATCCCATCATCCAGCAGCGTGTAGACCCTCCTGTAGCAGGACAAACCTGCAGTGATGTTTCCTGTGTGACTTCATCAGTCTGTCTCACCCCTGTGGAGGAGTCTTCTTCACAGCGTTGCTCATGCACAACTCTCTGAAGGTCCAGCTCTGGACTCTGATTCAGACCTGGACTTTGTCCCATCGATGACCCGGTCTGGTCCGAGCTTTAGCCGTGGGCCTCACGCTGTCTCTGTGTTACTTCGGTGTAGAGAGGAGCTCGTGGTCCACTCAGACCATCCTCCTTCGTGCTGACGGCTGCTGTGAGCTGTTGGTTTCTTCCAAACGTGCTTCACAGACAAACATCTGCACTTTGTTCTCGTCTGTTCCTGAAGTCTGTGCTTCGTATAGCTGCATCCATACAAAGCCAGCACTGCAGTTCCTCTGATGTCCAGCAGTGTTTGTATGAGCGAGAATCGAGACCAAACCGATGAGGTCAGTGTTTGACCCGTCAGTATTTCCTATTTAAACCAGCACCACAGCGGGTTTCTGTGTTGAACCTGTTTCCATGGAAGATTGTGCAGCAGCTCTGGGGGGTTCAAAGGTCAGTGTGCACCAACATCAGCTGATGGAGGACATGTGGGTGGTGCATATTCGTTATCGCTGAGCAGCTGGTTGAAATAAAGTGTAGTGATCCTTTAAAGCTGTGAGAACGTCACCGTGTGCTTCTCTGTCTGCAGGGACATGATAGCGACGGGCTGCGAGGACAAGAACGTGCGCGTGTACTACCTGGCCACGAGCTCGGACCAGCCTCTGAAGGTGTTCACGGGGCACCTGGCCAAGGTGTTCCACGTTCGCTGGTCCCCCCTGAGAGAGGGGATCCTGTGCTCTGGATCGGATGATGGGTGGGTGCAGACACACTGAGAGGAGGCAGAGCACGCTGTCCCAAATTAGCCTTGGTTCAAAGAGTGTGCGTGTGTGTGTGCGTGTGTGCAGGACTGTTCGTATCTGGGACTACACGCAGGACGCGTGCATCAATGTGCTGAGCGGGCACACGGCTCCGGTCAGAGGCCTGATGTGGAACACAGAGGTGCCTTACCTGCTCATCTCAGGTAACGTCTCTAAAAGCTTCCCCTCACCTGCCGTGTGACTCGTGTGGAGTGGGTGGTCTCTGGAGAACGACGTCCTTGTTTGTGCTGTTTCGCAGGTTCCTGGGATTACACCATCAGAGTGTGGGACACCAGAGACGGCACGTGTTTAGACACAGTCTACGACCACGGAGCCGACGTGTACGGTGAGTCAGGCTCCACTTCCTGTTTACGGCGTGCTTCAGTAAACATGTAAATAAGACATGCGTGTTCGTCTGACAGCGGCTCACTCTGTGCGTGTGCAGGTCTCACGTGTCATCAGAGCCGTCCCTTCACCATGGCGAGCTGCAGCAGGGACAGCACGGTGAGGCTGTGGTCCCTCACGCCGCTCATCTCCCCTCTGCTGCTGAACATCCTCACCGACCAGCCCTGGGAGAAGATCATCGGAAACACAGGTGAGAACTCACCTGAACTTTAATCTGCTCGTTCCTGCTTTAGTGCTGCTGACGCCAGTGTCATCGCCACGGAGGATTTGTTGAAGCGGGCAGCTCACTGCTTCTTATCGCTCCCTGATTTATGTTTTATTGTCACTATTTTAACTTTATGACCATTTTTGATTCGTATCAATATTATTAAGTGTCTCTAACAGACTGTGTGTGTGTGTGTGTGTGTGTGTGTGTGTGTGTGCAGACACAGCTATGGTTCCCGGCTCACCGCTGCTGCTTTGTGGAAAAGTGTCCAGAGACATCAAGCAGGAGCTGGACAAGCTGAGCTTCGACATCAGAGCCAAGAAGCTTCGCTGGTTCTCCGAATGCTTTTCGGTAACGACCTCAGCCAGTGTTACGTGCTGTTTAAGCCCGGCAGCCCCGCGCTGAGGTGCAGGGCTGTGAAGCAACAGCAAAGGGTGGTGCTCTCCATCAGAGATGTTTTGATGATTCAGGACAGAGTCAGAGGCTGAGGAGAGCTTCCCACATAGCAAAATTGGTATGGCCCGGATCTGGCCACACAATGTGCTTACACACGGCCCACGTACGGCAAAGAATGACGGCCCTGTGCTGGCCCCCAGCAGTAGACACACTGCTGGCCCTGTGCTGTGGTCCCAGATGTCAGCCTAATGTGTACCTTAGTCAAGCCATGTAATAACAACATGCGCCAAAACACAATAGTGTAACATGACGAAACTCCGTTCAGACAGTGATTCTTAAATAGCCCTTTTTTCTACTCTCCCAAAAGCACTCTATACAACATTCACCCAATCACACACTTTCTCCAAACTGAGTGCTTAACTACATTCATACACATTCTCACTCTTGACATGTAGACTGCAGGAGCCAGGGATCGAACCACTAACCTTACGATTAGTAGGTGACCTGCTCTACTTCCTGAGCTACAGCCACCCGGTGGTACACATGAGTTAACCCTCACCAGGTTTTGGATAAAGTGCACACTCACTAACCTGTCACACCTGCATTTGAAACATTGGCTATCGTACCAGTATAGTATTGCAACATGACATTTGGGTCTTCTAACTAAAATAGGAACATAAACAGTCCCATCATTGCCAGACCTGGCCCACATCTGGCTGACATACACTCTGCCATGACACCAGTCAGGCATAAGTGCCAGCTTGATGCCGGATCCGGGCCAGACCTGTTTTCTATGAGCCTGGGCCACATACACCGAACCATCGGGCCAGATGTGACATGCCATCACATAAACAGTGCCATCTATGCCAGGCCTGGCCCACATCTGGATGACATACCACTTACCATGCCAGGAGTCAGCCAGGGGTGCCGGCTTGACACCAGATCCGGGCCAGACCTGCCTGCTATGTGGGTTCCTGCTGCTCATCACGTCCATACTGGTGCTCACAGTAATGAGTCCTGAGCACCAGAGGTGCAGCTGGACAGGCTGTACTGTTAATTATAATACTAATTATATATACCAGTCTATCGCAGGGCTGTCACTGAGCAGTGTTTCTAATTATTCAGTTCAGTTTTATTTATACGGCGCCAAATCAGGACAGAAGCCAGAGATTAATAATAACTAATGATTTATAAATAACGTTGACTTTGAATTACTGAGAGGTGACCTGGAAGTATCAGACCAGCCTTTATGAAAGCAAAGGAGATGGTTACATCCCATAATTCATAGCAGCACAACCTCAGAAAGACCGCACGGTCCTTTTTCCAACCCTTAGAACAATGTCATAGCTTAGTAAAAATCCTCTCGCTGCTGTAATAGAGCTAAAAGCTAAGGTTCGCCGGGGGCGGAGCTTCTTCTATTTCAACATTTATCCTCATTAAACTGAGATATGAGGGGAGAGTCTTCTTTATTCTGTCGGCGCAGACGTTTTTATAAAGTCTCACTTTGTGTTTGGTGCTTTTCTCCTCCTGCTCAGGTTTTCACTGCGAGCGCAGCCTCGTTTGTCTGTTTGACCTTCTGCTCCTCCTCCTCTTCCTCCTCCTCCTCCTCCTCCTCCTCCCTCTCCACAGCCTGAATGTGATGTTTGCAGATCAAACAGAGATCAGGACAGAGTGAAATCTGCTTTCATATTTACAGAGAAGAGTTTTTAAAACTACTTCCTGGTTTATTTGGAGTCTTTGCTGTGAGATCTCCTCCTGCTCGTCCTGTAAACACGGCAGCAGTAAAGCCAGAGAACAGAGAGGCTGGATTACTGGTCTGATTAAACGTGTTTGAACACATCAGCGTGCTGGTTTTACACGTGTGTGTGTGTGTGTGTGTGTGTGTGTGTGTGCGTGTGTGTGTGTGCCAGCCTCCAGGTGGCAGCAGTAACCTGTGGGACCTGGTGTCAGTGATTAACGGCCAGGACGACTCGCTGCTCCCAGCCAGCTACAGCAAAGGAGTGATGCACATGAAGCACCTGCTCAAGTTTAAAACCGTGAGTCCTGATTGGTCCTTTCACCGTCGCAGCTTACGGTTACCGTAGCGTGCACAGTCACCGCCACACCTACTCATGCAAATGCTCGACTTTCACAAAGAAGCAGAAAGCAGCCAGACCGGAACCTCACGGAACGCCTGTCAGCCCACAAACCAGCTGATGAAGACAATAATATTAATGATGACAATGATGAGTTGTGATCCAGCAGGAGACGGTTGCCTCATGCTCCTGCAGCTGCAGGCGTGCAGCACGTACAACACGTCCTAATCTGTGGAACAATCTGCCCCAGCACATCAGAGAGGCCCCTCCACTGCTCACTTTTAAAACACGTCTTAAAACCCAGTTTTACTCCTTGGCGTATGACACAGTATGACCCTGATCTTATTGTTTTAAATTTAATTCTAATTATCATTTTCTGCTACTTTATTTTTGTGTTCAGCTGGGAGTTGTTCTGAAAGTGCGATATAAATAAATTGCTTCTTGCACGTAGCCTCAGCTTTTGTTTTCTTGTCTTCCAGTCTGAAGCTCAGGAGCTGACCATCGTGAAGATGTCCAAATTCGGAGGAGGAATCGGAGCGCCGAGCAAAGAGGAGCGGCTGAAGGAAGCCGCAGATATCCATCTGAGGCTGGGACAGATCCAACGATACTGTGAGCTGATGGTGGAGCTGGGACAGGTGTGTGTGTGTGTGTGTGTGTGTGTGAACTCACTGTTCAAATGAAACTTTGACTAAAACAAAAAGCAGGAACAGTTTGAGCCAGCAGAGACGCTGCACCGATGGCTCGGTGGTGTACTCCGAGTGTTTTGTGTGTTTCAGTGGGAGAAAGCGTTGTCTGTGGCACCGGGAGTCTCCATGAAGTACTGGAAGAAGCTCATGCAGAGGTAACAGCGAGCACGAACCTGAACCCCCGAGTGTGGCGCCCGTCTGTAAATCTGCTCGTTTCTGACATGAAAGGCTGCACTTAATGTTTTCTGACTCAAAATAAGTGAAACTCATCAGGAAAGTGTGCGCTGAGGTCGAGCCCATCGACAGCACAGAAGACTGTTTGTAAGGTTTAAGGCGCTCCTGCGTCCATGACGTGTTTAAGTGTTAGGCTGTAAACGCAGAGCAGCGTGTCCCGGCTCTTGTCCTGCTGCCGAGGTTTCTAAGGTTTATCGTCATCACCATGCACAGACACACCTGAGTCTCACATTCCAGCTGCTCCACACGCTTCATATCAGCCTGTATTTGTGGCAGGAGAGCTGACCAGCTGATGGCCGAGGATAATGACGACGCCATCCCGTACTGCGTCGCCACGGGAGACATAAAAAAACTGGTGACGTTCTTCAGTGGGAGAGGACAGCTGCTGGAGGCCTTGCTGATAGCACAGGTACAAAGATCACAACAACACGGGCGCATCACCTGTGACGAGGGACGCACAGGTGAGAACATCCTAACCATGAATGTTTTTAGGGAGCGTGTGAGGGGAACATACGCGCACCTCAAAGCTCTGCAGGCAACCACACGACTAATGACGTGGACAACAGGCAGCAGTACCAGAGGTAACACACACACACACACACGCACACACACACACACGCACACACACGCACACGCACACACACACGCACGCACAGGTCAGAGCAGATATATTCTGAGACTCCTGAGTTCGTGCATCACTTCTGTGTGTAAGTAAAACTTTATTTATATACAGTGTTGGGAAGGTTACTTTTAAAATGTATTCCATTACAGAATACTGAATACATGCCCCAAAATGTATTCTGTAACGTATTCCGTTACGTTACTCAATGAGAGTAACGTATTCTGAATACTTTGGATTACTTAATATATTATCATGCTGTTTACAACTACGTGAATGTCCTATTGCTGTGATTTATTACTGTTACTGAAGGTCCGCGGCTCGAAACGTAGTAAAGGGACCTCTGGCTAATACGTGGGGTTCGTGGTCGGGCTGGTAGCGAAAACTAGCTTTACTTTGTTGTCTGGGTCAACTTTGCTTGCGGGAGACAGAGAGAGGCGTTGAAAGGCTGCTCCAACGGAACTTATTTTTTTCCGGAGGAAAACACGAACACAGTGTACAGTTGAGTCTTAATAGCTTACTTACAGCTGGGCTCCTCAGGCACTCTTCTTGGCTGCTGTGGTTATTATTATATTTACATGCTTCCAGCTCCCGTTTTTGCTCCGTGACAGCTCGGACTTTTCCTTTCTCTCCTCCCTCGCTCACAGACACATAACGGGTATGGTAGTCCATTCTCCTGCAGCACGGACTACACTGCCCATGATGCTACATGCTTTAGAGCTATGCCTGTAGCATTCTGCCTTTAGCTTAGCACAACAACAACAACAAAAAAGCGCTCTCTCACCCAGGAAACACGCAGAGAGAGAGCGTCACCCTGTAACCATGGCAACCGTAACGCTGCCGCCTGGAACAACAGAACGTAGCTGTCAAACAAACCCAAACAGTCCTGACCCGCGATAATATGAAACAGGGAAGTACCGCAGTGTAATCCATTTATTTCAACAAAGTAACTGTATTCTGAATACCACCTTTTTAAACGGTAACTGTAACGGAATACAGTTACTCATATTTTGTATTCTGAATACGTAACGGCGGTACATGTATTCCGTTACTCCCCAACACTGTTTATATAGCACCTTTCAAGATAAAAATCACAAAGTGCTTCACAGAAGCTAAAACCTAAAAATAAAAAACAACCAAAAGCAAGTTTAAAAAGATGAGTTTTTAGCTGTTTTTTAAAAGCGACCACTGAGTCCACAGATCTCAGGCTCAAAGGAGAGACTTCCACAGTCTGGGGCCACAGTTACAAAAGCTTTGTCACCTTGTGTTTTCAGCCTCGTGTGTTGGACAGCCAGCAAGCCCTGGTCACATGACCTCAGGGACCTACTGGGAATGTATGGATGTAAAAGTTCACTTATATATGTTGGTGCTTGTCCATGCAGAGCCCTGAAAGTCAAGGTCAAAACCTTAAACTGGATTCTGAATTTAACGGGGAGCCAGTGCAGCTGGATCAGCAGGGGTGTGACATGGAAAACTTGGAGGACTTGGTCAGAAGCTTTGCAGCAGCGTTCGGAACAACTTGCAGATGCTCCAAAGGCTTTACATAAACAAGTAAACAAAGAATTACAATAATCCAGGCGAGATGAAACAAATGCATGAATGACAATTTCTAATTCGGAGCGCGATACAACGGGACTCAGCTTAGCGATGTTTCTCAAGTGATAAAAACAGGAGCGAACCAGAGATTTAACAAAGTCAGAGCTGAGTCAATAGTAACACCGAGGCTCCTGATAGACGGTTTTGCAAATGTAGCAAGTGGACCCAAGTTTTCCATAACACTAGGTACAAAATTTTTAGGAGCACAAACAAGGACTTCAGTCTTCTCCTCATTTAGTTGAAGAAAGTTTCCAGCCATCCAACATCTGTGTGCACGCTGATCTCAGGTCATCTTCTTCTCTTTAGTTTAACTGAACACCTGTGTGAGTCACACCTGCAGACCTCTGTGGTTCTCCTCTCTCTGCAGTCTCCTCCATAAGGTTTGTAAGGACCTCGCTGAGTGGTACTTCCAGGACGGATGCTCTGTGCTGGCGGCGTGCTGCCACCTGGCTGTGGACGACATCGAGGTGAGCGTCGCAGTCGCTGCCTTCGGGCATTTCTCTGCGCTCCACATTAAAACGTGGCTGAAGTGTGTGTGAACGTGTGCTTCGGTTCCAGTTAGCCATGTCCAGTCTGATCCGAGGTAACGAGCTGGAGCTGGCCGCATGTGTGGGCATCGTCCTCAGAGAGGCAGCCAATCAGAGCACAGCTTACTGCCTTCAGCTCCTGGCCAGGAAGTACATGACCAATCCGACATGGTAGGTTTTTGTGCTGCTTTGCCCACACACAAAGACCGCTGTCCCCTGAGCACGCTCAGTTAACTGAACTGGTCACATGATTTGGTTTAGTTTGAGAACAGATCAGATCAGAGGATTTAAAGGCGTGGCTTTGCTTCGTGACACATCATTTTGATTGGCTGTCTCGTTCATGAAATTCGCAATGTCAGGGAACTGTTCCCTGACAGGTGCAGCTGTTGGTGCTCAAAGGTGGGCGGGTACGGACTTAAACAAATCAGTATGCAGGCCACTTACCTGCACAGTCCGAACCAATCAGGACAAAGTAAACGTCCAAGTAGCAGAAACTGCAGTTCCTCTAATGTCCACTCGAGGCTCCAACAGTGAGTCCGTCCTCACAGACAAACCAGTGGGTGACGTCACATATCCAGCTGTGCTAGCGCCCAGCCGTCAGCTACAGGCTGCTTTTGGTTTGACTCAGGACAGACGGACACAGCTACAAGCACACACAGCTGTTTCACTCTGTGGCTTCATAAAAGCTGCACATGATAAAAACATGAACCTCGTCTTCTCTGTGTTTACACTTAGGGAGCTGTCAGCTGACCTGCTGCGAATGATTCCCGACAACCACGTCTTATTGGCTAAACTCTGCGCGTTTTACCCGGGGAGTGCTGCTGAAATCAACCAGCTGCATGAAAGGGTGTGTATGCTCGACTCGTTCTGGGTAACATGTAAATAAATGCAGTATGCAGTGATCTGTAAATACTTCAAGCCTTTATTTAATAGACAACAGCAGAAACATACAGTGTTTGTATGCCAGCGGCCGGGCACCAGAGCCTGGATGTGGGTGTGTACATGCTGGTATTAACACGCGTGACGATGTCGCTCGCTGTCTTTAAAGTGCGGCCTGCCTTCACTGGAGGAGTGTAAGGCGCTGGCAGGAGAAGCCGTGAATGAAGGAGATTTGTTTTCAGCGGTTAAATTCCACCTGCTGAGCCCCGAGCCTGAGGTCGCCCTGCAGATCGGGATAAACCACCTCAAAGGTACTCACACATCACATCTGTGCAGCAGCTGGAGGTTCACAGAAAACAAAGATTTCATGTATTTTATCAGTATCTTCATTAGTTCATGTGTTTTAATGTTAATGGCTCACCTTAACAGGTGTTCTGGGAATCCATCCTACCTGGCAAACCATCCTACCCGTTGTTTCTGCGCATGCGCACAACACGAAATTAAGTGGCGAGCCGTCCTACCTTTGTGAATATTAGCTAGAAGAATACTCTGACGGGTAAAATTAACTGCCAAACCATCCTGCCTGTATGAATATGACCTACAAGCATACTCTGATGGGCAAACTTAAGTGGCAAACCGTCATACCTACTTAAATTGGTGCTGGAATTACTCTGTGACAGCAGAAATGTGCATAAACTACTTACGGTAGGACGTTTTGCCAAAGTAGGATGGTTTGTCAGAACGGTCGCTGCAGATGGCCCCGCCCCTCCCTGAGCCTGGTTCTGCCGGAGGTTTCTTCCTGTTCAAAGGGAGTTTTTCCTTCCCACTGTGGCCAAAGTGCTTGTTCATAGGGGGTCATATGATTGTTGGGTTTTCTCGGTGTTATTGTTGGTCGTTACCTTACAATCTGAAGCGCCTTGAGGCGACTGTTGTTGTGATTTTTTTTAAACTGAAGAGCTAACTGATCGTCCACAATAGTTATAAACACTGATCAGTGTTAGGGTCCAGGGTTTACCCCGCCTCTCGCCCTGTGACAGCTGGGATAGGCTCCACCCCCTGCGACCCTGATTAGTTTAAATTTTGCTTTTCATTTTTTTCCTCCTCAGAACAGCTGGCTGGATCTGATTGGACGGTGGATGACGTTCAGCCAATCCTGGACCTGATGAGTTACATCAGAACTGACCGCCTCATCACGACCAAGACCACCGAGTGAGAACGACTGTTTATTAGAAACAACGTTTGCTATGTTGTTACTATACGCAGAGTTGACTGACCTGAGTGTGTGTGTGTGTGTGTGTGTGTGTGTGTGTGTGTGCGCAGAGCCCGCAGTGAGCTGCTCATCCTCTGTGGTTATATTGGAGCTCTGCTGGCCATTAGAAGACAGTACAGCAGCATCGTACCTGCACTCTATGAATACACCAGGTACACACACACACACTGTGAGTCCGCAGACACACACACACTGAAGTCTGTGCTCTGTGTGGCAGCAGCTGCTGTCAGGAGCATGAAAGCTGACGCTGGATTCCAGTCCTGCACACAGAGTGTTAGCGCAGTGCTCAGACTGTCCTGTGGTTATAAAACAGAAAGTTTTTGTTAATCCACATTAATGTTTTTACTGTGACCGACTGTGAAAAACAGCAGTTTGTCTGGTACACGATCATAAAACATCCTTTCTGTTTATGTTACTTCATTACGTTGGTTTAGCATCAATGTCCCTGAATGTCTTTAGTTTATTTACGTTTTGTAATGTAATTTTTACAATTTTAGTTTTAAGAGGAAACTAAAACATCAGTAGGAAAAGTTGTAACATAGTTGAAATTCCAACATGTACGCCCTCCTTTACATTTTCCAAATCTGTCCGAAGGGCCAGATTGGAGTCTCTGACAGGCCCCCTCTGGCCCCGGGCTTTATGTTTGACACCCCTGGTTTAAACCTTAGCTGAAGCTTTGGAGCGCTACAATTCAATTTTATATATGCAGCATCAAATCACAACAACAGTCGCCTCAAGGCGCTTTATACTGTAAGCTAGACCCTACAATAATACACACAGAGAAAAACCCAACAATCATATGACCCCCTATGAGCAAGCACTTTGGTGACAGTGGGAAGGAAAAACTCCCTTTTAACAGGAAGAAACCTCCGGCAGAACCAGGCTCAGGGAGGGGCGGGGCCATCTGCTGTGATTGGTTGGGGTGAGAGAAGGAAGACAGGATAAAGACATGCTGTGGAAGAGAGACAGAGATTAATAACAGATATGATTCGATGCAGAGAGGTCTATTAACACATAGTGAGTGAGAAAGGTGACTGGAAAGGAAAAACTCAATGCATCATGGGAATCCCCGGCAGCCTACGTCTATTGCAGCATAACTAAGGGAGGATTCAGACAGGTTTACATTTTTCCTTGATCAAAATCAACGTTCAGCATCTCCTGATTCGTTCCAGAAACAGGAACAGATATGAAACATGCGCAGTGACGTCAGCTAATATCGGCTTTTGATTTGAAATTATCGTCGATGATTGTTTGGATCCTTCTGCCGCTGCACGCCAGCGTCTGTGAACGTGTTTCCTTGTGTTTCTCAGTCAGCTGCTGAAGCGGCGAGAGGTGTCTGTCCCTCTGAAGATCGAGCAGCTGTCCGTGGAGCTGGACGCCTGGAGGGCCTGCGCGCAAGCTAACAGCATGTACGTCACACACACACACACACACACACGTTGTATCAATAGCACTACAAGGTGCTCACATTAACGAGCAGAGGTGTAGCAGTGATGCTGAAGAGCGGCCAGGATGAGGCCGGTCACCAAGGCAACTGCATCAGGACACATGAAGGAGCTGCATCTGCCGTTAGACTGATGACTGAGATGGTCACTGAGTGATCGGCTAACTGAAGAATCGTCACTCTGAGGTTTGGAGGACTTCCTGTTGAGGGGAAATCAGATGGATGAAGAGCACCAGGAGCCATTATGGCCCACTCTGAAATCAGTGAAGTGGAAGCTTTATTTTATTTTATTCTGTTCTGGGTGGAAATGTGCTCGTCACTGAATGAGGATCTTCTTCTCAGGGCTGAACGTCCCAGCAGCACACGGTGACCTGTGTTTCCACCACAGGGCCAAGAAGATGAGTCATGAAAAGCCTGATGAAATCAAACTGTTTTAAACTAAAATGAAAGAAATCCTGGACTTTATATAAGATAGTAAAGTTTTAATGATTTATCATAGAGCTGGTCAACATCAGGAAGAGCTTCAGAATAAAATATATGACTGTCTCATCAGTGCTGTGCCCTCCAGCTCAGCAGCACTCAGGTGAAGGCGGTTCCACCTTGTGGTGCTGTTCTGAAACTGCACTTCATAAGCTGCTATTTAAGGAAGCAGAGCATGAAAGATGAACTCAAGCTATCAGTAAGAGCCGTGCATACGGCCTCCCAGCACTAGTGCATGGTTAATTCATTATTAGCATCTTCCTAATAAATCCAGAAATCCTTGCATGTACACATAACTGCTCTGCTTCCACTATCCCCACAGCTGAGCAGCACGTCACCTGCAGGCGTACTGCTGGGGACACGAGTGAGTGCACGCAGGCACACGCAGGCACACACATGCACGCGCATGCACACGTAGGCATGTCGCTGGGCTGATGTTCAGTCATTAAAGGTCTTTTATGATTATTCATCTTAAAGAAACGTCAAAGCTGTGGCTTCCACCGAAAACAGGAACAATCACCACAACAGAGAAGCTCAGACGCTGTCAGTGCAGCCAGTCTGGTCCAGTGTAAGGACACATTGCTTCATCACTGAGTGGACTCCGCTGCAAAGAGTGTGACACCACACCCCAGAGTGCAGACCACAGTTTCCCTGAGCCTTACTCTAACATAACTCCATCTTTGACCCAGAACCTGAGTCCTGATCCTGAAGAGGAACAGAGCAGGGATGAGCTTCGAGAACGACGCAGCGCTGTCAGTTTGTCACCAGCAGCTGGACGAGTTTCATTTCTTTATTTTAGTCTGTGGTTTCCTGTGAGAAGTGACTGCAGGCAGAAAGCTGCAGGCCACAGGACGGCTGTTTGAAACACACACACACACACATTCACACACACACACACACACACACACACACACACATTCACACTCACACACACACATTCACACACACACACACACACACACACACACACACACACATTCACACACACATTCACACACACACACACACACACACACATTCACACTCACACACACACACACACACACACACACACACACACACACACACTCACACACACATTCACACTCACACATTCACACTCACACACTCACACACACACACACACATTTGTAGCAGACACGTCTGAGTAAATTTGTCACGTCTCAGTATTTCGTCAGGTTTTCTCTTTAAAGTGTTTTCGGGTGTTGAAGCTGGATTATGAAGGCCAACCCACTGATGAATTCTAACCCTGAGTGGGTCTCTGGGGTCCGGCGCACACAGCTGGGTGTTTTCATATAAAGAAAACAAAGTGTACGTATCATCTATGAAAGTCCTCAGACTCCACGTAGGATGATTCTACATATGGTGAACAGTTAAAGTGGAGGACTCACTGAAAGCTGCTGTTCCATGACACAAAGCAGAGCATGACTGAATGCCTTCAGCTCGGCTCACTCTCACACTGATGCTATAAACTGTAGTTATGCAGAATATGCTGCTGTCCTCATGTCCTCATGTCCACACACACTCACAGCAAACGTCCTTCCTTCCTGTCCGTCTGTCTCCATCAGCCCCCCGTCAGAGTGTCAAAGAGAAGAGTTCAGCTGCCTGCAGAGGAGAATCCAGCCGAGCCACAAAGGTAACCAGTCACCAGCTGCAGCTCAGAGGGCGAGGAGGCAACCAGCACGTTAATGATAATGATAACATTAATAATAATAATACAATTCATTGATAACATTGATAATATTAATAATGACATCATTAAACCATTTCCTGCGTCTCTCAGGTGCGTTGCTCCTCTGTGGTGCTGACTACGTGACGGGCTCCAACCTGCCCAGTCACTCAGACCTCCAGCTGTCCTGCTTCACCGGGCAGAGAATACAGGTGTGTGTGTGTGTCTGTGTGTGAGTGTGTGTCTGTGTGTGTGTGTGAGTCTGTGTGTGAGTGTGTGTCTGTGTGTGAGTGTGTGTGTGTGTGTGTGTGTGTGTGTGTGTGTGTGTGTGTGAGTGTGTGTCTGTGTGTGTGTGTGTGTGTGTGTGTGTGTGTGTGTGTGTGTGTGTGTGTGAGTGTGTGTGTGTGTGTGTGTGTGTGTGTGTGTGTGTGTGTGAGTGTGTGTCTGTGTGTGAGTGTGTGTGTGTGTGTCTGTGTGTGTGTGTGTGTGTGTGTGTGTGTGTGTGTGTGTGTGTGTGTGTGAGTGTGTGTGTGTGTGTGTGTGTGTGTGTGTGTCTCTGTGTGTGTGTGTGTGTCTGTGTGTGAGTGTGTGTCTGTGAGTGTGTGTGTCTGTGTGTGTGTGTGTGTGTGTGTGTGTGTGTGTGTGTGTGTGTGTGTGTGTGTGTGTGTGTGTGTGTGTGTGTGTGTGTGTGAGTGTGTGTGTGTGTGTGTGTGTGTGTGGGTGTGTGTCCCCACGAGCTATGATTAACCGACGTGTGTGTTTCTGCACTGATGTGTCCAAAGCTCTGTCTGCTCTGTTTGAATGCTCAGGGTCCGGTGTTTTTGCTGGAGGACAATAAATCAGCCATCTCACTCAATGACGCTTTAATGTGGGCGAAGGTCAACCCCTTCTCCCCCCTGGGGACGGGACTCCGCATCAACCCCTTTTAACCCACACGAAGAAGAGGAAGACGGTCACGGCGGCGATGAGACAGAAACCAGCGGCTGAAGTCCAGGCTCAAACACTTTTTCCCAACTGAAGTTTCAGAGAAGCTCAAAGCTTTTGTAGATTTTGATATTGGTTAGCTGTTACGTGATGAGAATGTAGCCAACCAATCGTGCTTCATGTGTGAAGGAGGACTGGTGTCGAATGTGTCGTACTGGGTAGAACTCCTGCTTCATTTCCCACAATGTGATCATGTACATACAGGGTATAAATCTGAGTTCTTCTACTGTACAAAGAAAGCACTGGAATAAAGACACCACTGAGTATTTATGGGAGACTTTCTTTGTGTTCATGTTAATCTTCTCTCAGCTGCTCCCTTTAGAAAGAAGAAGAAGAAAGTGTACTTTATTGATCCCCGTGGGGAAATTCCTCTCTGCATTTAACCCATTCACTCAGTGAAGCAGTGGTCAGCCTTTGGGCGCCCGGGGAGCAGTAGGGACGGTACCTTGCTCAGGGGAATCGAACCCCCGCCCTTCCGATCATGGGGCCACCACTCTACCTACTGAGCTATCCCTTCCTAGGACTCACCACAGTGGATCACCTGCCTCCTTCTCCTCCTATCCCAGCTTCCTCCTCTGCCACACCAACCCTCTGCATGTCCTCCTTCACTACATCCACCAATCTTCTCTGAGGTCTTCCTCCTTTCCTGCTGCCTGGCATGTTCACCTCTCCACCCGCCTCCCTTTCATTCACACACTTGTATTCTGTTGTACCTTCACCTCTCCAGGCTCTCCTCCACCTGCTCCCTACTCTCAGTACAGATCACAGTGTCATCTGCAAACATCAGAGTCCACAGAGACACCTGCCTGACCTCACCTGTGAGCCTGTCAATCCCCACTGCAAACGAGGAGGAGCTCAGAGCTGGTCTCTGATGTAATCCCACCCCCACCTTGAACCCATCTGTCACTCCTACCACACAGCTCACCTCTGTCCTCATACATGTCCTGCACCACCCTCGCATACTTTACTGACCCTCCTGACTTCGTCTCTCAGATCCACAAAGACACAATGAACAAATCTGTCCACACACTGTTATATAATATTAGGGGGGCTCAGGACTATCCATTTATGTGAATACATACATGCTGGCATCTCCTCAAAATGCTTTGCTGAAAGGCAAAGATCCAACAAATTAGAGAAAACACAAATAATCAGATGACCCCCTCTGGGCAGCACTTGGCGACAGGAGGAAAGAAGAACTAAATTTTAACAGGAAAAGACCTCCGGCAGAACCATGTGTGCCTGGTTCTGCCGGAGTGTGCTTTATAATAATACTTTCTAAGGAAAACACGTCTTTATCCTGTCTTCCTTCTCTCACTCCAACCGGTCGCAGCAGATGGCCCCGCCCCTCCCTGAGCCTGGTTCTGCCGGAGGTTTCTTCCTCCTCTTCTTCCTCTCGTTTAAAAACTCTCAAAGTTCAAACCTCCGTAGAAAAAGAAGTCCAGTATTATAGACTGAAACCAAAGATCAAACCCTGTTTTCAGGTCAGGAACATGAGAATAGAGCCGCTGCCAGAGAATTCAACATTATTGAATCAGTGGTAGGAAGCAAGAAGAATGAGCTGAGTAAAGTTTGACTTAGCTGACTGTTTTATTTCGCTTAATGCGATTTATAATCTGGAAAATACGGTAACTTCTACCTTCGTTTAGCATGTCCAGAAGTCCAACTTTTTGTCACACTGCTAGCGATCGGAGATTTATGTAAATTTGACAAACTGAACGCATTCTGTACTGGACAGGAGACACGGCACGGGATTGATTGACAACGGTCTACAGCCAATCAGGACGCAGAACACAATGGGCTGTAAAAAAAAAACAAAAAACATGCAAAATTGCACAAAAAAAATCTGCGAAACAGCGAGGCTGCGAAAGGTGAACCGCAATATAGCGAGGGACTACTGTGTTAACATTTCTCCTGAGCTCAGGCTGCAAACTGCTCTGAACACTTGGTTTCTCACAGTTTGCCTGAGTACACTCCCTAATACGGTCATTGTAAGAAGACAAGCTCCACCCACTTTCTATTCAAATTTCTGTGAGGGGCAGCCAGTCAGAAGAAAGTAAACTTAAACGTCGGGGACCAATCGTACAGACCAAAGACTGTAGAATGATAACTGGAGAGCTAGACCAGTAAAAGACAACGATCATAACCACAAATCATTTCATGTCTTTGTGGATTCATTCACAGTGAAACTTCAGCACAGCAGCTGTGAGATCAGCATCAGTGAACCTTTGTTTATACCCGTCTCTTCATGACAACCTGTGACTTCATGCAAACCACACACGGCTTCTTGGAGAGCGCCCAGTTTGGGGAAAAGCCAACATTTTCACCACGCTGAAAGGATTCAATTGGCCAAGGATTTATGAGGAATGTCAACAGTGAAAACAGGGCTAAGGCTGACTGACGCTGGGTCCCAGCCCACAGTTCAGAGGAGATAAAGACACACAAAGGATTGTGCTGTACAAATAAAGTTGCTGCATGCTGCTGCCACAGTCCTTTTTCTGTATTGGACTGACACGGTAATGAGTATCAAATATGTTCCTCCAGCCACACAAGAAGATGATCAGAATAAAAAACAGCTCAAGTCCAGAGAACACATCTGCTTCACTTAGTGCAGGAGGAATAATTTTAGTGCAGTGCTGTTGTTATTGTGTTTCAATGGGAGATAGGGTTGGAAGGGTAATATTTGATATGAAGAATATTAAAGACTACTAAGCATTTCCACACACTTTCCTATACTGTGGATAAAGATGGAAGCAACAACTTTGAAATTACCCACTGTGTGCGGACTTAATGGCTCATGCAATGTTAGAGGTGACCTTAAGCTAATTAGTGCAGGCAGTAAACCTGGAGCTCCGCCTCCTCAGGCGCTCTGTTACTACAGTAACCTCCCAGCAGCCATATTATTGGTCATATGATGACATTAAAAATGCTCTAAAAGGCTCCAACAGCACAATCACGGTCCACAGGTCTCTGTTCAGGGACTCCAGTTAGCAAAGGTGAAGCTAGCAGACAGCTAGCAGCTACAGCCGCCTGTGTCGCCATCGGCCTGTCAGTCAAAGAGGCCACGCCCCTAATCATGCAAACTTCTTGCCCCAGCAGTTCCACTGTCAAGACTTAAAGTTAGGGTGGCAAGACGTCTATAATCCTTACAATCTTTGTACACGCTTTGCTAACCAAGCTAGCTTGCAGGCTAAAAACTGGACTTTACAAACCAATGGGTGACGTGCATACTGTGACCTCACTCCTCGTATACCACGTATTGGCTGTTAATAAATATTAAAACACTGAAAAATAACAGACATTGTGAAACTATAAATGTTAACGTATAATTATTGTTTAGGTTATCAATAAACAGAGGTGTGGACTCGAGTCACATGACTTGGACTCGAGTCAGACTCGAGTCATTAATTTTATGACTTTAGACTTGACTTGAAAAAAGGTTGTAAGACTTGGACTTTTACACCAGTGACTTGGGACTTGAATTGGACTTGAACCTGTTTACTTGAAAAGACTTGATATTTTACCCAAATCTAAAATTTAACATACATATTATATAAAAAGTGCGGACCATTAATTCACTTTATTCATTCATTCATTCTTACCACCAGTGTTGCCAACTCCTCAGTAAGGAAAATCGCTATTGGTTGTCCTAAAAGTCGCTAGAAGTCGCTAAATGACGTCATCACCTAATTTGCATAATTGGTCATGCTAATATAATTGTAACCTATGTTGTTGGAGAGAGAAATAACATCGTGGAAGAGACATAAAGTGAGTAAAAACGTCCTAAATGCATTTAGAGTTTATTTAGAACTACAAATTAAATTTCTTTTAGCAATTATTGTTTTTTTTAATGTCACAATTCCAACCCTGCTCCTTTACCCGGGCTTGGACCGGCAAAAGTGATCCGAATTAGGCACTCTGGTGGAGTTACTTTGTGTGTGTGTGTTTATAAGTAGTTTTAAACCTTGTGATCCACAAAACAGCATAAGAGTAAAAGAGTAAAAGAAGAACTGACTGTGTTACAGCACCCGCTGCTTGTTGAGAGTAAAAGCGATACGCGCTTTCACGTCTTTTTTTAGCGACTTTTTTAAGAAAAAAAGTCGCTAGGGGGTCTGAAAACTCGCTAAATATAGCGACAAAGTCGCTAAGTTGGCAACACTGCTTACCACACTCCGTATGTATGTGAGCGTGGGCTGTAGCACAGCCAATCAAATTAACCAGATTTTAAAAAAACAAGAACAAAAACGCTCGAGCCAAAAATGCTCCCAAGAGTAATTTCTTTCGGGTACATAAACTACGAAGTAGTCAACAAAAAACGAAATGCAATATGTAAAACATGCAAGAAGAGAATCACAGACGGAGATGGAACAACTTCCAACTTTGTCCGACATTTGAAGTTGCATAAAGAACGGTAGGTGGTGGTTTTTTTTTTTTTTTTGCTACGATGAGACAGCTGACTTAGCTAACTTCATCTTATTAGCAAATGTTCTTCGGCTACGTTGATGATACTGTTTGGCTTTAACAGGTATGATATGTTTGTCATGCTATTTTAAATCCGGTCCTGCAAGCGCATCCAAGAATAACATGCAACTTGTTAGCTCAGAATTGTCGGTGAATGGTGAGCAGGGTCCGTTTCAGAAAGTGGGTTCTGTAGCTGTACTCAGTCTCTCTCCGTCTCCTCCCCATCATTAACCCGTAGATTTAACCCAGTTTAGACTGACAAATATTTATTTTACCATCACATCACAATTCAAAATCACTGTGTTTAATTTGCAATTAGTGTATGGTCGTGTTTAACTTTTGCATGTCTGAGCCAGGGAAATTTTTTTTTTTTTTTTGGTTAGAAAATCTGGCCCACCTTAGTGTGTAATTGAGTAGTCCTGCTATACATGGCTTTTTTCTTCTGTCATTTATGTCAATACATCAAATAAAATACTTGGATCTTATATTATTAGCTGTTGTTTATTTGCAAAGGTTATTCTCAACAGGGATGCTAGACAAAAACGGCGTTTTCTACAGACAGCCTAGCATACGCTCTCCACTTGCGAGTGGAAAAGAAAAAACACCCCTTCCCTATTGGTGTTAGAGTTTACCATGTCAGCCAATCAAAAAAATGATAAGGCAACATGTGACATTTGGTTGTTTAGGGAGAAGGGAAGTTTTTAGGAGTGACACCCATGACGGAAAGCGGCGAGCGAAAGAAAGAGAGAGAGAGTTTTCATATGTGAGACATTAGTGACGTTTAGCGTGTTTGGAGGCTATAGTTAGTTTGTTGTGTAGTTATTGTTTTGTATTGTGTGTCGGTTAGACTGCTGAATTTCATATTTGATCTAAAAAAGCTGTCAAAGGCAGATTCCAGTGTAAACGCTGTCCCCACATAGAAAACTGGACTGATGCACCTCCAGTTGTCAGACCTGCAGGGTTTAGGCCTGTGGTGTTCTCCTCTGTCTTATACTGAACACAAACTACACATTTTTGGACTGGCACAAATAATTTGTGTGCCTTCTTATTTGATGCAGCACACCTGATTGTTCTGTAAATAGATTTAAATGGTTATATAAAAACGCCTGAGGCCTTGGCTGCATTTTTAGGTAAATAGTACCATATAACTTTGTTGTTTGCAAAACTTGTGCATAATTTTTAGAAATGTACAATTTCTATTTGCATTTCAAGTTATGAAAATGATTTGTTAAACATGTAAAAAAAAATATAACTTTTTCTACTCGGATTCTGAATTTTTGTCTGAATTTAGATCAACTGTGCTAATATAGTATACCAAAATGAAAAAATAACTCAAATTTCAGATATTTGAGGTTGTGCTGTAAATAATGATACCAAACAAGGCAAGAAAAACATATTTTAAAAGTGAAATATAGAAGTAAAATCAAAAGTAGTCAAGAACGCCAATTATACCCGGGACCCCAGAGGGTTAAAAAAAGACTTGAAAGGACTTGAAATTCAAAGTTTCGGACTTGGGACTTGACTTGAAAGTTGTCTGTCTTGACTTGCGACTTGACTCTGACTTGCTTGACTTTACTTGAGACTTGACTTGTGACTTGAGGATAAAGACTTGGGACTTACTTGAGACTTGCAAAACAATGACTTGGTCCCACCTCTGTCAATAAATATCTCTCAGATCTCCCTTGTTACAAAACTCCATATTTATTTATTTATTTGTGTTTACACGCCACATAAACCAGCTGTAAAAGAGTAACTGTTACAATTCTTAAATAACACTGATCAAAGAAGCCGTCGTCTCTGAGACCACAGTGACGGTCCAGCGTTTCCTGTGACGCACAAACAATTAACTAAAAACGAAAAAACTCATCTGTAACTTTGGGTTGTTGGATATTGTTTGTATGATCACTGTTTTCATGTTATGCAGATGATTGTTAAATAAAAATGATTAGAATCCAAACAGACGCAGACAGAAGCTCCTGCAGCGTCCATGTGTCGTCCCGAGCGTCTCTGTTGAGCTGCAGTCAGACGGGTTAGAGCGCTGCATCTTTCCTTCAGCATGCGAGTCCTGAGTGTGGCGCTCAGGCCGACATGGGCTCATAGGTGTGGAAATGGATTCCCTTGGAGCAGGTGATCTTCATCACGGCTCCGTGTAGACTGGTGTCCGTGATCAGCCTCATCATGCCCTCTGCTATCAGCGACGGCCTGCAGGTCAACAGGAGGAAAAACACACGCTGTTGTTTTTGCATCACACTTACAACGACGTCATGACTTTCCTCACAAATTAAATTCTAACCATTAGAGAAACAAGTATTCAGAGTCATCCCACAGACACATCACATCAGGTTAGTTATGGAGTTCCACAGGGTTCAGTGCTAGGACCAATTCTGTTTACATTATACATGCTTCCCTTAGGCAGCATCATTAGAAGACATAGTATGCATTTTCACTGCTATGCAGATGACACGCAGCTCTATCTGTCCATGAAGCCAGGTAACACACACCAATTAGTTAAACTGCAGGAATGTCTTAAAGACATAAAGACCTGGATTGGGGCTATATAAATAAAACTGAACTTTTTCGTAGCTTTAAAACTGGATTTAAAGCTAAATCGATGGATTATGTTGGCTCCCAGAACAGAATCCAAACTAATCCAAACAACTGATTTCAATGGGCTCGTTAAACTTGCCAAACCTACTGGATCATCCTGTCTCAACTACTTAATTCAAATTCTGTCAAAGTAGTTCTTAACTGGATTTAAATATGATTCAACAAACAACTGTAACCATAACAACTTGATTCAAATATTTGAACTCGCCTGAACATAAAGGCCGGGTTACCCTAACAAACTATCCTCCATTAAAATTGACTCCCGTAACGTATCCCCATGATTTAAGTCAAATTAAGAGATTATCTTAAGCCTAACATTCTTGATTCAAATGTCAACACTGACTACAGACAACTCTCATCTCAAACCCACTGCAGCCACTTTAGTGCCACCATCACATCATATTTATCCTCAAACTGACATTAGTCTCAACTATAAACGCTTCCAAATCTTAATCTGAGGAAGGAGAACCTCAAAGTCAGGAGTCTGAATCCTTATTTAGGCAACTGTGCAACATCGTGGAGGACTGTGGATCCATGTTGGCCGTTTCCTTTGTTTCCAGAGTTCAGCCTTTCACAAGTCACTGAGAAAGCTTTTACTCAAACTAAACTTGCCGTGACCTTAAACTAAAATTTAATGATTTACATCAGGGGGATTTACTGTTGTCTCCAAAAGCAGGTTGAGTTTTCACAGAGTGACTAACACAAGTAAACACCACATTCCCTAAAAACACTACAGCTGCTGTTCTGCCCTCTTTCAGTGAGTCAGTGGATGTACAGACGCATACATCCACATGCATTTGGCTGTTTGTGTGTGTTCAGGAAGTCATCTGGACTCAATTTCCTCTGACACTAAATGATTCCCTCCTGCAGAGCTTTCAGAGCGCTGAGCAAACTGCACACAGCGTGCTCTCTGCACAGTGTGGACTGTTCAGCGTCTCTCACAGCTGGACTGAACCGCTCCAAACGCTTCATCGGGTTTCCTGAAAGATAAGAAGTCTTTCAAACAGCAGTGATGCAATCACAGCAGAGACACAAAGACGGGTTTAAAGCAGAGCTGCTAAGAACAGATCTGATCCGTGCTGAGCAGGCAGATCTCTCACTCGTCCAGCTTCTTTCATATGAAGCTGAAGATTGTGTCCTCACTCACACCTCTGATCCCCCTGAGCGCGCTCACCTGAGACCAGCTGCTGCTGTAGCGCAGACAGCTGAGGTGAAATCGGACTGAAATGTGCCGACAGTCATCTGCAGGCTCACATTTCTTGGAGGCCTTATGAATGTTTAAAACACACACGACACACTGCAGCAGCAACAAGCGCCAAACTTTGGAGCTAACGCTGATGTGCCAAAAACTGCAGTTCCTCTATCGTCCACACGAGGCTTTAAACAGGCGTCCTGTTAAAAGGACGCCTTAATAAACATGTTTACATCAGTTTTAGCGATCGTTCCTGCTGACTGACACATGATCCGCTGACCTCAGCTTTGCTTAGAGGACTTACTGTAAAACTCCGAACTTGGTCATGCTCCGTTTGAAGTCGTCCTTGAACTTGACGAACTTGCCCATGTTGTCCTCATCTTCCACCGACTGCAGCAGCGGCGTGTCGACGAAGGCCGGACACAGGGCGTTGATGCGAACGCCGTAGTCGCCCTGAATGGCCGCGTCCTGCAGCGACACGAGAACGAGCTGCTGAGTGGCCCTCTCATCCCGAAAGGCTTCGTGCTGCGCTTTCGCTAATGTGTGTGCGTCTTACCGCCATCGCTCTGGTGAAGCCAATGACTCCGTGTTTAGTGGCCGTGTAGACGGGCTGGTGAGGGGAATGCAGGAAGGCTGAAAAAGGAAAGACCCAGAGGGAAAAACATGATGTTATCACAGTTTGTAACATGCATTTCCCCTGAAGGCAGCCAAACACAGCTGCTGCAGCTGCACCTCGTTTTGAACGCCGCAGGCTCAGCTGATCCGGGTTTACTGGGATTAAACCCGACTCAGAGACCCGTCCGAGCATCCTGTCTTTGCTGAAACGCAAACAGTCACCATGTGACTCGCTGCTGTTTGAGCTCCATGAACCGAAGGTTTTCATAATAAATACACATTTCCTTTACTTTGTCCTCACACACCAGTCTGCAGCGTGATGACGACGAGGCAACACAGACAACGACCGGTGTTCTGACAAACCATCCTACTTTGGCAAAACGTCCTACCGTAAGTAGTTTATGCACATTTCTGCTGTCACAGAGTAATTCCAGCACCAATTTAAGTAGGTATGACCGTTTGCCACCAAACTTTGCCCATCAGAGTATGTGTGTAGCTGTTATTAACAAAGGTAGGACGATTTGCCACTAAATTTTAGCTATTTAAGTATGCTTGTAGGTGACATTCACAAAGGTAGGATGGTTTGGCAGTTAATTTTACCGGTCAGAGTATTTTTCTAGCTAATATTCACAAAGGTAGGACGGCTCGCCACTGAATTTCGTGTTGTGCGAGAAACAACGGGTAGGATGGATTCCCAGAACACCGGCGACCTGGCCGCACAAACGGGACTGTGTTCGTCATGTGACCACATCCAGAAGAACAACACACACACACACACACACACACACACACACACACACACACACACACACACACACACACACTTTTACCCTGAAACATGTTCTTAAAGCAAGCTTGACCATGTTTGGACAACTACTTGTTTGGCACACACTCACACACACACACACACACACTGATGTTATCACCAGTGAGATGAGAGTGAAATGATTACCATATGTCTGCTGTTAGTGTAGGCTGAGCTGCGCTAGATCGACATCATGATGCGTGTGATTAAAACAAACACGAGATTTCGATAACGCAGATTAAATTCTGACATGAAGCACAAACGATGAAAACGTGCCTGAGAATCGTCAGTGTGACTCTGAGCCGGTCTGAGCGGCTCCACGTTAATCAGATATGTTTCAGAACAAAGCAGATAGAAAAATACTTTGTTATTGACTAAACGGATCATCTGTAATCCACACAGATTACATCACAGCTGGACCAATGTCACGTGGCCCAGTGATGGTTCATCTCCTCATCGATCCACTCAAACTGTGAAAAACCGGGATAAAAACAGGAAATGACATCAACAGTGTCGGTCTCGGCACTCGACCCTGGGTTGATTTATCGGGTTGATAACCACCGTCGTGCGACCGCAGAAACGATATCCTGGCTTTGCTGAACTTTGTGTCACGGGGCCTGGGCGTGACGTGAAGCCCAACTGTCAGCAGAGCCAAGCTGTAGCTGGGAGCTCTCCCACAGGAACATCACTCAGAACCTTTGTGAAACACAAATATTTTTACCACACAGAGCAGTACGACCTTTGACCTGGAACCTAACACCTGCTCGAAAACCTCTGCCCAGACCCGAGGCCACGAAAACAACGACGGAAGGGTCAACCCTGGATCTGCAGCCTGCAGCGGGACAGCGGTGGACAGCAGATACGAGTCACTGCAACATAATGTGGAGTGTGTGTGAGTGTGCGTGTGTGTAATCTAACCACACAGGAATCTGTCTCATCTAATCGTCTCCTGCGTGGAGTTTATTTGCTCCGGTGAAGCACGTTGCCGTTCCACGAGGGAACATCCCGAAGCGTTCTCACAGCCTTCAAGGTGCTCTGGTCTCATAAACGGCGCTAATCTCACAGAAAACGCGGTTTCCTCGGAGTGAGCGCAGCTCTGCATGGGATGTTGTAGAGAAAGATTACGGCTCTCGCAGGCCTTTAAAGAGCAGCATGAGGACAATAAAACACCAGCAGAGCTCGGGACTCGTCTTTGTTGTGTTGGACTGTGATGGAGAGAAGATGTTGGAGGAGAATGAACTTTTCCATGACGGAATGATCCAGAGCCCCGGTGGATATCTGCCAACCTGTCATAGCTGCTTTTTGTTTCATGTGTTTCTAACACAACACCCACATCCAAGGAAGAAGAGGAATGTTTCCATGATCCAGGCCTCCAGAAAGAAGGAGAGATTTATCACGGCTACATTTGACATAAATGCAGGAGAAAGTCAGCGGAGAGCCAGGTGCTTCCAGCTGATCAGCTTTTAAAGTTTCAGAGTGTCTGTGAAGCTTCATATCACTCATTCATATCTGCTGTTACTCAGCAATTTTCCAAGGAAGCAAAGGCACCATTTTCCTTCCAAGTATCCGACGAGGTCAGTCGTGACGGTCGCTCCGCTGTCGTGTTTTTGTGCTGCAGGTCTCTAAAGAACTCTGCAGGATTCATGCACAGTAAAGACAGCGGTTCACAGACACAGTGGTGAGCGCAGCGTTCAGCTCAGCTGGCAGGAGAAAATAAAGCTGAAGAGAGTCAGAAAATAGAAGCAGAAAAGCCGACAGACAGGAAGCTCGCCCGGGTGTGCCGCTGCAGAAAACGTCCTTGTGATGAGATCAGACTGAGCTGGGCTTTCTGCTGACCTTTGACTCGCTGCCCTCTGCCCTTTGAAATTAACAGGAAGAAAAAGCTGATTGTTGTATTCGCACTGGGAACATTAGTCAGCTGATTTTGGAGGGTGATGAGTGGGGGCGCCTCTTCCTCAGAGCCACTGGCAGCTTGCAGCAGCAGCGACTCAGGTGAAGCACAGCGAGGTCCACAAGTGCGTGGACAGTCACAGCTGCCTCTGCACACGCCGCCGTGGACTTACGGACATGACTGTCGTGTAATCTTTGGCGAACTTTAACATCCCTGAACAAAAACATCATCGCTGTATGATACCTAAAAATCTGGCAGTGTGTCTGTTGTTTTAATATTACATGTTTCTGCACGCGTGTGTGTGTGTGTTACCTGCCATGGAGGACACATTGATAATGGTGCCTCCTTGCTTGCCGTACTCTTTGCTCATGTGTTCCAGAGCCAAGTAGGTTCCCTTGATGACCGAGGTCTGCAGACAAAGATAAAGACGAGTGTTCTCGGTCACAGCGGTAAACTGAGGCATGCGCTCGTGATGAGGAAGTTAAACATGCATGTGTGAACCCACTGATAACACGCTTTCAAGATGAGCTTCTCACTCCTGACTGACTGCAAAGAATTTTTTCTTAATCTCACATATCTGGCAGAACAGCTGACACAGCAACAGAAATTATGTGATTATTAGAGCTCCAGTTAGTTTCACATTATTACTGTCATATTATAGGCCCCCAAAATAGGTGGGGGGGGGGGGGTCTGGATGAAGCCTGGGTTAAAAGTGCTTGGGTATGGAGTCATGAAGCACAGAGCTCAGATTGAGTAGAAAGCTACAACTCTGTGCTAATCAAACAACAACAAATAAAAGGAAGCAGAAAAGAAAACACAGCTCTGGGTCTGTTTCTTGCCCACGGACACTTGGTGAGCAGTGAACATGATGTTTGGTGACTCGTAGGAAACCCAGCAGCATCAGGACTGAGAGCACAGGTGAAGTGCTCACCTGGTCTCCTCTCCAGCAATGACCTGCTGAATATACCAAACTCATGTGCTCCTAACATCAGAGTCGTGTAGGAGGCAACACCTCGGCCGCGCACACAAACACTCCCCCAGTCTGAGACCAGCAGGGCCGCATAAATGGACCCGACTTCAACAGCAATGCACAAACAGACAAACAGCTCTTTGGGGCACCAGGTGTGAACTTACCTGAGAGTCAAGAAAACAAACATGGAAAACTTTTTAATAAAGTAAACTTTTACTTTGGTTTAGCTGATGTTAATGTTTGAATGAAAATGGTCTGACAGATCTGAAGTTTGCATAAGAAAGAGAAGTGATACTGACAGCGTGAGACAGCGCACCTTTAAAGTGGTTAGCAGTGTCAGTGCAGAAAGAGTGTATCTGCCCTTATGTGAGTATCAGGGTGTGACTGATGATTCAAGCATGTGTGACGGCCTGACAGGAACCACAACACAAAGACGGGCTCAGAGAGACCTGCCAGACACACAGCTGATACAATCGTTGATGAGGAACTCAGCTCAACACAAAATACAACATCACCGTCAGTTTAAGGTGCAGCAGTACAGAAACGCTCTCTCTGAGCACGCTGTTAATCCATGTAGTCATTTTTATTTATTGAATTTTTCCCTGACCTCATTGTTTGTTGATCTCTGCGTTGACTCGTAACTTTCCACTCTTATAATCAGTTTAAAGACTATAGGCTGGGTCGGCTGTGAACTTAATAAAGTTGTATGAATTTGAATCATAATCTGAGAAATACAGCAATTTATGTTAAGAGTAGAAAATAGAGATGGTCTTTATTTTCTTAAGATGTGCTGGTAGTTTGATTCATTTCCTGCTTAAGCGTTCATAGTAGAGATGGCACGATACCACTTTTTTATGTCCGACACCGATATCATAAATTTGGATATCTGCCGATACCGATATGAATCCGATATAGTGTGTTTTTTAATCAATAAAACTGTTTTTTAATATCTTGCTGCATTTTGTATAAGTTCATACTCAAGTTTAAATAAACAACAACACTAAAGCTATTCTGTTATACCTGTATGTAAAAAATACACTGCAGCCAAAATATTTCATAGTTCAGCAACACTGATCAATCTAATAAATTTAAACCTGCTCCATCCTCCCTATTCTGGTATTTTAAAGAGTACTTAGCAGAAATATTAAGCAACCTAACTAACAGGGTTGCAAACTCCCAGCAAAAAAAATAGGGAACCACCCCCCACCCTCCACCTCATGATGCTTAATCGACGTAATCAACTTTAATTTGATGCAGTGTGAAAAAAAATGCACAGAATTAAATTATTTTTCAAGAATAATTAAATAGATTCAACATCTTTCTTCAACAGAATTGCAGACTGCACAGATGGTACCTTCCCAAAGGAAAAAGTACTATAGCTTACTAGGGTATATTAGACTTAACAGTTACTATATACAGTAATGGACTTCTATACATTTTACATCAGATTAAAACTTTGGGTGTAAGATTCAGATAATTATTTATTAAAAGCGAGACATTTTAAATGAGAATAAGAAAGAAAAGTATGTCTCTGTGCCCCTTTTCCCCTGTTCATGCCCTATCGCCCCCCTGGCTACACTTTGCTAGATCCGCCCTGCACAGTTACCAGCCGTCAGCTACGTAGAAAAGGATCCTGGTGTAGAAAGTAATATTAAATACATTCTAACAACAGCTTATCAAGCTTAAACGTGCTGCTGTTGTTCAGCCGCTGGTTTCCTCTTTCTGGTGCAAAGTGGGCCAAAAACAAAGAAGAGAGACGGACTCGCAACAGAAAAGCCGATCAGCTGATCATTGATCAGTTTCACGATTGAAGTAGCAGCAGGAGAGGGAGAGAGAGAGGCAGTCGCTCCATATATCGGTTGTTAAGCTTAACATGGGAACGCTTTACAAACATTCAGAGATGAACTTACACACTTGCTTTACTTCTCTCTGGGATAACTTCCTCGGAGATGAAATGCTGGTTTGGTAGCGAGGCTACAAATACACACAGCCGCTCTATCACGTGACGCACACTGCTCCAACGTGCTACGGTTATGAGCCGAGTTACGCCGTGTCGCAAGTTTTGTGAGGTGTTTTTTTGATATTTAATGGATCGGATTACATTTTTTATTTCTCGCCGATATCCGATCCAGTAATTTAGGTCAGTATCGGACCGATACGGATACGTAATATCGGATCCGTCCATCTCTAGTTCATAGATACATATAGGTGGGCATCATCTGCATAGCAATGAATACATATGTAGTGTTTTATAATAATACTTTCTAAGGAAAACATGTCTTTATCCTGTCTTCCTTCTCTCACCCCAACTAATCACAGCAGATGGCCCCGCCCCTCCCTGAGCCTGGTTCTGCCGGAGGTTTCTTCCTGTTAAAAGGGAGTTTTTCCTTCCCACTGTGGCCAAAGTGCTTGCTCATAGGGGTTCATATGATTGTTGGGTTTTTCCCTGTATGTATTATGGTACGATCTACTGTACAATATAAAGCACCTTGAGGCGACTGTTGTTGTGATTTGGCGCTATATAAATAAAGCTGAATTGAATAATGTAAAAAGTATTGGTCTCAGCACAGAGCCCCGAGGAAGTCCATGACTAACTTTGTTTTTAAGAAGACGCCTCATTTACATGAACACACTATCAGACAGATGTGATACAAACCACTGCAACACATTTCCCTTTCTGCAGCTCCCAGTCCAGTGCTACCAATGCTACCAGTGCTACCAGTGCCAACAGTGCTACCTGTGCCAAAGCATCACTGACTGTATGGGCAGACTTTTATTTTGCTATCACAGCAAGGGCCTTAATGTAACATGCCGAGCTCCAGAAATGCACATCCATCACATCTCAAGTCCCACATTTGCTTTTCATACAGTTCTGTTGGAGTTGAAAGTTCACATTTAAAAACTTAAAACATCCCAAATATGCAGTTAAGTGGAGGAAAGTATCCTTGAACTGGAACTTGGATGGAGTCTGACTCTGACAGCTGATGTGAACGGGAGCCAATTCAGGAACAATGAGTCACAGCGGTATGTTGTGAGAGGAGATCAGGTCTCTCTGCTGGCCAGACTTTACAGAGTCTCGATGGTGGAGCACATTGTTGACCAGCTGTGCTGTTAGCAACAAAGAGGCTTTTTTTTAGTCCCTCTTGTGCTTGTACTGTGTCAGTCCCATACCACCGTCCACTGTCAGACTCAAACACACATTGATGAGTCCTTTACTGGGCCTCAGTAAGAGCGCCTCAGTTTAAAACAAGCTGCTTTAGCCCCTCCCCTTAAAGGTCAACCTGTCTTTAAGCCAGCGTTTTACTTATTGGCTGCCCATCATAAACAAATGTTTGAAAAGCAGGTATGTAGAGCTCCTGTGGCCCAGATTTCAGCCATTTGCCTGAGAAGACCATATTAGGATATTACCTCTCTGTGACATCATGTGGTTCAATTCAGTTGTTGTTACTGAAATATATTTAGAGAGCTAACAGGAAGACGAGCTGTGAAACTGAGAGTTTAGAGCAGCCCGAGCTTTGGCTCACAGAGAGGACTTGTATACCTTATTATCTGAAGTATGGTCATGTTTAACATGAGCATTCACTGCTGGAGCAGGAGATACGTGACTAAAAATAAGGAAAACTCATGTTTATTTATACAGCAGTAAAGATCCATGGTAAGACACGCTGCGACAGCAAACTGAAGCGCAGCTCGTGTTTTTCCACTGTTTGGCAGGACGACCTTGGGCTTGGTGTGAAGTCACAAACAGCTGAAATAGTCTAACTGGTCCGGAGGGAGTAACGCCTTCAAACTGAGCTGAAGTATATAGATTGAACCATTTCCATGTCCTTATTCACTTTAAACCTGAGCTGTCGTTACTTTCTATTAGGTGGAGAGCTGGAGGTTCTCTGTGCCGTAACACAGAGGTCAAAGGTGAAAAGAGCAGATATTTTTGACAGGTGACCAACAACAGCTGCAGACAGAGCGTTTACCAGCCAAACTAGACAAGGGTCGGCTCAGGCAGACAGACTGTGGTGGATTCAATATGATGTTAAATGACTGGCTGAGCCAATGAACTTATCAGGAAAGTCATTACCGCCATCTATTCAGCAAGTGCCGGTGTCGCCCCCTGTTGGCACTGACACAGAATGAAGGTGGACAACACAGGATGTGATGTCCATGGGTTAGCGTGGGACTGAATTTAAAATAAGACAAAATGTCAGAAGATGAGGCTGATCGCGCTTCAGTCACCACGTTCAGTTTCTGTATGTATTCGCATGGATCGAGTTCACTGTGAACCAGAACTAGCAGTTTTCGGTGCCTCGTCGCCACCATGAGAAGAATCCAACCGCTCACCTTCTGACAGGCTGACATTCCCCGACTACACGCAACATTTGTACTATTTTTAAGTGAGTTGCTGCCAAAGGATAAACTTTAGTGTTGTGACCTGTGGCTCTATCTGGATCACATTCCAATCTAACTTTGAAAAAATGTTTTGACTCCCTGCCTTCCTTGAGTGTTAGGTTACACCTGACATTCCTTATTCCACATGGCCTGGGAAATCTGCACAGTTGAGGAAGAGCTGAGGATCTGAAAGAGGGGTCTGCTCTGGATCCTCTGAGCTGCAATCTGAAAGGAAAAACTCTGTGCTGCTTTAATACTTCTGACTTTACACACCAGGCTTCCTCAGGTTTTTCCTCAAAGCACAAAAAGAGATAAAGCTGCAAATGTTTCTACTTCTGTTATCTTACAGATTTATCATCCTTTGTAAAATGCATGTTTGTGATTGGTCAGATGCGGCACCTCCTTCAGGTGAGCGTGCTCAGAGCTGCCATTTACAGACTTTCGTTGATGTAATTGCTACGGCTGCTGATGGGGAAAGATATCACGGGCATGCTGAGCTTCCTCTGCAGCACCACCCCCAGGGCATCAGTCTGATCTTGCAATCATGCAGTAAGGCAGCATGCGTGTTATTTTGGTTTGCCATCTCACCAGGTTCACTTGGATGGTCTTCTCCCAGTCCTTTTCGTTAGTGATGCCGGCGTTGTTGATGACGATGTCCAGACGGCCAAACTGGTCCACGGTGCTCTGGAAGGCGTCTGTTGCACAGAGACAAGAAATCAAAATGGGGTGATTTCAGTTGCTAATACAGGAACTTCTAAAAATATCAACGAAAAGCTCACATCAGAATGTAAACAGTTTTTCACTCATTAAGACTGCACTCGCTGTTATAACAGAGCCTCATTACCATCGTAGCACCATGTAGTTTACACTCTAATCTGCTTCATCATTCTCAACACGCCAAACTGATCCAAGCTACTGAAACTCGAATTATTCGATCGTTGTTAACCGTTGTTCCCAGAAGCACAGTGGCCTCAGTCGCTGTAAAATGGAAGAACTCTGGAAGTGCCCGGACCCTCGCTGTCCGGCTGTTCAGCCAAACTGATGCTGATCATCAAGCAAGAAGGGCCAATCGTCATAGAGCTGACCAGGAAGGGCCAATCGTCATGGAGCTGACCAGGAAGAGCCAATCGTCATAGACCTGACCAGGAAGAGCCAATCGTCATAGAGCTGACCAGGAAGGGCCAATCGTCATAGAGCTGACCAGGAAGGGCCAATCGTCATGGAGCTGACCAGGAAGGGCCAATCGTCATGGAGCTGACCAGGAAGAGCCAATCGTCATAGACCTGACCAGGAAGAGCCAATCGTCATGGAGCTGACCAGGAAGGGCCAATCGTCATAGAGCTGACCAGGAAGAGCCAATCGTCATAGAGCTGACCAGGAAGGGCCAATCGTCATAGAGCTGACCAGGAAGGGCCAATCGTCATAGAGCTGACCAGTAAGGGCCAATCGTCATAGAGCTGACCAGGAAGGGCCAATCGTCATAGAGCTGACCAGTAAGGGCCAATCGTCATAGAGCTGACCAGGAAGGGCCAATCGTCATAGAGCTGACCAGGAAGGGCCAATCGTCATGGACCTGACCAGGAAGGGCCAATCGTCATGGAGCTGACCAGGAAGGGCCAATCGTCATAGACCTGACCAGGAAGGGCCAATCGTCATAGACCTGACCAGGAAGGGCCAATCGTCATGGAGCTGACCAGGAAGGGCCAATCGTCATAGAGCTGACCAGGAAGGGCCAATCGTCATGGAGCTGACCAGGAAGAGCCAATCGTCATGGAGCTGACCAGGAAGGGCCAATCGTCATAGAGCTGACCAGGAAGGGCCAATCGTCATAGAGCTGACCAGGAAGGGCCAATCGTCATAGAGCTGACCAGGAAGGGCCAATCGTCATAGAGCTGACCAGGAAGAGCCAATCGTCATGGAGCTGACCAGGAAGGGCCAATCATCATGGAGCTGACCAAGAGGGGCCAATCGTCACTGTAGCAAAGCTTTTGTATTGGTGGAAAACCATGCAGGAAATCTCTGTGCTTGGGACTGTCGTCACTAACACAAAAAACAAGTCCAGTTGCCTCGACTCAGGAACTTAAAACCAGGATCGGGATGACTGTGAACCCACATGTACTACAACCATGTTTTGTTTTTTTGTTTTTTTTTACAGAGGGCGAATGAAGAGTCTAAATACTTTATAATACTAATTAAGAGATAAATCTGCTTGTGCTTACTCAAAGACAGGCTGTGGTGATATCAGGCTAAGCAGAGTATTCCAGCAGTGCTTTTCCCCAGCTAAACTTTCCAAATCCTCCACATGAGATATGTAATCCCCCATTCTAGGTCTACCAACATGTGCTGGTCTTGTTTTGGTATCAAACACACTAGGTTTGACATTAAGCACCCCCCAGCTGACCTCTGTGCTGACCTCTTCTACCTCGGGGTCTCCAAGGACCGGGTTCTCTGGGGTAACAGCAGCCATTGGTGTCCTGCATTTCTGTAGAGTCTCTAACTTACAATAAAAAGTACTTCGAGGTGATAAAACTGACTTAAAAGTAAAATGCTGAGGAGAAAGTGGGTCTCAGGACCGGAGCCAGACTCCAAGCAAACCAAACAACCCCCAGCTGGAAAACCCGTCCACATTGCCAGTTTGCTTTGATGTCATGAGCAGCAGGTAGAGATCAGTTTGTAAAAATGTTTGAAGTTCAACACAAGAAGTGTCAGGGGCCTGACTACTTCCTGAAATGTGACTGTAGCATGCAGACTCTCTATTTTTGTACTCCCAGGTTTGGTTTGACTACACACTGCAGTCTTCGAGAGGACTCACTTCACTTTACGTGTGAAAAGCATTTGTATGTTTTTCAGTTACAGGTTCAACAAAGAGCAGGAATCCTGACACCGCGGGGTTTACACCCAAATAACTTCAGACGTGTTGGCCGAACGCACATGCTGTGACTGAGGGGCACATACATCATGCTGTTACACAATCAGCCGCTAGCAGCAGGTTTATCTCTGCATGTGGGCGCGCACGATTGGTTACACTAACAGCAACAGCAGAAAAAACAAAGACCCCGAGGGAAAAACCGGAGAGGGCTAAACCTGCGTGTGTTTTCCGGATTCCTCACCTGGACACCTCGCAATTAGTGCTGAAGATGCAGAGACACAAAACAGAGCTGTTAACTGCACAGCTGCAAAGATGCACGAGTGCATTTAAACATGATAAATCTCACCTTACACACACACACACACACACACACACACACACACACACACACACACACACACACACACACACACACACACACACACACACACACACACACACACAGGAGCTACAGCAAACAGCATTCCACAGCCGTTTGCCTGCAGGGATCGACTTTTTCAATGTCAGACAATGAATCCTTGTTCCTCTCTCTCACTCTGTGACACACTTTTTCACTTACACACACTTAAATCCTCGGCTTCTCATCTTTCTCACCCGGGCACGCCCACGCACACACACACTAGCACACAACAGCGCCGGCAGATCAGCAGAAAAGGAGAAGGTAACTGGAGAAAAATAAAAGGTCATGTGGTTGTAAATCAAACACAGGACAGGCTGAGTTTGAGCGGGACTCTGGGAGCAGCGTGTTGGTGAGAAAACTCGGAACTCTGTTTGTCTCTGACCTCGGTGACAGGTTTGTGATAAATTAAATTAGCCCGCTTCCTCGTTCAGGGTGATCGTCCAAGGCTCAGCGGTGCGTTTGCATTACACAATTAACTGAACAGCTGCCAAACGCACTGACAAACCGAAAGCTTTGACAAGAGTGACGTCAGCTCTTTTCTCCAGTCTTACGGCTCGACCGGCATAATTACCTCGCAGCGCATCTCCGTTGGCCACATCGCACTCAATGAACGTGCAGTTTCCTTCTCCGAACTCGGCGTCCAGCTGGGCCTTGCACTCCTCGCCGAGGGCCTTGTTCAGGTCCACCATGACCACCTGCAGAACAAAACTTTGAGACGGACTCTGCAGCACTTTGGTTACAGTGCAACACTTACTTTTATCAGCAGACTATATCAGTCCTGTGGTTTCACAACTGTGGCGGCGTGAAGCTCAGACAGAAACAAACATTCATTTACTTAAACAGATGGCGAAGGAAGTTCTGAGAAAGGACTGATCTCTCTGAAACGCCCGTGCTGCAGCAGAGAAATAAAGCCACCGGTTCATCTCGAATCTTTCACAACGCAGAGTTTGATTAAAGATTAACCTGGTAACCACAGACTCACCTTTGAAACCCTGCTCCTGATAAAAAACAAGTCAAACAGTGAAGAAAAAAAGCTTTTGAGGTGAAAAGATGAAAAACACAACAGATGAAACTAAAAGCTGCAGACTCTCAGAGGCAACCAAAAGTTCCAGCAGTACCGACCTTGGCTGAGCTCTGCAGCAGTGACTGGACCACAGCTCTGCCGATGCCCTGAGCCCCCCCGGTCACCAGAGCCACCTTCCCATTCAGAGACATGCTCCCAGCACAGCAGCACTCCTCCTCCTCCTTCTTCTTCTTCTTCTCTCGGTGACTGTTCTTCTCTTTCTCTCCTGCTCTGCGTCTTCCTGCACCTTTCTGCTCTCTCTCCAACTCAATCACATGTTTTCTCACCCCTCTGTTTTTACTCTTTTGGCTAAGCTGTTTTCCCCTCCTCCTCCTCCACCCCCCCCTCTCGCCTTATCAGTCTATACAAACACTGCATGTGTGTGTGTGTGTGAGAGAGAGAGAGAGAGAGAGAGAGAGAGAGAGAGGTTAAGTAAACTCCGTAGAATAATAATTACAGGTTTAATCCAACTTGTTGTACCTGCCCTCCTGCCTCCTCCTCCTCCACGCCCTTTCTTCTCCTCCCCTCCTCCTGTTTGATCAGCACACCTGAGCTCCTGAAATGTGTTGCTGTTTATATAAAGTCTGCATTTCAGGACATGTCAGAGACAAAACCCCCAAAAACCTCAGACAGCAGCTTCTTTAAAGAGCTGTCAGTCTCTCATTGTTCTTCCTCACCGTGGGCTTTTCTCCTGCGAGGCTTAAGTGGCGTTACACAACAGCGGCAGCGCTGCTCGGGGATACGTTACGGCGAGCTTCAGGTCTCTGCACGTCCACTCTCACACTGAATGGGAACCAGCAGCTGATAAATGTTGACCAAAAATGTGAAAATACCACCCGCTCCAGTGTGTTTTCCTTCTATTCTTTAAAAATAACAAAGACACATGAGGAAAGGAAAAGCTGTTGTATCTTTATGAACTTCACTATTTATATTCTGCACACTTTAGATCGAGGAACATCGCTACGCTTCCGTTCCTCTGACTTCCTGTACACGCTCTCTTCCTTTGACCTTCTTATCGTACATCCTTCCTTCATTCTTGGATCTGGAGATGATCTGGAGCGTGTTCAGCGGGCGCTCTTTAGATTTCTGGGATCTCCGAGGACCTGAAACAGCAGCAGAGGCAATACTTTGCTGTCCAGTCCGGGCTGACCTCACCTGGCACACAAACATCACAGGAAGTGAGGTCTCTGTGCACAAACTGGATAATAAAGATGGACCCAAGTTCCTCCTGCTCTGCTCTCTTAAACCTGCATTCTTGTTGGTGGCCAGCAGGTGGCAACAGCAGAAACGGGAGAAAGAACAGGAGCAGTGTCTGTGATGAAGATGAGAGGTTACTGCTACTATTACTATTAGTATTATTAGGAAATCGTTTGTGTTGTGGTGATAAAGCTAAAGTGAAGCGAGTAAAGTCTATGTTTGCATCCACAACAACACAACATAAACAATAATAACAATGACCTTACGATGATGATGTCAGCACATGTATACATGTTAGTATGTAGCTCCTCTTTAATGGAGGTGAATAAAGTTTAAGAGCGAGCCTTGAATCAGGGCGACTTTTAAAACGTTATTTTTCTCCCAAATCCTTCGCCCAGATCTGTCTGTACAACAAACATCTGCTTTGTTAATGTCAGACATTTTAAAGTAATGTCAGAGGTTGTTTCGAGATATCTTTTGCTCAGCTTGATGAAAGTCCAGTAGCTGCTCGTTCTCCAGTCGGCCTCACATTTCATTTATTAGACTTCACATTTCACCAACACTGACGATTCAATATGAACCCAAACTGAAGAGGTCTTATGTTCCCATGCAGGTATGTCTTCTAAAAGAGCAATTAACTCATAATATCCACAAGATCTAGTCCAAATTCCAAAAGGAAGAACTAAACCTTCAATTATTATTGGAGTGGACAGGACAGGAACCATCCTCTCTGGAGAGCATTCATCACGTGGACTCCTGTCTAACAGCATATATCCCTATAGAGCTTCCCTAATCATATCCAATAGTGGACTAAAGGTAGTCTTCATTATCAGATAACACTGAGGTGGTATAAACACACTCAAGTAGGCGAAACATGGAGAGAACATTTAAAGGGGAGCATGTAAAAGACAAAGTGTTAGACAAAACGTAACTCGAGTAATTCTGAGATCATCTTCTGAAATGATTATAATCCCAGAGACTGTGTGCTCTGATTGATCTTCTCTGGATCTTAAAGGTTTTGAGCTACAGGTGCTGCAGAGCCCTCATGAAGAACTTTAACCCGTTAAAACCAATCGGAGCACGGTCCATCTAAGTTCCTCTTTGCGACGTGCTGAACGCTCATTTGTCTCTTTTCTCCTAAAAGTCGCTGTGAAAACTAGAAACAAGAAACAGCAGACCATCGTTGTTAAGAAGTGGCTCGCAAGTTTATTTTAGTCTGAGGAGAGAGTTTCATGTAAAATATGCACATTTTATTTTACAAAAATGTGTGTGTGTGTGTGCGTGCATGTGTGTGTATGTGTGTGTGTGTGTGTGTGTGTGTGTGTGTGTGTGTGTGTGTGTGTGTGTGTGTGTGTGTGTGTGTGTGTGTGTGTGTGTGTGTGTGTGTGTGTGTGTGTGTGTGTGTGTGTGTGTGTGTGTGTGTGTGTGTGTGTGTGTGTGTGTGTGTGTGTGTGTGTGTGTGTGTGTGTGTGTGTGTGTGTGTGTGTGTGTGTGTGTGTGTGTGTGTGTGTGTGTGTGTGTGTGTGTGTGTGTGTGTGTGTGTGTGTGTGTGTGTGTGTGTGTGTGTGTGTGTGTGTGTGTGTGTGTGTGTGTGTGTGTATGTGTGTGTGTGTGTGTGTGTGTGTGTGTATGTGTGTGTATATGTGTGTGTGTGTGTGTGTGTGTGTGTGTGTGTGTGTGTGTGTGTGTATGTGTGTGTGTGTGTGTGTGTGTGTGTGTGTGTGTGTGTGTGTGTGTGTGTGTGTGTGTGTGTGTGTGTGTGTGTGCGTGTGTGTGTGTGTGTGTGTGTGTGTGTGTGTGTGTGTGTGTGTGTGTGTGTGTGTGTGTGTGTGTGTGTGTGTGTGTGTGTGTATGTGTATGTGTGTGTGTGTGCGTATGTGTGTGTGTGTGTGTGTGTGTGTGTGTGCTCTGAACTGGAATGTAGAAGGAATGTTTGACGGATGTTCTTCTCTTTCAAACTGAACACAGCAGAGAAAGACTCAACAACGACTACAAGGATGCAGTGAGGAAATAAAACCTGTCAGACCCGAAGCGGCTCTGACGTGACGGCAGTCGGCTTCGTTTTTACAGTGCAGTGAACAAAGAGTCGCAGTACGCACACAGCTCGACAACTTTATGTCCACAAATCGACACGTTCGCCACAGCGCAAGCAGAAATACAAACACAACAGATGCAAAATTAATGGCTGATAAACTGTGAAAATATTTTCTTTGTCTCCAGATGCAGCGAGGGACCTGAGGACTTCAGAGCCGAGCTGGATTCAAACAGTCTGTATGAGCCGCTCGGCCCATAAAACATACGAGTGTAGAAAAGTGTTCATCTCCCCAACAGAAGCAAAAAGAACACAGCACACAGATTCAGATTCACATCGATATGAACATTAAAGGATTTTAAACCTTATTTGTGTTTCAAAGAAATGAATAACCAACAGAAATGTACAGTGTGTGTGTCACAGAGTGAAAACAGTGCTGTAAACTCATCCATAGTCACCGACATGTGACCGACTGCTCCAACAGAAGTAAACATCAACACAGGCTGCAGTCCCCCTAATGTCCAGCAGAGGCTCCAGCAGTGAGCCCGCCCCCAGAGACTCACACAGCAGAACAAACACATTCTCCTCCTGATAGGACGAGGACACAGGCGGCTGTAGCTGCTAGCTGGCTGCTAGGCTTCACCTGAACTGACCTCTGGACTGTGTTTGTGCTGTTGGAGCTTTTTAATGATTATCTGACCAATCAAATCTCAGCTGTGAGGTTACTGTCCAACAAAACTGAACTGCAGTTTTACCGAGTGAAATTCCAGGTTTTTAATGTGATTTCAGTGATCAGCAGGTATTTGTTGTCTGTGGATGCAGACTGCTAACCTGGCTGGCTAGCATTAGCTAATAACTTAGCAGAGCACCTTCTCCTGTAAGCACGGTCACTTCTGGCTCTAAAAACATTTGGCAGTGTTACAAAATCCATCTTTTATATACAGGCTGTGATAGGTAGCTAAACTTTTTAACAGAACAGGCGAGTCCACTTTAATTTAATGTAATGGGTGATGTAATTAATTATCTTTCACAGGGAGGAAATAAACAAAACAAAAAACTTACTACAAAGTAAAGAAGAATATGTAATAGATTACACACCTGTTACGTCACAGTGTCATCTCCCTGTATTACAGCCTTTCTTTCCAGGCCGACTCAGAACCAACGAGCCATTTTTGACATGTTTCTGCGTCTGCGTGTGCTCTCCGTTCAGAAAGCTGCTAAATCTGAATTTATTTCACTCTCTGAAAATCAGCCTGACAGCTGTTTGAAACAGATGCTGCATAAAATTGACCAAAAACACAAAATCAAAGCACATAAAGCAGCAACGCAACTGTGACATCATCAAAACAAGTAGATTCCACGCTGACTGTGCACTAATTCTATACGAAGCAGTAATCATCACATCTGATTGTGGACTAAGACGATGGACACAAGCACAGCAATGAGAGACATGATGCACACGGAGCACAGTCGGGATGCGATGCAGAGTCTGCACACAGCTGCAGACGGTCGTCGTCCTGCAGAGAGGCTGTTTTCATCACAACTGTGCAAATATTTCTGGGAGGGAAACACTGATGTAAATAATGCAGTGACGGCGTCGTGTGAAGCTAACTGAACATCCTTCCAGGAAAGTGTTTGGACAAATGTGGCCTGAACGTTTGTGGCTGGTTCTCCAACAGGAGTGCTGCACTCACAGCACAGAGGAGAGCAACGTGTGACTTCGCCACCATCACAGCAAATATTCTGTTCACTTTAAATAAAAAACGATGTCTCAAAAACAAATAAAAGGGCTAAAATGGCATCACAGATGGAACAGGCCGACCACGACTAACCGAGTCCTGTTGAACAGAAGACCACTCGGGCCTGAACAACATTTGGTTAATCACGTCCTCCTCACCACGTTTGCAGACTCCTCAAACCCGGAGCCTCTCCCTGCACCGCTGCACCACCACGGAGCAGCGATTAGGTCACAGTGACACAGTGTCAGTGAACTTTGTGCAGAAAATGAGGTTTCATTTGTAGGAAACTGGCTAAACGTGCCAAATCACTGCAGCAGGATATAAAAAGGAGATGACTGAATGCTGCAGCTCCCCCCTCACTGCTCATGTCAGCAGCTGAAAGTAATTACAGTTGCCACACTGCTTCCTAGAAAACACAACAAATTCCAAAGAAACGCCGTGAACAGTCAAAGTGACGTAAGCCAGCAGTAATTTATCCCAAAGAAAAGCAAAGCAGAGAATCGCTGCGTTTCAGACCTGAACTAAACTCACAAAGCTGAAGCGCCTGAATCTCCAGACTGCACATCACATTTTCTCCAACTGAATTTCAAATGTCAAAATTCTGTCGCACGGCAACCACGACACAACACGGAGCTTCATCCGATAACACAGCATGTTTAAACCCCACCTCCTCTGCTCATTTCCAGCTCCATCTTTTTATTCTTGGACTCTATGAGAGCACCTTTGCATGACTCATGGTTCAAAGTCATCTTTGTTTATCCAAATACATGCCCCTCCCCCTTTATGCCAGTTGTCTCCTGATTGGTTTAAGACAAACTGAAGCTGCAGGTGGACGGAGCAGCCGAGGCTTTGCAGCTGAGACGACATCCACCCGAACAGAAGTGGGTCTGAGGAACGTTTCTGTGTGGAAATGTGATGGACAACACGGATGAACCTGGGTTTAGCTGCTCGCATGTTCTTAAAGGGAGTGAGTGGGAGTTTCCAGTGTGACTGTGCGCCGCCGCAGCAGCGTGGGACGGCCACTCCCGACATACGCAGTGAGGTTTCAGTGTGTGGGTCGTGTAAGCATGTATGACACCTCAGTAACGAAACATCAGGGCGTTGTCAGCGTGTCAGGGAGGAAATCAGTGCAGAAAGGACAACTTTCACAATGAGTGCATCAAACCTGACTCACACAGATCCCATGATGGTGAGTAACAGAAAGCTGCCAAAGACGCACAGCTTTTGTTTGGCTGTTCTTTCTTTTTGAAGCATCACTTTAAATGGAGAGGAAACCTGAACTGGGTGGCTCGAGTGTTTTGTTCTTCAGCTGAAAGATGAAACCAGTGCTGCAGTTCCTCTGACGTCCACTAGACTCCCACCTCTGCAGCAGGTGGAGGGCGACACAGGCGGCTGTAGCTGCTAGCTCTCTGCTAGCTTCACCTGAACTGGACCTCTGGACCATGTTTGTGCTGTTGGAGCCTTTTGGAGCACTTTAATGACATCATGTGACCAATAACATGGCTGCTGTGAGGTCACTGGACTTGGAGTCGTATCTGGTGAGCGAAATTCAAGGTTTTTACACGGATGATACTTTGTTTTGCCGTACCCCTACATGCAGTCTGCTAACCAGGCTAGCTCATGTAATCACTTCCCCTTTGGCAGCCAGACTGGTAACATTAAGGCTTTGACATCAGAGTCCTTTTCCTTCACAGGTTTGCGGCTTTCACTCGGATTCTTTGCAGGCGGTTTCTGATCAGCTCAGCCTGAGCACATCTGAAACAGATCGACACGAGAACAGCCGCAATACTAAAAATCATAGAAAACGCAGGACTTCACAAACTAAGGGGTTTATGGTACAGTGGCTTTGTCTATCTTTTATATACAGTCTTTGTCTGAACCAGCATTGGTTTCAGAGGATCAGACAGACGAGCTCACACTTTTCAGACTTCAGACTGCGGTGGAGAGACGGAGGTTTTAACTGGAGCAGAGACAGACAGATCTAAGCTCCACTTCTCCACCCGGAGCCAGAGCTCAGCTGCACGCCGCCTGCCGCATTTCAATTTGGGAATCCGGCTTTTTCAGACTTTTACATTAGTATGCTGATGAGATACGTCCACAGGCCAGCACACAGGATATCTACGCACTTTGCTTTAAATCACTCCAAGTCTTCATCGTCTTTTTACTGGTTATTTTTCTAAATACTTTTAAGCTTCCAGAAGTTTAATGTTGTGTTCAGCTGACAGCAGACCTGTGATCGCTGTGACTGCATCGGTGTCTGGGCCTCTCAGAGAAATCTAATCCTCACACCTGTTACACACAAAACAGCAGAACTGGAACTGAAGCTGCAGGCTGTGCTTCAAACTCATGACCACTGTGCTGACTGATACACCGCCTGTGTCTCCACCCACCTGTTTATCACGAGGCCACGCCCTCATAATGCAAAGCCTTAATACAGTTTAAATGGATAGAGTTGTTGCAAAGACTGAAGTCAGCCACAGAAACCAGAACGGATGTTTTCTGTAAACATGCCAGTTTCTCCTTTTGTCTACGAGTCCACAGGCACTGACTCACTTTTGGAGCTGCCCTCTAGTGGCCATTAGAGGAACTGCAGTTTCTCGCACTTACGTTACCGTGTGGTTGAGACGTTCAGCTCAGCTGGCCGTGAGTCACAGTATCCTTCACGCTATTGATCGAGCTGGTTTCAGTCAACAGAGACAGAAATGAATGAAATCCCCCACTTTCTCTTTGGCAGGTCAGATTTTCCACCACTAAAATATTATTAGACTGGAAAAGAATGAATTCCACATGGAGGATGTAATCCTGGCATGTGGAGCCCTCTCTGCTACTCCGTCCCGTCTGCCATGCACTCTTCAACAACATTTTTCATTTCAACATCACAGAATTGGTATCAAAGACTATCAGAAAATTAATTTTAACTACATGAACCTTTGTAAAAGTTTTCTGTGGTTTTCAGGCAGAGATCCAGTTTATCCATCCTTACACCTTCATAACAAAGATCATCCCGATTGGCTCTCGGGGGTTCATGGAAAAGGAAATGCAGATGTTCGTGCGCCTGTGTCTGAATAACCTCTCGTCCTTTGTCTCTACTGCTTATGCACGTCTTCGTGCCGCAGTATCTTGTACAGGACCCAGTAGAATATGTTGAAGAAGAGGAAGGCCAGGGGGAAGCCGGCCCTCGACACAGTGTCAATCTTTTTGGCTCGGTCGATGAACAGCTTCCTCATCTCCTCCGTGCTTTTACCCCCACTGGCTGCTGCAGGTGCATTCTGGGTAGCGTTCTGTGCCGTGGCTCCCGGCGTGTTCAGTGCACTCACGGCGTTGTTGGCGCTGGCCTTCGACTCCTTGCTGTTGCTCGGGGTGGAGGTCACGGCGGCAGCAGAGGTCAGCCTGCTCTCATGTGCCCCCCCTTCCTGTTAGAGAGACGAGGAGGAAGAGGAGGAGCAGGGGGAGGAAGGGGTAGGGGGTCACAGATTATTTGTGAGTCTGTTCACCGGTTTGACCTCTGAGCGAGGCACCACACCTGACTGAAGCACAAAAACGAAGACGCAAACAAATTCAGATTTCCTCGGGTTTGGTGCTCAGAGCTACTTTCTCTACATTCCTTTTTAAAACCTTCTGAAACTGACGTACAGAGAAACAACAGCTGTGAGGGGTTAAAGAGAAACCAGCAGTGCAACGAGTCATTAAGAGCTCGTTCTCACTAACAACAGGAAAACAAATAATATAACCTCAGAGTTTAAACTCTGCCCCCTGGTGGTGAAACTCAGCTGAGGGAATTACAAAAGGTATCTTTACACCTGCCGTGTGCTTTTGAATCATATTTTAGGCAGAAATGTGACCGATACTCAGCTGAGAAATGTTTGCATATGAGATAATAATAAGGATGAAGATGTTTTTGGGAGCCATTAATTCACAAAAATAAGCTAAAGATTAGTTTAGGTGTTACAGCTGCAGTTTCAGTTAAATGTGCAGAGATGTCAGTCATCAGTAAACAGCTGTATGTATCCAAACCTACCTGCCCTGTGTGAAAACTTTTGGAAAGCTTCCACTCCCAGGTCTGATCACTGCCAGACCTGCTGCCATCACTAAAATAGACGAAGACAAACTGAAGCAGGCTGAAAGATCTCAAACAGCAGCACATCACGCCAAGATCTCAAGAACCAGCTGAGGAGCAAAGTCAGTGACATCATCAGCCTGAGAGGGTCACAGAGACATTTCTAAGGCTGTGGGACTCCAGCGACCCACGGTGAGAGCCTGGAAAACCATCGACCACTCATCCAGGAGGTCACAGAAGAGCCCAGAACAACATCTGCAGACCTGCAGACTCACCTGGCTCAGATAAGGTCAGAGGTCATGACTCAACAATAAGAAAGAGGTGGGGCAAAGATGGGAGAGTCCAAGGAGAAACCACTGCTGACCAAGAAGATCACAAAGGCTCGTCTCACATCTGCCAACAAACATCTGGACGATAATATTCTGAGGGCTGACGAGACAGAAGCTGAACTTTCTGGAAGCTTTGAGTCACATCTGCATCAGACTAACAGCGTTTCATCCAGAGAACATCCCAGCAGCAGGCAGACACGGTGGTGGTCGTGTGACGGTCTGGGCTGCTCTGCTGTGACTCAGGGAACCATGCAGGAACCAGCAGCTCCACCTCTGATTGGCTCAAATGAACAAAATAAAGGTTCTGGAGCGTCCGAGTCAAAGTCTGGACTTGAACCAGACTCGGATGATTTGATGTGACCTTGAACAGCTGCTCATGCTGGAAACCCTCCAATGAGTCTAAAGACCAAAGCTCAGGTTACACTCAGGACAGGCAGGTCTGGATACCTTTGTTCCCTTAATGAATGACATCATCATTTAAAAACCAGTGATGTCAGTGTCTGTGCTGGCGTCCTGTGTTCTCCTGTTTTTGTTTGCTTTTGGACTCAGTTTGGATTTTTGTTATTTGGCTCACAGACTTCCTCCATCACAGCGATGAACCTGTCAGCTTACAGCATCCTCAGACTGTCCGCACAGTCAGGCAGCTCTGCGGACGCCCAGTGGAAGATAATGTCCCAGCCTCCAGCTGTTCATCATCACTGAGCGACCGTGTGTTTGTCTCTTATTTCTATAGTTCTGGACACAGTCAGACCGACACATACTCTGTAAGCTAAAGACATTTCTGAGCGCAGATAAGCTCAGCTGTACTATCTTAAGCTGAGATGTGCATTCTAAGCTAAACTGAAAGAAACAAGGCTAAACTAAAGTTTTACATGCTCACTCATACTGTCCTGATCCAAATGTGCACTCATCTGGAAATATGTCATTAAAAACCACTGAAACAGTCACAGCTCGTACACATCAGAGAACAAATCAAATACGTTTATATTTGTGTCACCATTTTACTCCTTTAACACATCCTGTCTTATTTATGAAGCTGCTATGTGAAAAGTGTCAGACTGATGGAGGAGGAGCTCATGCAAGAGAAACATGCGCACAGACACACACACACATGCAGTGTGGCATTACCCTGTGGTTGCTGGTGTAGATGTTGGTCATAGATCCGTACAGAGGGTCTGCCGCTTTGAGGCCGTTGTCAGTGTTAATACGACGAAGGGACTCGGCTAGCTCCTCTGGATCAACTGCACCTCCACTGATCTACCGACCGACAGCATGCACACCACACGTCAACAGAAAGCAAAAGGAAGAACAAAAGAAAAAGAAGTGCAGGCTGGGCCGCTCACCATTCAGTCAATGTTCAGCTGCTTGCACAGACTCACAAAGATGCACAGAAATGAACACTGATGAATCTGCATCAGACGCTGCTACACAAGCAGTCTGCAATAAACAAAGTTTGCTCGTGGCTTTGTGCTAAAATCGACCTTAAAATTATTTTTTGTGTTTTTTCAAAATTGTTTCCATGTGTTTTTTTTTTCAGTGTGTTCACATGAACCCTCTGACATGTAACAGTAAACCTAGTGTGTCTGCAGGTCTCTATTCACATTCCTGAAGCATTCAGAATCAGTCTTCAGACCCACAGGCTCAGCGTCCGTGCGTTCACAGTGTCAATGACACGTTTGTGTTGGCGAGTTGACTGAATGCTGATCTTCCAGCCCGCCGAGGTCGTGATCATGCACTGACCTCATGCTCATCCACAGTTTGGATGGCTGCAGAAACACACAATCATCACACTGATGCAGTTACAGCCATGCTGCGTCATGCACTGATACAGTGAGATGACTCAAACATGCAGAGCGAGAAGCACCGATTCCTCCACCACTTCCTCCTCCCTCTCCAGCCCAGTTCCAATCCGACCTGGCGCTCCACGCTGAGCGTTGTTCTCCGATGGAAGCTCAAATGTCAGATGGAAGTAATAAATCCATTTCTGACATGCTCCCACATATCTTTGTCTTTCTATAAATTCTAATAAGAATAAAAATAATGAATAAGCACATTTAAAACACGTGGACGAGTTTCCACAGAAACAAGCGAGATCTCGCAGTACTGCAAGTCTGTGTGTGCAGGATTATACGTGACACACATTTAAAGCTAATCCAAACTTTGATCCTGAAATCTTTCGAGGGATTTTTCCACCCTGGGATGGGTCAAAAGTATACTTATGACTTCTTTACAGATATATGAAAAATGTAAATAACAGAAGTTGAAAGAGATTTCTGTTCCAGAGAAAGTTTTCCTGGATGCAGCGAGTCAAAGCTTTCCTTAGTGATACTGAACTGTAAACATCAGACGAGGCTGAAAATTCCCACAATGAATGATTTGTGCTGCTGTCAGTGTTACCCTCAGCCTGGGCTCACTGGGTCACAGTGTTCAGTCTCAGCCTGGACAGCATGGACCTAAACTCCTCACAGTGAGCCGGATTGAAACTGGGCCTTTCTCACCTCGTGCCATTTCTGAGCCGAACGCTGCAATAACAACATGTCACCACACGGTGGCAGCCTCAGCCCAGAGCACATGAGTCACAGCGGTCCATCAGTCTGTGGATGCAGGTCACAAACTGTGTGTAGGTGTTCCTCACTCTGGATGGTGCTGCGTTCGCTGTGCTGTGCAGTGTGTGGGACGTTTCGGTACCTTGCTCTTATTCTTGTTGTGCCGTCTGAAGCGCAGCAGCTCTTTGTGTTGCCTCGACACAAAGTTAACGGCGGCGTACTCCAGCAGCGCAGAGAAGACGAAGAGGAGACACACGGCCATCCAGATATCGATGGCCTTCACATAAGAGACCTGTAAACACACACACACACATTCAGCAGGCTGGAGGCGCTCACCGTCTGTGGTGGGATTTAAGTTCACAGTGAGTCTCAAATGTAACTCCGACTGCACAGATGTTTCATTTTTCTGCAAAAATTATAGATTTTATTTCAGGGCTGCAGCTGATACGCTCAGCTGTGTGTGTGTGTGCGTGCACTGCTGTGTGTGCGTGCTGCTGTGACGCCCGTGGTGTCAAAAAATGTAACTGCCCTCCTTTATGAAACGATGACTTATTCAGACACATGTAACATACTGGAGTGCAAAGCTCTGTTAAGCACTGGAAACATGAGAAACCTCCTAACCTCCACACACACACACACACACACACACACACACACACACACATACACACACACACACACACACACACACACACACACACACACACACACACACACACACACACACACACACACACACACACACAGAGAGACACACACACACACACACAGATACACACACACACACACACACACACACACATACACATACAAACAAAGGCCAGGCCAAACAGCTGAGGTTTGTGTGTCTGTGTGTGTGTATCTGTGTGTGTGTGTGTGTGTATGTGTGTGTGTGTGTGTGTGTGTGTGTGTGTGTGTGTGTGTGTGTGTGTGTGTGTGTACAGTATGTGAGGGAGGGATGAGTGTGCTGATGAGTTAATAAGGCTTATGTAACGAGTGCTCCGTGTCTGATTTTTTCTCATGCATACATGATACCAGAACAGGACTGTGGGGCTTGTTCTCACTCACGCTCTGCCAGACGCATGATGTGTGGAATAAACAGACTTCGGTTTGTGCGTGCAAAACATCCGGTAAGATGGAGGAGAACAAAAACTCAGCAGCACATCACCATGGTAACATCTGCTGCAGACCTAACCTGGTCCAAAGCAAACTCCAGATGAGACATCAACATGTATAAACCCCTGTCCACTCGACCAATCACATCCCCCGAAAAAAACCAACAACATTGGTGGGTCACTGTGTGATCCCTGTGTCTGCAGCCTTTGTGTTTCTCAGCTTTACTAGTTTTCTCCATAATGGATGCAGGAGCTTTGTCTGGGATGGCTTTGGTGGAAGCTGCTCTGAATTGTGAGGTTTTACATCATGAACAGCTGAGTGTGCGCTTTTGTTTTTCTGGGCAGCACGGCAGCACTTTGGGAGGCGGCTGAAGCAGGTGTGTAGATGTTACTCTGCTGCAGAGCAGGTACACCTCCACAAATACCAACTGAAGTGCCTGTGCACGGTGACGTGGCTGCTCTGAAGGCTGAGCTGTGACTGTGTTTAATCAGACTGAATGGTAGAAGTAAAGAAATATGTTTGGAAGACGAAGGAGTCAGAACGACAGACAGACGGACAGTTTGAATAAATATTATTCTATTTTTTAACACTTGTTGGGATGAATTCCTGCCACGCTGGACAGGAACAAAACTCCAGGGCTTAAATGACCAAGTTTAATATCTCAGTGAATGAGATTGAAGAACACCTTCAGCAGGGCTGGACCATATCATACCATCTAAGGTAACACAGGTATACATGTGTAAATAATACAGTGTCATACAGCAGCAGAGGAGACGCTAAGAGCTGGTGATGACCAAAATGAAACAAATCACTGCACCGAGCATTACTCGCTGGCTCCACGAGACAAAGGTGGATTTAAGTTGCTGATGCAGCTCCGTGGAGGAAAAGCAGGACTTTCTCCTGAAGAGTGAGAGCTTCTTCTGTGCTAACGTTTGAATAGCTGCACTGTAACGCTGTGCTGCTGGCAGCTGGAATAGATTCACGCTGAATTAGGTAGCGTATCATCAGTGATGGTAATCATCATTTATTTACACATAAATGCTCCTGCCTGCAAGCTGACATCACCAAGAACATGCTTTTCTTTATCATCCATTTTATCATTATTGCAAATTTCCTCTAAATATTGTGATGAGGCTGTGTCACTCCCCCCGACCCTTCAGACGCCTGTGTCAACCAACCTAACGCTCCACGCTCCAAACACCAACCTAACTGCAGCCGAAACACAGGCAGGCTGAGCTTTTTATCCATGTGTAGGAAACCACCACCAACAAAAAGCTCGACGTGTATAGCCCCAAGAGAGCACTTAGATTCTCTAACCAACTGCTCTTAGTGCAACTAAGGCCCCGACGAAAGACTAGAGGGGACCGAGCTTTTGCAACTGCCGCACCCAAACTCTGCAGTAATCTTCCTGTCGATGTCCACGTGTCAGATTCCATTCAATCATTTAAATCACGCTTAAAAACTCACCTGTTCCATCTAGCCTTTGAAGCAAATTAGTTCGGACTTCCACCAGGTCTGCATTTGTGCCGTGTAACTGTAACTGTCACTGTAACGGTAACTATAACTGTTTTTTAACTGTTTTTGTTGCCGTTTGTTGTAATCTGCTTTGCTGCCTTGTGTGAAGCACTTTGATGGACACTGTCCTTTTTACATGTGCTATAATAATAAATATTGATTGATTAATTGAGAGTCTGTGATGGGAAGGAAAAAAATGTAATGTTGTCAACATGGACGGCTGACTCTGCAGGAACAAAGCGATGTAAGAAGGAGGGTTTAGTCTGTGTTTGTGTGTCTGTGTGAGAAACAAGAAGCGGCTGTGAGTTTGGGATACAGCATCGCCTCTGCTGGACACACAGCGGCGGCTAAGGACCGCCTACTGTGAACCGCATCATCATTACAGCCTCAGAACTGCGGCTCTGCGGTAGAGTATCACTTCCTGTTCCTGCTCAAACACAGTGGTGTTTCTGAGTAGCTTATCTGCTTAGCAATTTAATTAAAAACTTCTAAATACTTTCTTTCTTCATAGTATAATCTTCACGTGCTTCATCCGAAGCTCCCTTTCTGCATACTCACTGCCTAATTTATAGCCAAAGTATTCACTCACTGTCTCTACTGTTTCGCTAGCTTAGCTTAGCTCGTAGCTAAGCATGTTCCAATTTATTAAACCCCCCAAAATATGACTATCCAGAGTTGGGACCAGGAAGCAGAGTTGCAGTCTTACACGCCTCTCTGCAGCTTCTCTCCTCCTGCTACCCCCAAAACCCATCTCCATAGAGACTGTGTCAGCTCCCAAACAGACAAAAACAAACTAAAAACCAGCAACAAACAACTTAAACATAAAAATCACAAAGAAAGAACAATACAGTATCCACATCTGAACCAAAGAGTAAAACAGTGAAATGTGGATTATTAAATATTAGGTCTCTCTCCTCCAAGTCTCTGTTAGTACATGACTTAATAATTGATCAACAAATCAATTTACTCTGCCTTACAGAAACCTGGTTGCAGCAGGATGATTATGTTAGTTTAAATGAATCAACACCCCGAGTCATTCTAACTACCAGAAACCTCGAAGCACAGGCCGAGGGGCGGTGTGGCAGCAATTTTTCACACCAGCCTATTAATTAACGAAAGACCAAGACAGACTTTTAATTCATTTGAAAGCCTGATGCTTAGCCTCGTCCACCCCAGCTGTAAAACTCAGAAACCAGTCTTACTTGTTATCATCTATCGTCCACCTGGGCCTTACACAGAGTTTCTCTCTGATTTCTCAGACTTTTTATCTGATTTAGTGCTCAGCTCAGATAAAATAATTATTGTGGGTGATTTTAACATCCATGTAGATGCTAAAAATGACAGCCTCAACATGGCATTTAATCTGTTATTAGACTCAATTGGCTTCTCTCAAAATGTAAAAGAACCCACCCACCACTTTAATCACACTCTAGATCTTGTTTTAACATATGGCATAGAAACTGAACATTTAACAGTGTTTCCTGAAAACCCTCTGCTGTCTGATCATTTCCTGATAACATTTACATTTACAATAATTGATTAGACAGCAGTGGAGAGTAGACTTTATCACAGTAGATGTCTTTCTGAAAGTGCTGTAACTAAGTTTAAGAATATAATCCACCCACTGTTATCATCTTCAATGCCCTGTACCAACATAGAGCAGAGCAGCTATCTGAACGCTACTCCAACAGAGGTCGATTATCTTGTTAATAATTTTACCTCCTCACTACGCACGACTCTGGATACTGTAGCTCCTGTGAAAACTAAGGCCTCAAATCAGAAGTACCTGACTCCGTGGTATAATTCTCAAACACGTAGCCTAAAGCAGATAACTCGTAAACTGAGAGGAAATGGCGTGTCACAAATTTAGAGGATCATCATTTAGCCTGGAGAAATAGTTTGCTGCTTTATAAGAAAGCCCTCCATAAAGCCAGAACATCTTACTATTCGTCACTGATTGAAGACAATAAGAACAACCCCAGGTTTCTCTTCAGCACTGTAGCCAGGCTGACAAACAGTCAGAGCTCTACTGAGCCAACAATCCCTTTAACGTTAACTAGTAATGACTTCATGAACTTCTTCACAAATAAAATTTTTATCATTAGAGAAAAAATTACCAATAATCATCCCACAGATGTAATATTATCTACAGCTACTTTTAGTACCATCAATGTTAAGTTAGACTCTTTTTCTCCAATTGATCTTTCTGAGTTAACTTCAATAATTACTTCCTCCAAACCATCAACGTGTCTTTTAGACCCCATTCCTACAAAACTGCTCAAAGAAGTCCTGCCATTAATTAATTCTTCGATCTTAAATATGATCAACCTATCTCTAATAATCAGCTATGTACCACAGGCCTTCAAGGTGGCTGTAGTTAAACCTTTACTTAAAAAGCATCTCTAGACCCAGCTGTCTTAGCTAATTATAGGCCAATCTCCAACCTTCCTTTCATATCAAAAATCCTTGAAAGAGTAGTTGTCAAACAGCTAACAGATCATCTGCAGAGGAATGGCTTATTTGAAGAGTTTCAGTCAGGTTTCAGAGCTCATCACAGCACAGAAACAGCTTTAGTGAAGGTTACAAATGATCTTCTTATGGCCTCTGACAGTGGACTCATCTCTGTGCTTGTCCTGCTAGACCTCAGTGCTGCGTTCGATACTGTTGACCATAATATCCTATTAGAGCGATTAGAACATGCTGTAGGTATTACAGGAACTGCGCTGCAGTGGTTTGTATCATATCTATCTAATAGACTCCAATTTGTTCAAGTAAATGGAGAGTCCTCTTCACACACTAAGGTCAATTATGGAGTTCCACAGGGTTCGGTGCTAGGACCAATTCTGTTTACATTATACATGCTTCCCTTAGGCAGCATCATTAGAAGACATAGCATAAATTTTCACTGCTATGCAGATGACACGCAGCTCTATCTATCCATGAAGCCAGGTAACACACACCAATTAGTTAAACTGCAGGAATGTCTTAAAGACATAAAGACCTGGATGGCCGCTAACTTTCTGCTTCTTAATTCAGATCAAACTGAGGTTATTGTACTCGGCCCTGAAAATCTTAGAAATATGGTATCTAAGCAGATTCTTACTCTGGATGGCATTACCTTGGCCTCCAGTAACGCTGTGAGGAACCTTGGAGTCATTTTTGACCAGGACATGTCCTTCAATGCACATATTAAACAAATATGTAAGACTGCTTTCTTCCATTTGTGCAACATCTCTAAAATTAGAAATATCCTGTCTCAGAGTGATGCTGAAAAACTAGTTCATGCATTTATTACTTCCAGGCTGGACTACTGTAATTCACTATTATCAGGAAGTCCTAAAAACTCACTGAAAAGCCTTCAGCTGATCCAAAATGCTGCAGCAAGAGTCCTGACAGGGACTAGAAAGAGAGAGCATATTTCTCCTGTTTTGGCTTCCCTTCATTGGCTTCCTGTTAAATCCAGAATTGAATTCAAAATCCTGCTCCTCACATACAAGGTCTTAAATAATCAGGCCCCATCTTATCTTAATGACCTTGTAGTACCATATCACCCTATTAGAGCACTTCGCTCTCACACTGCAGGCCTACTTGTTGTTCCTAGAGTATTTAAAAGTAGAATGGGAGGCAGAGCCTTCAGTTTTCAGGCCCCTCTTCTGTGGAACCAGCTTCCAGTTTGGATTCAGGAGACAGACACTATCTCTACTTTCAAGATTAGGCTTCAAACTTTCCTTTTGCTAAAGCATATAGTTAGGGCTGGACCAGGTGACCCTGAATCCTCCCTTAGTTATGCTGCAATAGACGTAGGCTGCCGGGGATTCCCATGATGCACTGAGGGTTTCTTATTCACTCACTATGTGTTAATAGACCTCTCTGCATCGAATCATATCTGTTATTAATCTCTGTCTCTCTTCCACAGCATGTCTTTATCCTGTCTTCCTTCTCTCACCCCAACCAATCACAGCAGATGGCCCCGCCCCTCCCTGAGCCTGGTTCTGCCGGACGTTTCTTCCTGTTAAAAGGGAGTTTTTCCTTCCCACTGTCGCCAAAGTGCTTGCTCATAGGGGGTCATATGATTGTTGGGTTTTTCTCTGTACAATATAAAGCGCCTTGAGGTGACTTTTGTTGTGATTTGGCGCTGTATAAATAAAATTGAATTGAATTGAATAGAACGAACAACATGTCGCGCTAATATTATCCTTCCTCTACATGTAACAACAGTCCTCACAGTGTGTGCAGCGTGAGGCCTTTTACACACACACACACACACACACACACACACACACACACACACACACACACACACACACACACACACACACACACACACACACCTTAGGCAGTGAGGTCCTGGAGCCTGAGCTCTGCGTCGTCATGGTGAGGACGGTGGTGATGCCCAGGGCCACGCGGGCCGGTGCGGCGTCCATGTTGATCCAGAAGGAGACCCAGGACAGGATGACGATGAGCAGGGAGGGGATGTACATCTGGATCAGGTAGTAGCCCATCTGACGCTCCAGGTGGAAGCGCACCTCGATGCAGGTGAATTTTCCTGCGACAAAGTAGCGACAGTCACAAACCTGCAGACAGGACTCAGGGCAAGAAAACTGCAGCACCAGCTTTGGCATGAGTGACGGGGCCGAGAGGATACTCCCACCTCGTAGTCGACTCGTTAGCACCATGGCTACTTCACCTGTCCCTCCTGCACTTTCCTGCTCATCGTGTCAAATATTTAGTTACTCCTCGGCCTCCTTTAGCAGTAATGATACTTGTAATATATGTGTCCCTGGGGCTTCTGTTTAAGACACCACAGACCTGCTCATGTGTCTAACCGCTTTTACCCACTTGGCGACACACCCGCCGGGGTTCAAACTCTGATTCTGTGAGATTCTGTTCTGCCTAAACAATGTGGGACTCTGTAGTTTTCTCTGGTCCCCTCCCCAATCAGACCAGGAGTGACATGTTTAGCCGCATGTTCTCCTTAAATTGCTGGCTGTCTGAGTGGTGTCCCAGAAACGATGTGGGCTTCATAGATAATTGGCAAACCTTCTGGAGGAAACCTGGTCTTGTTAGGAGAGACGGCATCCATCCCACTTTGGATGGAGCAGCTCTCATTTCTAGAAATATGGACCAATTTATTAAACCCCCCAAAATATGACTATCCAGAGTTGGGACCAGGAAGCAGAGTTGCAGTCTTACACGCCTCTCTGCAGCTTCTCTCCTCCTGCTACCCCCAAAACCCATCTCCATAGAGACTGTGTCAGCTCCCAAACAGACAAAAACAAACTAAAACCAGCAACAAACAACTTAAACATAAAAATCACAAAGAAAGAACAATACAGTATCCACATCTGAACCAAAGAGTAAAACAGTGAAATGTGGATTATTAAATATTAGGTCTCTCTCCTCCAAGTCTCTGTTAGTACATGACTTAATAATTGATCAACAAATCGATTTACTTGATTAACGTGCACTTCGCTCTCACTCTGCAGGCTTACTTGTTGTTCCTAGAGTGTTTAAAAGTAGAATGGGAGGCAGAGCCTTCAGTTTTCAGGCCCCTCTTCTGTGGAACCAGCTTCCAGTTTGGATTCAGGAGACAGACACTATCTCTACTTTCAAGATTAGGCTTCAAACTTTCCTTTTTGCTAAAGCATATAGTTAGGGCTGGACCAGGTGACCCTGAATCCTCCCTTAGTTATGCTGCAATAGGTGTAGACTGCCGGGGATTCCCATGATGCACTGGGTGTTTCTTCTTCACTCAGTCTGTGTTAATAGACCTCTCTGCATTGAATCATATCTGTTATTAATCTCTGTCTCTCTTCCACAGCATGTCTTTATCCTGTCTTCCTTCTCTCACCCCAACCAATCACAGCAGATGGCCCCGCCCCTCCCTGAGCCTGGTTCTGCCGGACGTTTCTTCCTGTTAAAAGGGAGTTTTTCCTTCCCACTGTCGCCAAAGTGCTTGCTCATAGGGGGTCATATGATTGTTGGGTTTTTCTTCTGTATATTATTGTACGATTTACTGTACAATATAAAGTGCCTTGAGGCGACTTCTGTTGTGATTTGGCGCTGTGTAAATAAAGTTGAGTGGAACTGAACTCGTACAGCAAACTTCCAAATTTTGGTCCCCACAAACATTTGTGAACATGGTACACACACACACGCACACACCACGTCCATGTTTGGTCAGGACCTCCTGGGTCAGTCGGTTTGCTTCTCCCTCACTTTGTTTTTCCTCGACTCGATCCTTGGAGCACAAACGTGACAGATGAAACGTGGCAACCGTTTCAGCCTGTGTGCATCTTACCTGCATCCTGATGCTTACGGCAGTGCGTGCGTGTGTGTGTGAGTGTGTGTGTGAGTGTGTGTGTGTTACCTGTGTTGTAGTGCTTGGTGCAGTATCGGAGGTCTGATTCATCTTTGAGGATGAACTGTGGGAGCGTGAGGCCCTCGGCCACTTGAACAGGTCCGTTCTCCTGCCACTCAAAGATCAGGTCGTTCATGGTGTAACCGACTGAAACACAAAATTAATGAGAGACAATAGATTTAAAAAAGGCCACAGAGCACAAGTCTGTGTCAGATATAGTAGTGAGAAGTTTGTTCATCATTTGTTCAGATTGTGTAGATTTGTGTTCGCACTCTTGTGTCTGTGGACTGTTGGTGTTTCAGGGCAGCAGACGCGTTTTCCTTCCTCGTGGGGCCTGCACTACAGCGGATGCTGAACACACCCAAGGTCTCCATTTATGCAGCTTCAGTGCTTTTAATGTTTTTATTGTTTTTAATGTGCATCTCTGTCTGTATCAGCGTCGTTTCCCTCCTGTGGTCTTCGGTCTCTGTTTCAGCATCACTGTGTTTTTGGTTATTTCCTGTTTTATTTTGAAGGTGACTTTTCTCTCATGTCTTGTTCTGATTTTTCCCTCCTTTGTGTTCGTCTGTTGTGTTTTCACCTGTGTTGTCTCACCGGTGCCCTCATCCCAGCTGTGTCTCACTCTACATGGTAACTGGCCTGGTTCTGGCTCTATACAACATGCCTCATTCACACGAGCACAATTTGTAAATCTCAGATTTTATTCACAACCCAACTGAAAACATCAAATGTTTAACGTGAAAAAACTATGAGCTCATTTTGAGTTTGAGGGCAGCAACGCGTCTCTAAAAAGTTGGCAGGGGTGCAACAAGAAGCTGGAAAAGTAGATCAGACTAGAAAGAAAAAGCTGGAGGAACATTGAGCTTCTAATCAGGCTGTCAGCAGGTCAGTCACATGATCGTGTATAAAAAGAGCGTCTCAGAGAGCCAGAGGTTCTCAGAGTTCAACATCCTCTAAGGAAACGGTCAGATTTTCAGAATGATGCACCTCACTGTGAACGTCTCATCATCATATAGAGGAATCTCTGTGCGCAGGTTAAAGCTCCATCAAGCAGAGAAGAAGCCAGATGTGACCGGCGCCGTCTCCTCTGGACTCCTTTAAAACTGATCTGAGGTCAGACCCATCCAAACATGGACGCCACATCCTCGGACTGAAGACGAGAGCATCCAGCTCATTATCAGCGCTCAGGTCAACGCCTGCAGCTCTGATGTTTCGGGGGTGCCTGTGGGACTCACAGCTGGCACATCGGGATACCAATAAAAGGAGAAAGCAGAGCGAGGACTGCTGAGCTGTGAAAGTCCAGCAGCTGCTCTCCTCAGCTCACAGACTGATGTTCGAGGACGACGTTTGCAGATCACTGCAGCCTGGTTTTGTTAGTTTTCCCATTTTTAGGACTCATCTCATTGGTGGGTCCCGTCCTCAGCACACAGGACACTGGATGTTTTTAGACAGAGCTCACGGCCAAACGCGCCACCAGCACAGATATCACCACACACATCAGAGAGGCACGAAAACGCGCCCGAGGACAGGCCAGAGATGGCTGGATGATGCAGGAGGCTTGATGTTAATGCAAACAGATGCCGGGATAATATTCTTGTTTTCACACATGCGTCTTATATTCAGCTTTCAATGGCCTCGCTTCTTCTGTGTCCGGGTGACAGCAGAGGGAGAGCGGAAGCTACGTATGAATGCGTGCAGTCGGAGCGCTGCGGGGCTCTTCGGCGAGCGCAGGAAGCAGCTGGTACGTGCTGGTGCAAGCCTGCAGCCATGCACAGAAAGAATGAGTTCATCCTGCTTCTTAAGCTTCAGCTGAAAGTGCGTGAAGAGTGTATGCATGTTAAAAAAGAGAGAAACAGAGGAGAGCCCGCCTGCAGCCTTCCACACGAGCGTCTGTGCTCGGCTCGGGATGCTTTTAAATCTTACGACGGCCTCCGGTGGCAGTGGCGCCGTGACTGTCGACTCGCTGCACTTACGAGCTCGGCTGGTCCCGGACGCGACCTGAACAGGGTCAGGCTGCAACACAGCCTCCAATTATGTTTCATGGAACGAGACAAATAAACGTGGACTGAGGACTTTCTGTCCTCGAACACGGACCACGTCATGACTCACTTCCTCTGCATGTTAGTATGTCCTAATGTGTCCTTATGTTTCCTGTGTGTGTGTGTGTGTGTGTGTGTGTGTGTGTGTATGTGGGTCAGAGAGGACCGAAACTACCAGTGAAGATGAATAAGCTCTTCGAGGGCTCCGTCCCTGAGGCCAGGCCTCTGATTGGGCAGACGATGGATTCGTCATCATAACTGTATCAACATCATTAAACACGACTGCTTCCTTAAAAAGATATGCTGCTAAATTATGTTCCCATGGAGGGAGAGGGGGACCTGCACTAAAAATACTTCAGGATGGATAAATCTCATCTGCATTCAGTTTTCTTGAGGATCATCCGCACGACATCAACAGATTTTGAAACCATGGTATTGTTTGCAGCACGGACTTCCTGCGTGTGCAGGCAGCGCATGTCTGAACAGAAGCAGCGTGCTAAATATTCAGAGTCACGCACCGAGCCTCTGTGGGCGCGGAGACGGATCGGAGCAGACGTATTGCCGGGATATGGAATATACATGTTCACACGGAGCAGAAACACGAGAGGCCGGCGCAGATATGCTGCATAATAAAGCGTGTGGGGGGCGCACGAGCCTGCTGCTGCATGTTGAAGCACACAGCATTAACCCGAGGAACTTCACTCTCCGTTACAGAAGTCTTAATCCACACTCGGGCTGCTTTTATCTGTCTGTGAGGAGGGGGGGAGATTTAAACGACATCTACAAGGATCTGTGGTTTGATCTCATTCTGAGCCTCGCTGGGAATGATTCCTGCTGTAATTAGCTCCTGTTTATCTCTGTATTCACAGCTGCCAAGAGCCGCGGCCTCTGAAGCATCTCCCTTCAGCTGGTCAGAAAGTTTAGTTGATGCAGCCGCAGCACACGTCTGCTTCAGAATCAATGCGACGGCCGACAGGAGAGCAGACCCTGCGAACAGCTCCCCAAATGGCTCTTTAAATGTCAGCTGCATTTTGGCTCATGGTCCATTTAAGGTGGACTGTGACCAAGTAGAAACCCATCCTGTGACCTGACTCAGAGGAAATCACGTGTGTCCACTGGACTGAGGATGAGGGAACCATCTGGCTTACTGTCAGTTCAAAGATGGTCCCCCTGATGGTAAAGAGGGAGGGGTGCAGTAGTCCACATGGCAGGGGTAACTTGTTCATCCATGGAGCAAACAGGCTCTTTAAATGTCAGCTGCATTTTGGCACATGGTCTCCAAAAAAGCGATCTGTTAGTGTTTTCCTGTATTCATGTACGGATTCATCTCACACTGAGGAAACTGGCCCCAAAATGTGTCGCGAGTTCAGAACTTGTTCTGTGGATCTGTGAGGGTTGGTGTGACACAGGAGGATGCTGGGATAGAGCGATGGAGGCAGATGAAGAAGAAGCATCTCTGTGTATGAATGAACACACGTGTGGCAGAATGACACGGCTTGTCAGCTGCTGTTTGGCTGTTGATGTGACGACGAGGACTCTGTTTTCCCAGGTGTACCTGAAGGTGTCGCGGTGACAGCTGAAACAATGAGCTTGATTTGGAGCAGCTGAGTCAAACCAAAAATTTTGGAGCTGAAAAGAGCTTCTTTGTAATTAAGAACGGGGCTCTGTGGGTCACAGTCCTAATGAAAGGTGTTTTCTTAACCCTTTAAACCAGGGGTGTCCAACTGCAGGCCTCGAGGACCAGTGTCCTGCAGGTTTTAGATGTGTTTAGCCATGTAAATCAGCTAAACACAGCTGATTTACATGGCTAAATGACCTCCTTAACATGTCCTGAAGTTCTCCAGAGGCCTGGGAATGCACTAATCATGTGATTCAGGTGTGCTGACACAGGGTGAGATCTAAAACCTGCAGGACACCGGCCCTCGAGGCCTGGAGTTGCCCACCCCTGCTTTAAACCCTTGCCATCACCGGTGACGGGTTAGGGTTTAAAGGGTTAAAGAGACACTGTACATCGTTCATCCTGAAAGTACTGCGAGTGTGTACAGTCATGCAGTACTTACAGCTCTCCAGCTGCATGATGCACGTCTGAACATCCATCGGGAAGTTTTTTAGATCCATGGGACACGACAGAGTTAACGTTAGCCTGAAAAAAAAGAGAGGAGCCACTGAAGGCCGGGACCGTGGCTTCAAAGTCACACACATCGTAATGTACCAACATCTCAGTTTATATCAATGTGCCACCTGCACTGTGGGAACCAGGAGGATACCCGATAATATCAGACTTTATACATCAAAATATTCAGAAACGAGCTCACAGTCAAGCTGACAAACTTACAGAACCACTGTCAGCATCTAATGTTTAAATCCTGAAGCCTGGGGGCCGGCACATGAAGACCTTCTCTCTTTGACTCATGAAGAACATAAAAAGTTCAACTAAACCCAAAAATGAAGAATAAATCTTTAATCTTAGCTCATATTATAACATTTACAAGTCAGATTAGTCAAATGACTAAATGCTGTCCAGTAAACGCGACAAGCTTGAGTGAGGACGTGTGGCGAGGCAGCAGCGAGCTCAAATCAGAACATGTCTGAAAATCAGCTCAGGCGTCTTTGATTTGCCTAAAAATGCTCCAAAGTTTGGACCTGTTCATTGACTAACCTGTAAAGCACTTTGGTCAGCTTGCTTTTAAACGTACTGTAGAAATAAAACTGACAAACTGACAGTTACTGTAAAATGTTACTTTTACATATCAAAGACTTACATTTAGCACCATGAAGTCTGAGGCAATGGACTTAAATCCAACAACAGGAAGACATTCTAAACATTTTTATATCAGTGACCTGATTAAATAGACACGACTGAAGACGTGCATATATTCATTCTGCAGATGCGTCTTCCTCGGTATCTCAGAGTTCGCTGTGTGCCTCTGGCTATGAAAGCATGTATGCATGTATATACACTGCACGCGGCTCCTTGGTTTCACGCATAAAGGAGCTTGTACCTTCAAATTACAGGGAATAAACAGAGGTCAGAGTCACATGACTCTGTGTGTCACAAAGGTTTTTCTTAACCGTGCTGCTGCTCACCTTATAGAGTACAACACGTTGCCATTCTTAAATATCCTGAGCAGTTTGTTGTCTGTGGTGACTTCGTGGAAGTGGGCTCCCTTCTCGTTGGCGAAGAACAGATCTGGTTTCCATATGGAGTCTAACATAGAGGGATCCAGGTCCAGAGAGTCATCGGGGTATTCGGAATACGCCAGCCTGGGATCATTCCACTGCTGACGGAGGAAGATGTTCACTCGGTAGTCCTGCAGACACACAACATAACACGAATAAGTCACACATAGAGAAGCACATACACTAATGTCCCACATGCTGTTGTTTTTTTACACATGGGACTGTCAAAAATGTGAAAATAAATAACCACAGAAATCATTTACACGAGAACAAGAGGAGAAACTATACGGTTGTCCCTCGTGACCATGTGGAAAACCATCCTGTGGCCTGACTGACTGGAAATCAAGGATACCACATTCTCCAGACTGACGAGGTGGCGACCATCCAGTTTGTTACCAGGTCAAAGATAATGAGGAGGACATTAGTCCACGTCCACGAAGCCCATCAAAGCTCTACAGGCAGCTGATGGTATCTTTTTTCAGCGAGAAACTCAAATCCAACAGCGAGTGAGTCTGTAGAGTGTAAACTAGCCTGCAGTGCAGACCTTTCACACACTGAAGTGTTAGGGAATGAAAAACACGACAAAGGAGGCCCTGCATATTGTTGCACATTTCCCCTGACACACAGATATGCATGCTCGTGTTGTCTGAACAGGACAAGTTCCCTGAACATGTTCCCACAGGGCAAATATAAAATGAGCTACGTGTCGTTTCCCAGAGCTCCTGGAACCTGATTCGTATAACCAATCACTGAACCCGTGTCATATTTTTATCCTGACTGAAAGGCTTGAGGTGTATACAGATGAGACAGAGGCCTCTAAATCATTTTGAGACCTGTGCATCAGCTGTGCTGGCGCATAGCGTGATGCAAACATGTCAGTGAACACACGTGTTCATGCACAGGCACGCCTTATAGGCGGCTGACGCCTCGTTACTCCCATCAGTATATGCAGGCATGAACGTGCAGCAACCTGACCGCAAATCAGCCTTGAAGTTTCCTCGAGGTGACTCATTTCTTACAGTTCAGTTGCACCAAAACAGCAGCAGCAGCAGCAAGTTATATGTTTAATGCTTTGGACAGGAAGTAGCGTTGCCCTGTTTGCTGCTGTCAAGACTCAGAGATGATAGTTTGAGTGACTACAGGGGCCACAGCGTGGTTCACAGTGTGTTTGTACAGATAGATGTAAATCAGGTCCTGGAAGATTTTAAAAGGAATCCCACAAGGCTCAGTTTTAGGCCCTGTTATATTTTCATGTCTGCAACTAAAGTGCACCTTTATACAGATGCCACCACACTCGACTCGGCTCGAGCCAGCCGACATAGAGATAGATAGAAAGTAAACCTTGAGAGACCTCCTGGTTAAATAAAGATAAAAGAAGTAAACGTAAATCAAAAATGGTTTGAAGGAAGGGTACAAAGAATGGGCAAATTCATCAACTCAAACCATCACATCCTTTAATTTGTGACTTACAAACCCTTATATGACATCCTGTTAATCTTCCAGAGACATCTGATCACAGCAGGGATGCCATGGAAGCATTACAAATATATAAGATAACTAATTCATTATCAACAACCATATTTCTTGGGTTGGGTATCAGCGCCAACAACGATCACATCAGGCAATATAAAAGAAGGAGCAGGGGTGGATGTGGGTCACAAAGTGGCTTGCAGGTAGGTGTGCAGCAGCTTTGGAGAGGCTAAAGCAGTTTGGTCTATCTGATATCCTCGTGTCAGTGTTGTTTATGCACCAACATTGGATCTGACCAATCACAGTAGCAGTGTGGTGATGTCATAGTTTTGTGACTTGGAAAAAACCCTGCAGATATCCACTCCGGAAAAAAATTCTAAAAAGAGTGTAGTTAGGGTGTGACTGTGTTTCCATGTCCCAGAACTATGGCATCACTACAGTGTGATTGGTCACTTTAACCTGGACCAACATCAGTGATGATGATCCAGGAACAACCCCAACACGATGCTATCAGATCGAGCAGTGTGTCCTATGTAAGGTTAGCAAACTGAATGTGGGATTCAGCTGAGCTGGCACTCTGATCAGCTGATCTCCCAGGATAACAGCTAGAGACCCCACGGGGGATTCTGTATGACTCACCAGTATCCTTCCTCTTTTCCTAAGGACGCAGTTTAGTGAAGGAACCAGCTCCATTTGTCTGTTTGAGGATTTTTTGGAAGGTTTAAAGCACAGCCATCTGCAGGAAACACGAGTGTTTGGTCCCTCGATGGTGAAGCGAGCGCCCCGATGACGCTATTACTCCACTCCACGACAGCTCCATAGAAAATTCCCAGAATGCACTGTAAAAGGCAGTGAGCATCACCGCTCGCTGTGCTCACTGAGTGGAAGTGACATCACTGCTCTTCCACTTCAGCAGAGCTCGGGTAGAGCTGGAGTCGCCGTGCAGAGAGCGCACCTGTGGCTGATGAAACTAACTCAAACAGCGTTGATGTTTCTGAACGCACTGTTTTTGTTTCACGAGCTGCGACTTCTCCTCTGACGTGTCGCAGGGCCCAAACCCACAACAGCCCTGCCACAACTTCAGCTTAGACATTTCAGATTGTTGTGTAGCCTACTGATATACAACAGGAGGGGAAGGTGTTAGGAACACCTAAGTGAAACGCAGATCAGACCCCCCGCTGTAGGAGAGCAGAGTAAAAAGGTGGATAAGAGTGGAACGAGGGCAGAGCTGTTTGGATATTACATTTCACAGGTGACTTCTGCACCGCTGCGTCACATTTGCAGTTGTTGGAGAGTGAACGTCATGATCGCGGCTCCCAGAGAGTCATGTTGCAGATTCATCGGTGTCTCAGCGCTCACTGACGCAGGACTCAGGAAATACTATTCACTGTGCAGCGATGCAGTGGCTGACCCGGGGCGATCCTGCACGCTCTCACACTCCTGATCTCTGCTGGCAGCCAGAGTGTCCTGCATCTATTCAGCTATCAATTAGTTTAGCTTTCACAGTATTTGCACCATGGATGAAACACAGAATCTTTCTTTTCATAGTCCTGTTTCAAAATCCTTCCCGGTGCACACTTGCCCCATGCTTTAAGTATTTACTGCAGTCTAATGTAGAAGAGTGGAAGGTAAACAAATGCAACACATTAGTTTGAATTGGCATTTTTTAACATGCTTCAAAATGGATCAAATAAAGAGCAGTAGTAGTATAAGTCCGCCGTAAATGTGTCAGTTGTTGTCACGAACCACAGGAAAATTCCCCGAGGACGTCGTTCTCATCGCATCTTTAAACTCACTGCTTTGGTTTCACTGAAACGTGCAAACATGGAAATGCAGCAAATTGGGCAAAAGCAGCATGTGTCCAACTCTAATGAGCTGTAAAGTGAATGTTTGGTGTGAACACCTTTATCCTTCAGCACAGACTGAACCCTGAGTATCTCCAGGAAAAGTTCTCCAGGCTTCTTGAAGGACATGCAAAGCATTTCTTTAAGTGTTCCTGCCTTTAGCACTGCTGCTCCAGCACCACCTCTGGTCCCTGAGCTCCGCCCACAATCCTGTCTTCAGATATTTAAGAAATGTGGTGCGATCGGCTAATTACTCAAACATTTTAAAATAATCCTGTACAAGTTTAAAAGGACAAAGGACATGTGCTCACTCTGTCCACGCAGTAATCTGTCTGTGACAGCAGGGAGCTGCTCTGAGTGAAATCCTCACCTGACCAAAAGGTAACAGAAACTACCTCCACCTCTGCAGCCAGCATACCCACTGGAAACGCATGCTTTAGATGAGCTGTGGGTGTTTACTGCACCCAAGTGACCAAAACTGAAGCATTCAAGCACGTTAAGGGGTCGGCTTTAACCCGACGCACAGGTGCACAAAAACCTTCTCACACAGGGTTTAACTGAAAAAGGTTCCAATGAGGACAACCATCATCGTGTCTCTCTGTGCAGACACACACGCACACACACACACACACACACACACACACACACATACACACACACACACAGTGGATTAAAGAGGATGGAGAGACTGAGTGAACAAATGAAAACAGTTTAACAAAAGTAAATCTGTTTATCAGAGATAGCGTGGAGCCGAGTGAGCCAACCTGGCTCTAAGCCCTGTCTGTGTCTGTGTGTGTGTGTGTGTGTGTGTGTGTGGTCCTGTGTGTTAAAACATCCCTCTGGAGCTCTGATCCTCTGTCTGATATACTGCTGAAACTGTTTTGGGGGAAAATGTGTCTTAAAAAAAGAAAGTGTTACAAACACTGACTCGTTGTCATTAAAATCGTCTCATAAGTGGCTGATGTTTCTCTGAAAGGTACTTTTTATAAAATTCCTGCATTTAAAATCATTTAAAACCTATAAATGAACTAAAGCTGCTAAAAAAAATGTGAGCTATTGTCATGGCGGTGGAACGGACTCAGGCGCAGACTGAGAAAGCACGGTTCAACAATTCTTTATTAATCACACTGGTGCGCTATGTACACGTGAAGGGGGGGGACACCAGGGTCCCGGGGATCACAGGCTGGGGAAACACTTCTTCGCACTCGCTCCGCTCCTTGTCCAAACAGTCTCCACACAAGCAGCTCACTCTCACTCACGGGGTCCAGGGTTCACAAAAGGGCTGATCCAGGTAAACCTATTTACACAGACGAGGGTAAGTCGAAGGCAAGCACGGGAACAACAGAATCGCAATGAAGCCAGGCAATACTAACGAGGGTTATTCAATATTCCAGCGACGAGTAGCTCAGAGCCCCAGCCTTAAGAAGAGCCAGAGATCAACTGCAAATCACTCGAGATCAGCTGCAGGTGCGTGGGCCAAGGGCAGGAGCCCAATCGGAGCTCCACCCAGGCAGACAGGTAGGAGAGAGAGAGAGAGAGAGAGAGAGAGAAAAACAACAAACACTTGTGGCCACACTGGGCTGGCCGGGGAGGCACAGGGACCATGACAGCTAAGACTTTTTGTCCAGGACCTGAAGACACATCAGCTGAAGTTAAACCGGTGCTGACCCGGGCATTTTTAGCAAATAGTACCACATGTTTTGTATTTATTAACAGTCTGTTTATAATTTCATAACTCCAAAATAGATGTTTTCATGAATATTAGAGTGCTTATTGAGGGTTTTCATATTTAAAGATTGATCGGCTGTACAGGACATGTTTGATGTGCTTCCACACAAATAATTTCCAGTTTTTATCTTATCTGCTCTGCATAATTTCCTTTTACCTATATTTGGTACTCATCCATCCATCCATCCATCCATCATACACAGTGTTGGGAAGGTTACTTTTAAAATGTATTCCATTACAGAATACTGAATACATGCCCCAAAATGTATTCTGTAACGTATTCCGTTACGTTACTCAATGAGAGTAACGTATTCTGAATACTTTGGATTACTTAATATATTATCATGCTGTTTACAACTACATGAATGTCCTATTGCTGTGATTTATTACTGTTACTGAAGGTCCATGACTCCGAACCGTAGTAAAGGGACCTCTGGCTAATACGTCGGGTTCGTGTCGGGCTGGTAGCCGAAAACTAGCTTTACTTTGTTGTCTGGGTCAACTTTGCTTGCCAGAGACAGAGAGAGGCGTTGAAAGGCTGCTCCAACGGAACTTATTTTTTCCGGAGGAAAACACGAACACAGTGTACAGTTGAGTCTTAATAGCTTACTTACAAATGGGCTCCTCAGGCACTCTTCTTGGCTGCAGTGGTTATTATTATATTTACATGCTTCCAGCTCCCGTTTTTGCTCCGTGACAGCTCGGACTTTTCCTTTCTCTCCCTCCCTCGCTCACAGACACATCACGTGTATGGCAGTCCATTCTCCCTGCAGCACGGACTACACTGCCCATGATGCTACATTCTTTAGGGCCATGCCTGTAGCATTCTGTCTATTAGCTTAGCACAACAACAACAACAAAAAAGCGCTCTCTCACCCAGGAAACACGCAGAGAGAGAGCGTCACCCTGTAACCATGGCAACCGTAACGCTGCCGCCTGGAACAACAGAACGTAGCTGTCAAACAAACCCAAACAGTCCTGACCAGCGACAATATGAAACAGGAAGTACCGCCGTGTAATCCATTTATTTCAACAAAGTAACTGTATTCTGAATACCACCTTTTTAAACGGTAACTGTAACGGAATACAGTTACTCATATTTTGTATTCTAAATACGTAACGGCAGTACATGTATTCCGTTACTCCCCAACACTGATCATACATCCATCAATGCATCCATCCATCCATCGAGCCATCCATCCATCCATCATCATCCATCCATCCATCCGTCGATCCATCCATCAATCCATCGAGCCATCCATCCATCCATCATACATCCATCAATGCATCCATCCATCCATCATCATCCATCCATCCATCCGCCGATCCATCCATCCATCCATCAAGCCATCCATCCATCCATCAATGCATCCATCCATCCATCATCATCCATCCATCCATCGAGCCATCCATCCATCCATCGAGCCATCCATCCCACCATCATACATCCATCAATGCATCCATCCATCCATCATCATCCATCCATCCATCCGTCGATCCATCGATTCATCCATCCATCATACATCCATCAATGCATCCATCCATACATCCATCGATCCATCCATCATCATCCATCCATCCATCCGTCGATCCATCCATCCATCCATCGAGCCATCCATCCATCCATCATACATCCATCAATGCATCCATCCATCCATCATCATCCATCTATCCATCCATCCATCCATCCATCCATCCGTCGATCCATCCATCAATCCATCGAGCCATCCATCCATCCATCCATCATACATCCATCAATGCATCCATCCATCCATCATCATCCATCCCTCCATCCATCGAGCCATCCATCCCACCATCATACATCCATCAATGCATCCATCCATCCATCATCCTCCATCCATCCATCCATCCATCCATCGATTCATCCAACCATCATACATCCATCAATGCATCCATCCATACATCCATCCATCCATCCATCCATCCATCCAAGCATCCATCCATCCATCATCCATCCATCCACCCACCATCCATCCATATATCAATTCATCCATCATCCATCCATCCATCAATGCATCCATCCATCCATCCATCATCATCATCCATCCATCCATCCATCAATGCATCCATCCATCATCATCAACCATCCATCCATCTATCCATCATCCATCCATATATCAATCCATCCATCATCCATCCATCCATCAATGCATCCATCCATCCATCCATCATCATCCATCCATCCATCCATCCATCCATGTATCCATCCATCATCATCAACCATCCATCCATCCATCATCCATCCATATATCAATCCATCCATCATCCATCCATCCATCCATCCATTCATCCATCCATCATCCATCAATCCATCGAGCCATCCATCATCCATCCATCTATCGATTCATCCATCCATCAATGCATCCATCAATCCATCATCCACCCACCATCCATCCATCCATCCATCCATCCATCCATCCATCAATGTATCCATCCATCATCATCAACCATCCATCCATCTATCCATCATCCATCCATCCATCAATGTATCCATCCATCCATCCATCCATTCATCCATCCATCATCCATCAATCCATCGAGCCATCCATCATCCATCCATCTATCGATTCATCCATCCATCAATGCATCCATCGATCCATCATCCACCCACCATCCATCCATCCATCCATCTATCAATCCATCCATCATCCATCCATCAATGCATGCATCCATCCACCCACCATCCATCCATCCATCCATCCATCCATCCACCCATCATCCATCGATGGATCCATCCATCCATCCATCCATCCACCCACCATCCATCCATCCATATATCAATCCATCCATCATCCATCAATCAATCCATCCATCCATCATCCATCCATCCACCCACCATCCATCCCTATATCAATCCATCCATCCATCAATGCATGCATCCATCCATGTATCATCATCATCATCCATCCATCATCCATGCATCCATTGTTAGTTAAGAAAAGACTGCATGATGCACCAAGATGTGGAGCTGGAGGTCCTTGCTCATGATTTAGTGTCGGTGTGGTGTATCTAGCATCCAACGTTCTCCATTCAAAGCAGACATAAACCGAAGGGTTCAAACTTGGACTCGTCCATCCACAGTACCTTCTTCCAGTCATCTACAGTCTGGTGATGCTCCCTGATAAACCTGAGGCTTTTCTGGTTGAATAATGGCATCTTAGCAGCTGTTTGTTGGTTCGTTCAGCCATCTGCTTTTACTCACGCTGGAGACTTTGTCATACTCTGGTCTCTGCCTGAAGTTCAGCAGTGGACTTCCTTCTGTCTCTAGTATTTAAATTCTTGAGTTTCCTGACATCTGCCTCAGTCAGCCTGCGTTTGCCGCCTCGTTCTCAGTGCATTCTCTAAGTACCCGTCTCTCCATCGACTCTAAAGTGCACTCGACCGCACAGCGAAAACACTTCATGTCTCACGCTGTTAGCCTCAGAGTGTCCAGCATCACGACGCGGTGTAACGTCCACTCTCTCCTTCACAGTCACTTCTCTTTTTACTGCTCTGAACAAGAGCGAGACGTCTCAACATGAATTCATTGTAAGTATTCTTTAGTAATGAAAGACTATTTATCACTAATTCAACCACATTTTTTCGGCTTTTTTTAAATTCATGGAAACAACAGCAATAATTATATTTTAGATTTAAAAACATCATTTAGATTGAGGAGTTTGGACACGCTCTTGGATCAACCGTTTCAGAAATATAAAGACGTGTGTTTGATCAAAGGTGAAGGGCAGCACTCTGCTTTTCAGACCAAATCAGAGAAGATACTGGTAATTTCGGTAATTACCAATAATACTGATTTAGGGCAGCTGTGACATGTTTGATGAACTCTATTGACAGCGATCCAAAGACAAACTGGGCACTTTGGGTTCAGATGTACCGGTGCTGAAGGTCTATATGTTCCTAGAAATGCATATGCTGAACTATTCAGTATGAACGTGTTTTCGATCCTCATCAGTGTGCGTGCAATCACCACCCCACCAGTTTCTGTTCCAGTTATCGTTCTCAGGTTCTTAGCAGAGCGTGGCTGAACATGTTCATCCGGTTAGCGCTCAGCCGTTTGAAAGGAGTGATGGTTGGATCCTGACCTGACATAATGGCTGCCGTGTCTTCTTCCTCTTTACGGCTCTCAGATTAAACTGTGCTTGACCACGCCCCCCATCAGCTGATTTTAGATCTAATGGTGAGTTTTTGAAAATCTCTCGCTGGATTAGCAGCTTTAACATACGTCTGGTTAGAGCCCTGCACATCTCTGCTTCATGTTTTCACGTCGAGTGAGCCTGCTGTCCTAGCGGACAAGAGGACAGACGCGATAAAAGGTCTAGAAACTCAATGAGTCCACATAAAATAATAAAATTCTAATATTCTGTGAACGAATTGTACAGAGCCCCTGAGCTGAATGTGTTGATCAGAAGGTCACATGTCACAGAGGTGGACAGTCTGGTTCTTGCTCACAGGTGAAACATGCTCGCCCCTCCTGTGAGGGTGGATGATGCTGTTATCTACCTGTTGCAGCGTGCTCAGTCTTACCTGGGTGGCACTGGTAGCTCGGTGAGAATCATGTTTTTCAGTTTTCCAGTGTCTTTAATACCACCTAACCACTTCCCAACACTCCAGCGACCCAGACACTGAATCATGCTCGCTGGTGACCCTGCAGAGGATCGCTGTATTACCGGTGGGCAGGAGTCAGAGTGCAGGGAGCTGCTGAGGAGCTGGGTGGAGACGTCCATCAAAAATCGCCTTCTCCTGAATGTCAGGAGGACAAAAGAGACCGTGGTCGCCTTCCAGAGGAAAACAACTGCGACTAACACTGTGAAAAACATGAGTGGAAACGCTGGAGCCATCACTGGCATCTGAGTCAGCTAGGGTCAGAGGTCACTGAACAAACTGCTTTCCATCAGGGAAAGCATCACAGCTGCTCCCCTCCTCATGACCGAGGCAGCCACAGAACGCTTCAGTCATTCTCACTGCTATAAACCATACAGCAACTCTGTGACAGGCAAACACACACACACACACACACACACACACACACACACACACACACACACACACACACAATCATGAAAAATTCACGTGTCAGATAAATAATAAAAGTCAAATGAAAGCAATATCGTACATTATGAAATTTCTCATGACAGTTGTCACACGGCAGGCAAACACACACACACACACACACACACACACACACACACACACACACACACACACACACACACACACACACACACACACACACACACACACACACACACACACAGGGCTCCATCAGAGCAGCTCCCAGCGGTGCACAAAGCACTTAGACCTCGTCGCTTCAGTCATCCGTCAGCTCGTCCATCCATCTTCCGAGAGCGCTCCGTGGATCTCGACCAGCTCTGCTTAGATAATTATGCAGGAACGCCACAGGAAGTGACCCGTTGTCAGAGCAGTTCAGACCACAGAAATATTTCATTCCTTATATTTACAGATGTAAAATCTCAGGTGTTTGTGGGTTTATAGGTGCCTAAAGCAACGCTCCCTCTTTTTAAACCGGCAGGTGCAGAGACGGCTCTGTGACGAGCAGATGAGAGAGTGCTCTGGAGCTTTTTCCATCAAGAGCTTCAGTTTTTATTAGTAATCACTTTAAAACTGTTAACCAGATAAGCAGACAGTCCAATCACATGACCCCCTGGGAGCAGCAATCGGTGACAACAGGAAGGAAAAACTCCCTTTTGACAGGAAGAAACTCCAACAGCTGGAGTGAGGGGAAGAGAAAAGAAAAGACAAGGACAGACCAAAAAAGATGAAGGTTAATAACGTGAAGAACATGACGAGTTTAAAGAAAAGCCCAGTGCATGATGGGTGGTCCCCCAGCAGCCTGAGCCTGTAGCAGCATAACTCACGGTCACCTGTCAGCAGCCTGAAGGCTTTCAGGCAGTTTTTACATGATGAGGGATCAGAAAGGTTCAGCACACGAGCTGCTGCTGCAGGTCTCCAGAGTCCCACTCTGTTTCCTCTTTATACTTTTGCTCTCTGATTATGTTTTCTGACTTTGAGCATCGTTTGTGTGCAGCGAGTCGTGATGTCATGGATGTTTTTAATGACAGACAAACCAAAATAAATATTAATATTACATTTGCAGAGTGAAGTTCTGAATATGCATTGTGTTTTAAGGGGAAAGAAATCACCATGGTTGTTGTAAATTTATGTGTTAGCTGATAAAGTATGAATGCACGACATCCTGGAAGAAATCACAGCTACTTTTATTCCACCAGCGTCTCCTCGAGTGCACTCTTGTTTGTCCTGCCGCCTGCCGCCGGGCGGGGGGACTCCTAACAGGGTGGGACAGCTCTGCAGCACTCCTAAATCCTGGAGGAGCTGGAGTGACTTTCACAGGTTACAAAACAGATGAAAAAATGCTTTTATTGCCTGAACGTCAGAGACCACGTGCATCACTCAGAGCATTCAGGGACATTCAAACCGGACGCTCTGAAGTGTCGGCGCAGCGAGACCACGAAACCTGATCCTGGTCTGCAGACACGTTTGTGTGAGTGCACCGTATCGGTGTACAAAGCGGCTCGCGTGCACGGCGGACCGCCTTCACGTCACTTTAAAGTATTTGCTGTCAGACTCGGTAAATGTCTGCGGCGCACATCTGCTATTCCTGTCTGCTCGTCTGTCTCTTCTGATTTCTGTCTCTGTCTGCCTCGCTCTGTCATCGTCTCCACTCGTCACCGTGACTTCCTGTCTGCTCGCAGTTTGAAGCTTTTCTTTAACTGATTATTTGGCCTTTAAATACTGATTACAAGTTAACTACCATATACAATCTTCTTATCACACAACACTGTGCTGCACTGGAGCCGCACAGTTTTATATTTTCTACAGTGGCCTTGAGCAGCAGCTCTCCAGCTGTGTGAAGGTTTTCAAAGTCCTTCTTTGGACATCATCTGCTTGAAAATACACTCCGTGTGCAGGCAGACGTGGACCCATCTGCAGAATGCAAAACAGCTTTATCGCTGAACTTGTAAGAAACAGAACTGAACAGAAACCAGGAACTGCACTGAGCAGACTCTAAGAAACCACAGGAAACCTAAAAACAGACGGGACACACAGGCTGTGTCCCAATTCAGGGTCTGCACGCTTGAAGTACGCATTTCAAGTGCGAGTACGTCACCGCCACGCGACGACGGCTGTCCCAATTCAAAGTGTATTCCAAATGCGCCGTCGATTTCCCCAAATATCAAGCGTGGTCCGGTGCACGCTTCGTGGTCCCATATATCCCACAATCCATAGCGCGGTGGGTGTGGATAATTTTACCCAAAAAAATACGGCAGAAGGGAGCGTCGAAGAGTGAACTGTCAAAAGTAAGTACTGAATATGATGTCACTTATTTATGTGCGAATGTTTAAGAACATTAAAACATTACTGTTGGCCACATGTCGGCAAAGTTATGTGACATTAGTGATGTTTGTACTTTCAGCGGTAACTTGGTTTTAAAGCCTCTACTTCTAAATACATATATAGTCGACCTTAATCTTACAGAGAATGTGATGATTTTATGGATAATTAAAGTCAGTCATATATCCACAAACACAACAAGCTGAAAGTCAGTGATGCTGCTCGGTTTGCAGTCCTGAATATGACGGCACAAGCAGGATTCACTGCACTGTTAATGTTAGCTATGTTATATTGCTGCCTCTGTTCGGTGGTGTCGAGCCAAACGGACTTTAACGTGTGTTTGAACGAGCTGACGGTTCACTCGTTAAGCTGAAAGAAAGATGCTTTAATCACAGGAGTCACACATGTGTCCACTGGACCATCTGGAACTCTTCTTGTTTAGCACTCGTAATAACACAAACACTAAATCCTCCTTCTCTTGTGCTGTTTTGTAGCAGTGTGTACACCTGAGACTGTCACCTGTCTGTCTGTCCTGCACTCTCTCTCTGTTTCTTTCTCTCTGATTGTGGAATAAAAGTATGAACATGTATTTATAAGTTACACTTGTGTTTGAATCCTGCAGCTTATCACACATTTGATTTCCATGTGTGACAACTGCAAGTGTCCAGAGTGAGGACAGACTGAGGGACCCACTGCTGCACATCATCTGTGAGGCTTTGCACCCCTGATGATCCACCAGGACAAACTCAGCAGTGTGTGAGGAAGAGGAGGAGGAAGAGCCAGCAGCAGCTGACAGATGGAGAGAATAGACAGACTGTTCCCTGTTTGTGAAGGACTGCTAGGAAAGTTTAACATAACTAATTGTCTGTCCTGAATCAGTCTTATTAGGTAATGTTCAGATAATTTGATCATTCCAGTGTTTTTCAGTGTGGGAGAAAGTACTCAGGGCCTTCAAGTTACACACTATGAAAGGCAGCAACAAGTTTAATATTCAGAAACCTAAAGTATGTATCAGCAGCAGAATGGAGCTAAAAATAAATGTTTGTTTCAGTTCTATGAAGCTTTGAGTATTTTGGATTAGTAGCACTGCTGTGTTTGTTGCATCATATTGCTGTAATTGTTTATATGCTTTATATATTCTGAGCTAAGTTGATCTATAGTGTTACATCATATTCTATAAGGATGTTATGTGTTTGTAGACTTTCTGCCCAGTTTGACCCATTTAGCAGAAGTCAGCCTGTTTAAGGCTCTAATATCTATTCTGTATGACTTAAAGCAGTTATGACATGGTCTGATTTTTTCACCCAATAAAGGAATATTTCATGTATCAGTCTGATCTTCATTCTATCAGAAACAGTTTTCACAGCTCGTACATTTTCTTTTTACACATATATGTAAGCATTGAGCCAAATTTAGTAATGCCAACATATTGAAAGAACAATGTTTGTCTCTTATATATAATACATCTGTATATACACTGTCAGAGATACTTGTCTTTGAGTGAAGATTTAAGGTGATAGGAAATATAAATAACTGCTACTTGCATCTTTGACCCAGAGTTCAAGCTCATATAATCTGACAATACTATAATATTGTCCATATTATATTAACATTACCACAGTGAGATGACTTTAGTCTCATGAATAACATTAGCTAATTATTATTTACTAACTAATCTTGAAATGACTGTTCAGTACAGAAATGAAGCCCAACTATCATGTTTTACAGTCCTGTGGTCTCAACTAATCAAAGTGATGTCATGACAAAAATGAAGGACCAACAAAATATTTTTTCTCCTTCATTTCTGTCACACAAAGCTGTATGAAACGTTTCTCGCGGTTAGTATCATGGTTGCTAGGCAACCTGAGCAGCACGACGACGGCTAGACCGTCCCATTTCACAAGCCTCTCACTTCCGCACTTCCCGTACTTGAAGTACGCGTAGTGTGCGTACTTCAAGCGTGCAGACCCTGAATTGGGACACAGCCACTGAGGGCTGGAACACACCTGGGAACTCAGGTGAACTAAATCTAACTAACGACACAGAGCAAGCAAAACTGCCTCACACGAGACAGGAGACTAACAAAATAAAGCAGGAAGTAAAGCACAGCGAGACTCGGATTAAGACACCAGGACCGGGGACAGACAGACTGAAGGCAGAAGGATGCAGAGCTTAGACGGACGACAACAGGGAGCCTAACGGAAGCCTCTGATTGGCTTCGTGTTTCACACAGCGCCAGTGCAGTGAAAGCAACCCTGCAGAGCCCGGACCTCAACATCACCGCAGCAGGGTGGGATCATCCTGGCAGCGAGCACAGCTCACAGTAATCACATCATCAGGACAACTCTGCTGAAGCGAAGCCAGCTCCCAGTGTTTCCAGCACAGATACAGACCTGCTCCAGTTATTCACCGTCTCACTGAGAACGCTCTTGTTGAAACTAAAGCACGTTTGATTGGACTTAAAACAATAAAAGGATCTGTTCTGAGTGGGACTCGTGAATCCTGGACTTCTGTGGGAGTCCTGACTGTGACTGTGACGACTGTGATTTGGTGCAGAGATGGAAGTGATGAAGACGGTTATCCCACAGTTTGCAGCGCCGTGCCGTACCCTCCTCCAAAGAACGCTCCAAACATTTTTAGAGAACGATGACCTCTGACCTCTGACAGCGATCGTGGTTTGAGTGTGCACACTGAAAAACGACGCTGCCGTGCGTCACAGAGCAGGACACCTCGCCGTGTTTGCTATCCTCGGAATGAGAACATGCCGACAATACTCACTAATCAGGAAGTGATGAAAGGCTTAAATTACTAATACTGCCCTCAGTCTGTGTTTCACGATGTCTGACCTGAATAAGCCCGACAGCTTCCTCTCCGTGCGCTGAGCACGAGACCATTCGCCCTCTGCACTTATTTATTCTATCGAGCAGTCAAGGACAAACGAGTGACTTTAACACACGCTGCAAAGTGCAGCAGCAACACCTGACGGTGTTCAGTGTCCCAGAGAAATGCAGCCAGCTCGGTTCCTGAGCGATGGAGGAAGCTACAATATGTTCATGACTGCTTTAAAAACATGAAGCTGTTACTCACCATGGTCGTCTCAGCAATGGAGCCAAAGCTGTTGATGAAAATGTTACAGGAAACGTTGACGGGAGGACCTGCCGAGAGACAAGGACATACGTCAGCTTCATCCTCCGCCCACCTCTTCCCTCCTGTTTGTGTTTGATTACAGGACTGGTTTGGGTGTATGTACACCAGTTCACCCAGTAACAGTCAGTCTACGTCTGCTTGCTTACACTGCTCTCTAAACCTGTGTCTCCTTCCTGTTCCACTTTATGGCCCGCTTGACTCCAACTTCTGGGGGAAGCTGCACAGGACCAAGTCCTCATATTCGCCTCATTCGCCGCACTCGCTCATCCCTCATCCAACCCGTGGCTGCTCCACTCACTCAGCTCCAACATGATTATCATGAACTACTCGTGTTAGAGATAAATCTCAGTCCTGCTCTGCTCTCGAGACCTGCACCTGAGTGTGTGTGTGTGTGTGTGTCTTTATATCCATGGTCCCCACAAGTTTGAAGACATCTTTTAGACTCTAAATGTGGTTTAGTGTCAGGGTTACAGTTACAGGTCATGGTTAGGTTCAGCGTTAGGGTTATGTCAGTTAGATGTTCTCACTAAGATGTGTGTGTGTGTGTACACACACACACACACACACACATATACATATACATATATATATATATATATATATATATATATGAGAGAGAGACAGAGAGACAGAGAGAGAGGGAGAGAGAGATACTAAAACGTTACTTGAAGGATTATGTGTTTTAAGTTGTGCCTGCAGCTGTTGAACCACAGCCCTGCGAAAAGCACTGCAGGTTTGGGCTGAACCATGAAGCATGCATCCAGCACGTCTGCCTCCGTCTTAGCTGCACAGCAACGGGTGGAGGAATGTGTGAAAAGAACTACAAGTAGCATCTAGTGATCGTATGCCTGGGCCAACCAGTTGTGGTTTACATCCTCTGTCTGCTCTGATGTTCAGGAGCTTTGGAGGTTTTACTGAACCTTCTTCTGAACATCACATGGTCACAAATGAACAACGCGATAAAAAACCTCTGTCCTACACTGACGGAGGCCGTGGCCTTGGAGGTTGGAGGGTGGGGGCGTTTGTTCTCTGGATAAATCTGAGCGCTCGGGTGGAGCGGAGAACAAATCCACAGTGGATCTACTTCTCTACAAAGAAGCCACGTCACGTTTTCCTGTGAGACTGCAGGAAGTTATGAAAGTCAAAGGAAAGATTTTAAACTCATCATTTATTTAATTGTGAATCAACAATCAGTGAGAAATATTTTAGATTTCACTTCAGTCTGAGGTGAGTTCAGACAGACCAAACTTCTCACTCCAGCTGTGGGACATGCCCGACACGAAATGCAAATTATTCTCATGTTTTTCTTCTTTTAGGCAGAAAGTGAATCATGAACATCGTTTTAAATCCAGTTTGCATTAAACTGCTCACTCGTGTATTCGTGTATTTTAACACTCTCTGTAATCTTTACTTCAACAGGAAGTCCCGCCTTCACCTCTATGTTCATGTCTCTGCAGATGTGTATGATGTTCACATAACAGAGAAGACGTTTGCGCTTCTCACTCATTTGTAGGCTCGACAGACTCTAACAGAGGATGAGCGTCCTCCTCCATGCGTAGAAACAAACACAAACACGCCCTCTGATTGGTGGAAATATGCTCTCCAGTAATATTATTTATTCTCTTTGCAGCAGTCGCTGTTAGAACTGGTTTTGCATATGAACTAATGTGGAGCGCATGAATAAAATCAGGTGCTGTGTGTGTACTAACGGTTGTGGCAGCTGGGTGTGTTTCTGTGTCTGAAGGAGGAGAAAGTGGAGGTGGCACGGCTGCAGGTGCTTCGTAATCAGTAATCATGAATGTTTAGCCGGCTCGCTGTGAAGCCGGAGCTGCAGACTGCACGTGGAGCTGATTCAAAGTTCAGTCACGAACGCTGGGAGCCGTCTGCATCAAGCAGCTCGGCCCACGACGCGTGAACACGTTTCCTCACAGGCCAAACGACTTCCTGCGGTAAACACGGACGTCTCTGTAGTTACCTTTGAAGTTCGGTCTGATCCGGGCGTCGTAGCCAGAAGTCCTCCCCATCAGTTTGTCCAGGAAGTCAGAGGGAGACATCGGGACCTGGCGTGTCCTCGCAGCATGGTCCAGCTCCTTACACTGAGCCACGCTGTCACTGAAACACAGCACACGTAATGGTCACGGCATCGTCACAGCACGACGACTTTGACCAATATTAAACGCTCACGTTATAAACTGACTCCAGTTATTGACACTCGATGAGTATTGGACAGCAGATTCACAAACACACTGAGGACAACGCCTCCAATAAGTGCAGCGACACTCAGCTGAACCGTGGGAGTCGCTGACCGTGTCACTTCTGATCAGCTTTCACATAAAAGCTGACATTTGTTCTCTGACCTTTGCAGGAAATGGTGGAAACCACAAGCTGTGGAGCGCTGTGAGCGTCTGAAGAGTGTGGATCTGACCACTCAAACGTCACGGACACGGACGAGTGTTCAGTGATGACACAGCAGCTGGTCCAGATGTGTTTGTGGGAATAAACCAATCAGGCGAGCCCAGAGTTAAAATGTTTACAGCAGACTAACTACAGCTTTGACCTGATCTTTGTTTTTAACTCAGTTTAGTTTGGTTACTTTCAGTTTTTGTCTTTTTCAGTATGATTGTTTTTAGGAATTATCACAACAAAAAACAATAATCATGTCCATAAAATCATCATCAGCAAAGCTGTGACAGCAATTTTTTACCACATGAAGAAAAACTAAAGGCAAATCTGTGCAACTCCAGAACAGCTGTGGTTAGCTTTATGTCTGATTGATCTTAAATAATCAGGCCCCATCTTATCTTAATGACCTTGTAGTACCATATCACCCTATTAGAGCACTTCGCTCTCACACTGCAGGCCTACTTGTTGTTCCTAGAGTATTTAAAAGTAGAATGGGAGGCAGAGCCTTCAGTTTTCAGGCCCCTCTTCTGTGGAACCAGCTTCCAGTTTGGATTCGGGAGACAGACACTATCTCTACTTTCAAGATTAGGCTTCAAACTTTCCTTTTTGCTAAAGCATATAGTTAGGGCTGGACCAGGTGACCCTGAATCCTCCCTTAGTTATGCTGCAATAGACGTAGGCTGCCGGGGATTCCCATGATGCATTGAGTTTTTCCTTTCCAGTCACCTTTCTCACTCACTATGTGTTAATAGACCTCTCTGCATCGAATCATATCTGTTATTAATCTCTGTCTCTCTTCCACAGCATGTCTTTATCCTGTTTTCCTTCTCTCACAGCAGATGGCCCCGCCCCTCCCTGAGCCTGGTTCTGCCGGAGGTTTCTTCCTGTTAAAAGGGAGTTTTTCCTTCCCACTGTCGCCAAAGTGCTTGCTCACAGGGGGTCATATGATTGTTGGGTTTTTATTTGTATGTATTATTGTAGGTGTTAGGATGCCTGAGTCGTTGACCCAGCGTTTTGAGTTTATTATATTATTTATCATTTCTAGTCTTTGGTTTCTTTGTTAGAGTTCTGTCTTATGGTTTATGTCTCTGTGTAATCCTTAGTTGCTGTATCCCCGTGTCCAGTCAGTGTCTGTGTCTGCCCTGGTCCCACGTCTCTGTTCCCTCTGTTGCAGTGCCTGCGTGTAAGCCTGTGTCTTTAGTTCAGTCCGTGTCTCATGTTAATGTATCTGGTTTTGCTTCCTTTGTCTCGTTAGGCCTGATTTGCCCCAGCTGTGTTTCCCTCCTGTTACTCATTCCCTGATTGCTCCCTCTGTGTATTTAAGCCCTGTGTTTCTCTGTGTCCGTGTCGATCTACCCTCTTCTTGCTGTGTGTTCTGTCTATGTAAGTGTATTTGTAAGTTTTTTACCTTTTGAGTTTAGCAATAAATTTGAGTTTGAGTTACTTTCCACCTCCGAGTGTCTGCACATTGGGTCCTCCTACCACTCCTGTGTGCACACAGCCGTCACATAACAGTAGGGTCTTCACCTTACAGGCCTAAAGCTAACAATTTTTTAAAGTCTAGTTTTTAAGTAAAATTTAACTTAAAGTTTTTTTCACATCTAGTTTTAGTGAAATGTATAATTCTTGAACTATAGCTTCAGAACACCTGGGCAGGTATTTATATAACTCGCCTGTTTAAATCGTATCAAGGCTTAAAGTCTGGATTATTAGGGGTGTGGCCTCTCTGACTGACAGGTGGATGGCGACACAGGTAGCTGTAGCTTATAGCTTCACCTCTACTGGACCTCTGGACCATGTTTGTGCTGTTGGAGTGTTTTAAATGACATCATGTGACCAATAACATGGCTGCTGTGAGGTCACTGTAGTAACATGGCGTCCAACAATTATATTACAATTTCAAAGTGATAGAATAAAGCCAATAATTCACTGAATTACTCAGTTTATTATGTATTTATTATGCATGTGCACACTTAGAGCAAAGCTGCTCAGTGCGCTCCTCTAACACTGTGTGATGTGTGTTGGCTGATGAGCTGTCCTCTCATGTAAGTGATGTATGTGTGTGCTGCAGACCCATTAATGTCACAGGATATCGTCATGTTAATCACAGTTAATTACAATCATCACCGCTAGGATTAAATTAACACTAACTATACAGATCTGTGTGTGTGCGTGTGTGTGTGCGTACTCTGGGGTGAATGGGTAGTAGCTTCTAAATGCCAAGGTAAAGCCTGATGATCCTGAAACTGCTCCTGTGCATGTGTGTTTGTCAGTTGGGACAAGAGGGAACATATCCAAAAATAACTCTCTATACACACACACACACACACACACACACACACACACACACACACACACACACACACACACACACACACACACAGAGCTACATCAAGTGTAGTTTCAGGATCATCAACCTTCACCGTGGCATTTGGATTAGCTTCCATTTAGCCCAGCGGGGACGAAGCTTCCACAGTCTGAGACACAACGTGGTTGTTTACCGTGGGTTCGATCGCGCTTTCAGCTCCTCCAATAAAGATGATCTCGCAGCAGCAGCGACAGCAAAGACATGAGGACAAACAGTTTGCAACTCATTCATTTGAAATGAGCTGAGGGAGACGAGAGCAACATTTAGACCTCACAAAGAAAACAGCAGAGTTGAACTGCACGCAGCAGCAGGTCAGCAGCCTCCTCTCACTGTTCAGTCAGTTCATGTTAGTCACAAACTGAGGCCGACCGTACCATCGCCTGTTTGCAGGAATAGTTTCTTTAACAACTTCTATAATAGTTCATGCGACATTAAAGCACCACATGTCAGCATTCAGGTAACATTCACTGGATTTATACCAAACAGCAAATCTCCCACAGCTGCAACATGAAGCCAAGCTGAAGCACCTGCAGTTCCTGTGACGTCCACCAGAGGCAGCTGGGAGTCAGGCCCATAGACGCCCATGTTAAGAGCACAACTGCACCAACACACCGTCTAAGAAGGCAGTGCTCCAGCTTGGTGCACCGTTAAATCCTAGGATGTTAAAGGATGTGATCAGCAGGTATCTGTGTGACATCATACCTGTCAGCCAGGTGTGATGCCTCCAGCTGCAAATAAACTAACACGCCAAACCTGAGGCTTTCAGTCCGAACAGAGAAACTGATTTCATCACTGTGTATAGAAACACACACACACACATACACACACTGTCTGCTAGCAGTGTGTGAGTCGTGCCAGCATCATGTATGGCGTGTGTCTCAGGTCCATTAGGTGCCGTCTGACGGTGATTACTTGGTTCCTTGTCTTCATGCCAGCCTTCCAACATTCAGCTGTGGACTGAAGCCACGCAGCACCCAAACACTGTTCACAGGATGGGACCGCCCCGTTTTTACAGAGCCAGAGGTGCATTAAACCCAAAACTGTGCGCGTGCCCACAGGCGCTGCAGAATGATCCACTCCTTTCAGGATCATCATGTGACCCGGTGTCTTTCTTTGGACGGTACCACTAACAGTGACACGCTCAGCTGTCGGCTTACAGCATCTTCAATCAGACGTTAAGCTGCTTAGGTTGCTGTAGCGATACCTCTCCCAATCTTTGGTTCTGCTCCCCTCGCCACTCTTCACAACTCCACCTCTCACCATCCCTCCTCCTCCTCCTCCTCTGGCTTTCTGCTGCTTTGAAACACAACAGGACAGTAACAAGTGATGGAGACGGGCACAGCATAAGAGCTGATCCTTATCAATATTGAATGAGCCTTTAATCTGGAAGTACCATCGCGCACGCAAAAGGAACCTCCAGGGAGCAGCTGAATATGTTTACTGTGATTCAGACAGCATTCATTTAAAGTGAGCTGCTCAATAACTGGCACACGTCCACACACGCGCACACACGCACGCACACACGCACGCACGCACACACGCGCGCACACACACTCTATTATACTCTGAAGCTCGTCTGTGAGCTGGATGGTCGCTCTGATCAGAACCTGCAGCAGGCAGAACTCGTCCGTGAGCCGTTACCCAGAACTCGGTGAGACTGCCAGCTGGTGGAGATTCAGCCAATCAGAAACACTCCCTGCTGATTATAGTGACCAACCGAAAAAGTTGGCAGAATGTGTGAAATTGTAATGGTTTGAAAATCCCATCAATGGGAATTAAAGAAGCAGAATTTTAAGAAAAATATGAGCAACAAAAGTATGAGTTACTAAAAATAAAACAGCTGGAGGGACATTTTATTATGTTGGCTGTAATCATAAACAGTTATCAGGTATAAAAAGAGGCGGAGCTTCACAGGAGCAAAGGTGGACAGAAGTTCACCAATCTGCAAAAAAACCTGAGGAACAATGTCAGAATACTGTTCTTCTCTGTGAAAACCATCATTGAGCATCATGACGTCAAAGGAGGAGTCTCTGTGCGCGGGGACTAACTGAAAGCACGCCACCTTCAGGGTTCAGGCAGTACTGCATTACAAACAGGTTTCTGTGATGGAGATCAGTCCTTGGCCTCGGGAACACTTCCAGGAATGAACACAGCACAGGAGGAACAGGGAAGGACCGGACCTTTCAAAATAAGAGCTTAATGGACTCAGCCAAGCAGTCACTGTGAGGGAAACTGTCTCAACATTCACATGTCATGGAAAATAATGACAACAGTGAACATCTTAGATTTATATCAGGTATCAAACTCAGATATTATTAAAGGGGCTTGTGTGCAGAAGCAGGCCGACTACATTCAGCTTTTCCATCCTCACAACGTTTGGCTGCTGAGCGCCTTTTTTTAAGAGGGCAAAGCCTGACACTCGCGTCTCTTTGACACGACATAAAGCTAATCAGGCAGCAGCCACATGGCAATGGCCTCTGTGTGCCACAAAAGCCAAAGTTTTACACGCAGAGCGCTGAGGGAAGAAGAAATCCTGCATACATGATGTAAACAAAGGAGCTTGCAAAGAAAAGCATCTGGACTTCTTTAACTGAAGAAGCTTCTCTGCTGAGAGGTGAAACGTCTTCAAGCAACTTAAAGAAGTCCAGACGCTTTTCTTTGCAAGCTCCTTTGACTACGATGACCTGGATGACTGAGAACCTTCACAGACATACATGATGTAAACCTTCCTGCACCTGCTGGTCACAGGCGCTGAGCTCATATTGATCCCGCCCTACTAATCAGCTGACGGATTATGGTCAGCTGCTGGAGATATCCTTCTGTAACTGGCAGCGTTGGAGCTGAGCGTGCACGGCATGTCTGTATTTCTGCCCAGTAAACAACGATACGGTGAAATGCTACAGATGTTTCTTATGGAGGCAGCAGCTATCACAAACCCCACAGGATTCAACATCTGCACTCATCTGGACATCCCAACGACACGTCACCCGCTCTCACCCACCACGATGCTAAAAAGCGTCCTGGTGAGGATCGGTTTGAAGACAGAATTATTTATAACTAGCTCTCTGATTATGCAACAACACGGCCCCGTGAAGCCGACACGAAGAGACAGAGAGAAGAGGCCCTTTGCATCTGGCCGCACCGAGCGCCTGGGAGACCTCGGCTTATCCCTCCCATTATGTAACGCCCGTCTCCGTCAGCACGGCAGGAGAGACGCTTGCAGCAAGACGGGAAAATAACGTTGATGACAAACCGTCAGTAATCCGTCATCCTGGTGTGTGGGCTGTGAAAAACAGGATTTCAAAATCATCGATTAAAAGTTGGCAGCACAAAGGTGCAATTCCCCTGGAATTAAAGGGCATTTCAACTCAATAACAAAGTAATTATATTTACCTACAAACACTCCGGGACACTAGAATAAGGCAGTAACAATTCAAGACACGAGGAACAATTATACTGTAAGTCATTTTAAATAACTTCCGCAGTTTCATGGTTTTGTACAGCACGATGGGCAAATTTTGTTTGTTTTGGTTCAATTCAATGTTATTTATACAGCATCAAATCACAACAACAGTCGCCTCAAGGTGCTTTATATTGTAAGGTAGACCCTACAATAATACATAGGGAGAAAAACCCAACAATCATATGACCCCCTATGAGCAAGCACTTTGGCGACAGTGGGAAGGAAAAACTCCCTTTTAACAGGAAGAAACCTCTGACAGACCCAGGCTCAGGGAGGGGCGGGGCCACGCTACTTAAAACTACTTACAGTAGAATTATTTCTTTATCATTATTGCTTCTTTCTGTCCTGTAAATGTTGGATTGTTATCTGATTATATTAGTGAACCTACAGGTGAGGATTTGTAGGTAAATTTAATTACATCATAATGTCAGCTAAAATACAGTGACATTTAATTATTGGGTAATAATTAAATGTCACCATAACTAAATGTCACCACTATGCTTTAAGAACTTTTCATAAAGCATATTTAAAATGAGCCCGAAACAGTGAAGCTAATAATAATCTCTCAGTGTGCTGCGAGCACCTTAAATCTAACTTTGCTGTGAGTGTGATGCAGTCATGTTATTTGATATTTTAGTTAAATAAAAAAAATCATGTTTTGATAAAATCTCAGTCCGAGTCACATTTTCACCCAACAGCTAAACGTACAAAACAAGTCCTGAATTTAAATCTGCAGTTCCTGTGGTGTCCACATGAAGCGTGAGTCGATCCCACATTCACAGCCTGCTACAGCAAGCCTTTCAGTTCTGTGTTTATCCCATTTGGTATTACTGTCGGGTCTCCACGTTACCATATAAAGCGCTCTGAGGCAACTGCTGCTGTGACTTGGTGGCATATGAATAAAGTTTATTTATTACCCGGCACTCCACATTATATTTGCTCACTTCGCTGCCTCTTCAGGCGGTCTCACACCCAGAGGGTTGCATAAAGACAGGAAGTAAAAACAGGTGTCAGAGAAACACAGCGAGGCTAACGCTGACCATGGTGAACAAAAACAGCTCATCCAACAAAGACGACAGGAACCATCAGAGAGGAGGAGAAAGGACGCGCGTGTCCTGAGCAGTGATACTTCAAACATAAAGACGAGCAGAGGGAGCAGAAGAAATGAAGGCAGAGTGCTTTGGTTTGAAAAAGAAGGACAAAGAGTGCATTAAACATAAAAGCAGGGACAGCGGCACTCACAGAGACGCCACTCAGAGTACGGACCCAGATCAACACGCGGCCCTTTAAACTCTGAGCGCTCCACGCCATCTTGCGTCCTGAGTTTACCACAAAACACTCGGAAAGTTAAGCATCAAGCTTTAATTTCTAACTTCCTGCTGATGTGTTCACCGCGTCTCTGACCTGAGCCAACCCGAGCTCAAAGCGTGGTCATCAGACTCTTTGTTATCATGTCGCTGAAACCAGTCGAGGGTTTAGAAACGATTTAGTGCCGTGTAGCTGCTGCTGACATCAGGCAGGTGCTGCAAACACCAGAAATCACTTCTGTGGGTGTCTCCTGCACTTCAGCAGAGACGCAGCCGACGTCCGAGCAGAACAACACCCATCCTGCACGGATGACTTCCTGCTGTGGCCGAGGAACAAACAAACTGGGCCTGATGTTCGGCCTGAAATATGAATGCATGTCTGTCTTCTGCTTCACCTGCACATGACTTAATTATGGCGTCTGCCAGTGGCCCATTATTTTAGCACTTCTGTGTACAGTCAGCTGGTTCTTCAGCTCTGCCAGCACTGCTCTTCAGATTCTGAATATCTGATCATCACTGCAGGCTCTTCATGGCCCTGTCATTTACCACAGCTGCAGGCTATTTCTGACCCGCCCACCGCAGTGCGAACAGCTGGATTGGCTCCTCTGGAGGGCTGGCCTCTGAGCACTGACGTTGATAAGCACCACTACAGTATTCATGCAACATTAGAGCTCATCCTCTAATAATCATGAACCTGCCGGTGCTCGAGGAGCGTGTTTCTGTGTTACAGCCGCCATCGTACACCGTCCTCAAACCTCCCAGCCACGCCGCCTCTTTCTAGTAGCAATACCAGCAAAGCCACATCTGGTTGGTTAATATTTTAAACTGTGAGGCGCTCTACTCCAGAGGTGCATTACTAAACATCCTGATAACTGCCCAGTGTGATGTAAACCCTGTGAGCTCTGCGTTATCTGGCTGAGGCGTCATATTTCCCCTGTTCTTGATAAACACATTCATTCTCTCTGAAAAGGAATTATTCATTTTTCTATAAAAGTCATTAAAGGTCAGCAGCTGTGGCAGGGATGAGCTCGTCACACACGGTCACTTAGAAATGGACTTTTTTAATAAAAACATTGGTTAGTTTGGTGTCAGTCAATGAGTGTGTCAATAAATATTGGATGAACCAGGAGGAGGGGCTTACTGAGTCATGTGACTCACCTCAGTTTGTTTTGGGGGAGACGGCGCAAAAGCATGCGTTCCTCTTTCTCGTTTTTGCGTCTGGCCTTCTCGTCACTCGGGCGTCACGCCCACAGAGCCGGTCTGACGTGATTGTGAACCGAGGCGTCTGCAGACACTTGACCCCGCTGTGAGGTGAAAACGGTTCCCGCCTACGCTCCTCTCTTCGTGTCTCTCGTGTTAATTTGAAGCCTCTCTGGTCCGTTTGCCGCTGTAGAACTTGTTCATACTAATTAGCTGCTAGATGAACGCGTACGTTCTGCAGCTCCCCCTGGGGTCTTTTCTGGCATTACAGCGAGGACAGCCCGGTGCCGTGACAGGGACGGGGTCGACTGCTGCCCCCGGCCAAATGTTCACTTAGCGTAGAGACCGCCCCCTCCCGCCGCCCGCCCCCGTCACCACGTACACACAACCAGCCGCAGCACCACTTAACTTCCACATGTTTCCTTCAGCAGTAACAAGTGTTGTTTCAGTCATATTTATCATGCAGCGCAGCACCGGGGCCACGGACACACGTTTTTCACAGTTATACCCCACACTCGGGACATGATCCAGGTCCCTGTAATCACCGGTGGGTTGTGTCTCCGTTTATTCCCCCAGTTTCACTCACTGTAGCTGGGTCATGACCCACGGGTTATCTACCAATCAGAAGGTCAGCGGTTCAATCCCCGGTTCCTCTAGTCCACACGTAGCACCATCCTCAGGGAGCCCATAATTTCACCCAATGCATCGACTGTAATGTGAGCATGTGGGGTGGGCTAGTTCAAAGGTCACTAAACTGTCTGATATTGATTCTCTGACATTGCCAACAATCCCGTGTGCACTGAGCAGTCTGCTGTGATGAGGCGAGAGCTGAGCACGAAGCAGTAAATTCACTGGGCGCTCTCCTCTCTACCCTCGTCCACAGACTGTGGGTAACAGCAAGTCAGGGCACAGGAAACAAGCTTCCTTTGCACAAAACACGACTCAACAACCAGACAATCCCTCCTGCACACGCTCAGCTGCTACTGCAGCTTTTGGAGCCATCCTAAAACTTCAAGGAGCTTCTGCATCACCTCTAAGGTAACCTGTGCCTCTTTCAGACATGCGCTGACGACATGTGAATGTGTGCTTCACGTCTGAATATGCATCCTGATGCTGAGTATTATATTTACTGCAGTTGCATTGATCATAAAATGGGACGGCAGTGACGTTTTTTAGCCACAGACACAAAGAAGTCTTTAAACGGTCTATTTGCACAAAGCTAAGCTGACACAACAGACCAACGTCGACCACTGGCAGGATGTGCTCCTTCGTGTTTTTCATTAATGTAATCATGACAGCTGCTCTCTGATTAACAGGAAACGCATTAAAAGCTGGGAGCAGCGTTTTCTGCAGCACGTCAGCAGGTGAAATATGTTTCATCATGTTTGGTGCCATCTACGCTCAGATGATCTCATTTTGTATCTGTGTATATTTGCATCTTTGTAGCTGGACTGTTGAATTATGAACTCCCAGGAGCTGTGAAATGGGAGATAAACACCGACTTCATGAAGTAGCTCTGCTTTAATTCCCCCGTGCTAATGCAAGAGATAACCCGACGTGGAGCCTCGGGAATGGTTTCTGGAGTGTCGACTACTTTCCTGTGACATCCTCCTTGGGCTGACATAAACCGCCATGACATGTTTCCGTATGTACACTTAGAGCAGTCTTTGAAGCAAGTATAAAGTACATATTAAGAAGCATGTTTAAGGGAGAAAAATATAAAGTCAGAAGAAGCGTAAATAAACTTGACATTTCCACGGGGTATGATGATGGACGAAATCTGAAGTAGGAACCTAGGAATCATTCAGGACAGTCATCGTGTCCTGTAGCTCAGCTAACAAAAACATGAAATTTGGCCAAGCTCCCCTTTAAGGTCTTCTCCTCGTGCAGCTTTGCACCACTTCTGCATTTCAGAAGCTGCCTGAAGAGTCGATCACACGTTAGTGAGGTCCGATCTGAGTCCTGAGGCCGTTTTCTTAAACTGGACGGAGAAGCTCCCGAAGAAGCACTACTGCATTACGGTAGTAAATATTCTGCTTTATTGGCTTGTTGACTTCAGTGGGACCAAAATGACCAACATGTTGTATCCATTAAAACTTCAGACTAGTTACTGACACCACAAACTCAGCAGGTTGAGAGCGCACACGGACGAACTCCTCGTCACCCGTGTTTGAACATCAGCGCTGATTCTACTGTAACATCTGCAGGAGAAGATTCAGCTGAAAGGTAGTGCCATCACCATCACCATCATCATCATAACTTAGATTTGTTTAGTTAGGGCCAACTACAATTTATGAATGAATAACCAACAAGGTCTGAACGTTTTGTGGAAGAGGTGAGTTTTGAGTCCAGTGATGAGGCGTTTTGGAGCTCGGCTGGCTCCAGATCCAGTGGGTGGGGGCCGCCCCACTGAAGGCTCTGTGGATGGGACAGGAAGCAGACCCATGGCAGAGGACTGCGTGTACAGGTGCAGCAGATCAGACAGCTGCTGAGGCCTGGGTCGCTGACGGATTTATAAGTGAGCAGAAGGGTCGTATATGTGATGTGGTGACTTGACCACAAGTCAGTGGAGATCCGTCAGGGTGGGGGTGACGTGACCCCAGAGCTGAGTGCATGTTGGAAACCTGGCAGCTGAGTTCTGGAGCCTCTCCAGGGCTCTGGTGCAAAACCCAAACAGGACCCACTGCAGTAACCACAGTGGGTGGTGAGCAAGTTGAAGGATGGTGTGGGGAACGGTGTCAAAGGCTGAAGGACGAGGATGTGGCCAGAGTCAGCAGTATCCACCCCCCCTGACAGTTTCTGGGGTTTTTGGCCACGCCAACATGATCTTCACCCACAATCAAACCCACTCCTTCCTACAGAGTTTATCCTTTCTCCCCAAATGACACTGAAGCTGAACTGAAGCAACACGGGTCGTAGTGGAAGAAGTTCAGAGGTGTGGAGGGTTTTGGAATCGGGGAAGGTTTTAAAACACGCCTCATGACACTAAAAATATAATGCACCTTAAATGTTCCCTAACATAATTTCTTCTTATTAGCTTTTTTCACATCAGTATTTTTACAGTTCAGTTAATAATAATGTGAGCGTCGCCCTGCCGTGGACGTTCTGCTGTGTTCTTGGCGTCTGGGAGGCGGCTGCAGTTTGTTAGTTAACTCTGTGGGTTTTTATAGGCTCGACTTCCCCAGTGTGAGATGACAGGGCCCATTTCCATCATATTTAGGCCTCACTAATGTAAAGCAGTGACGCGTCATCCGTGTTTATATACAGGCTGTGAGTCAGAGGAACAGCGACACACTGTCACTGTCAAAATAACACAGAACAGCTGTTTTAATGTCATTCTTCCCGACAGCTGGACTGAAATTATATGATGGCTTCCTGTGTTCGTATTAGTGTTTAGGCCACCGTGACCTCCGTCCTTTTCATCCATGTATGCAAAGTTATCAGATGTCTGTGCATCTCTTGGAAAAGATGGACGTTTCTTTTCCAGTATTTGCATGAAACACTTGGAGTGCTGAAAAAGTCATTGTGACCAAAGCAAAGCACCGAGGCTCACGGAGCCTTGTAACGGAGCACGGAGGCAGCAGCGAGTACTGAAACATTAAAGAGTCTGCTGGAGTCTACATGTTTACTACATTATGCAGGAAAATTATGGAAATTAAGGAAAATGCTACTCAATTCCCTGAAACAGCCTTTACAGTAGTGGACATGTCAGTGTGAAGTGTTCCCCTTGGTCGCTCACAGAGATGGTGAAGGTAGGAAAACGTGCTCTAATATTTCAGCGTCTGTTGTGCAATATTTGGGAGGGAAAAAGACAAAGCAGACCTTTGGGTATTAAGCAGGAGCGACGGCCCATCCAGCGCTCTTGAATGACAGACCGTAAGCCTGTTAAACTTTGTCTCTGAATCCATCCGTGACCCTGTAAGAAGATTTACCGCAGCTTTGATCTCCTGTGTTCAGCCTTTTATGCACAGCTCGCTCAAACTTTTGGGAAACCGCCATTGTTTTCATTCCAGAGCAGAAAATAAAAAATGCAGAGAAGAGTATCTCCATCTAAAAGTTGGCTCATTAATAAAGGATGAGAGGCTGCGGGAGGAGGAAGAGTCGACGTGACAGAACAGGAAATCGTTTTAGTATCAGTCGGCCTCAGCCTGACTTTACAGAAACTATTTGTGGTTTCAGAGACAAAATCTCATGAGCCTCAAGTTTCACATCGCAGAAGGCAGATCAACTGTAAATCCACAGGATCCACCAGAACCAGTAGCTACAGTTACACCAATATCAGTCATGTGATATTCATTATATCCTTTATCCAGTCACGTGAAACAGCAGTCATCCTCACAGCTTCCATAGGGAGGGTGAGGACCAGCCAGGCAGAACAGTGAGCAAAGCTTTAAAAGCAGAAGCTTTGGCAGTTTGCAGCTCTGCATCATTCTGATGTGTTTACAAAACGCTGCAATCGTGCCAAAGAGCTCCAGCTCAGACTCTACAGGCCTCAGTTAGCACGCTACAGGTTAAAGTTCACAGCTCGTTTGGAAGGGCTGCAGGAGAAAGCCTCTTCTCTCTGGGAAGAACACGACAGCACGGCTGACGTTTGCAGGTGTTTGTCCATAAAGGATCACAGAGAATCGAGCTGCTGCGACGGTCCAGTCCAGACCTCAGTGTGTGACCCTCAGACAGCCGTGCATCAACTTCAATGAACTGAAGCAACGCTGTGAAGACGTGTGGGTGAAAATCTGTGTCCACGTGAGAGTCATTGAGTAAAACCGTTACTTTAGGTTATTGCTGCTACAGGAGGCTGTACGAGCTGCTGAACGAGCGTCAGTGCATCAGCCACAGCTGAGTCGTGGCTCATTCCCAAAGCTGTGTGACCTCAGGCCCAGTTTGCACACATTAGTCCAGTATAGGCAAACCGACCGCATGATTCAATCTTAGATTGACTTTAAAGATTAAAGCTTCAACGTCCTCCTCTTCCTCTTTCTATAACCACTGCCCCGCTCATCAGCCCGTGTATTCTGATATCTCTTGAAGTTAAAACCGCTTTGAGTTTTTGACATGTCTCTTTAAATGTTTCACAATAAAAGCCTTATTAAGAAAAATATGTGAAACACAGAGAAGCTTTTAATCTGAAACAACCACAGGAAACACTGAGTTTGTAAAAACGGGGTAATTTAAATAAGACGACCAAAGGAAAAGAGGCTGAAAGGAGGCAGCGTGCCAGCTTTCACCCACTTTTAAGGTGGAATGGTTTTTAGATGTTGGTGTGACTCTGACACCTTAAATGTGGCTCTAACCTTCAGTTTGCATTTACTCGATTTCAGTCAGAATAAACTCAATGTGAATATTTTATTTCCTGTCTGAGGGTTGTTCCGGTCCTCACCGTGATCATGTGACACTTCAGACACTGATCCCAGTTTTCCAGACTCGTCGATCTTCAGGCTCAACAGGTTTAAACAAAAGTTTGACTCCTTACATCGAGAGAGAGAGATGGAGGAAGGGGATAATGAGCTGAGATTAAAGGTGTAAACTTACAAGAAATCAATAAAAATGAAGAATCACCAGTAAAGACTCAAAGTCATAAATATGTGAGGGTTACGTGCCGGCCTACAGCAAACCTGGACACTGATCCAGGACCAGTCCTTCGGTCTTTAAATAAGTGAAAAAGCAAATAAACTGAGCTCCTCATGCAGCCACGCTGCTGACACATCTGTCAAAGCGCAGCACTGAAAGCTGAACGTGAGCTCGTTCCCTGAGCTCTATTGTTGAGGCTGCCGGCGATCAGGATGTTTCTGCTTCTCCACCGACGTCGCTGAGCCGAGGCTGGCTGAAAGGAAGCCATCAGAGCACCGACGGCTCAAGCTTCTGAACACTCTTCTGACTTTATTTCCCTCGGACAGACCTCTCTCTCTGTGTGAGCGACATTTCATTCAGGAGCACTTCCTGCAGAGCGAGGATGGCCTGTGAGCGCGTGCTGTCAGCGGATTGGCTGGAAACTAACTGGGACTGAATGATGAGAGAGTTTAACGAGTCACGCTGGAGCTGAAGGACTGACCCAGTTGGTGAGACTCTGAGGCTGCCCCTCAGAGTTATGCCGGGTCACGATCAGTCACATTACTGTTTGGTGATATTGATCATTGTGCATAATTATCCAAACAGGAAGTGAACAAACTGTGAAGCAGAATCAAACTGCATCCTATTAAAGGAGTCATTTGTCCCACAGCTGCCTCTCGAGTGTGCGCTCTGATCCCTGCAAGTGTGACTCAGAGATGTGGTCACATGATCGTGGGCTCAGCCAGTGACGAGCACGTTTACACATGTTCACACCACAGGACGGTAAAGAGGCCATCACACAGACCGTATAGATACAGACACGCAGATAAGAAGTTCACGTCAGCCCCGAGCAGCCTGCCATCGCTCCCTTGCAGATTAAAACAGTAACTGTGAGATTTTCTGGACAGAATTTTAGGCTCAGTGAAGGGGCGGAGCGAGTCAGGGCGCCACGTCTGCTTTTTGACATGGTTTTGTTAGATTGATCACAGTTTGCAGCTCTGCGTGTGAAGCGGCTGCGATGAGGATCAGCACCTCCCAGTCTGACGCCGCTGCTCTAAGACGAGGAGTTCAAGTGTTTGGGGTTCATGAACGAGGGGAGGACGCAGGCTGGGACTAACAGCTGGACCTGCTGGTCTGCCCCCACTTATCACCACCAGCTCTGCTGACTGACCACATCAATGAAATCTGATATGAGCGACACGTTTTCACCCTCAGAGCGTCGTCAAGGCTGAGGCGTCCCGGGCATCTGACCTGGACGCCTCCTGAGTGAGGAGCGTCTGAGAGGGAGCAGCCTTGACTGCTGCCTCCACAGCAGACACCACAACAGGAACCAGTTATTACTAATCATTAACGACTTCACCTGTGCAGGTGATTAAAGCTGTTTAACTGCAGCACTCCTGTGTTTGACACACTACAGGACTAACAGCTGCTTCATCACGCGCACGTGCTCAGCCACTCCTGGCTCCTCAATCAGTCAGGCGTCACGTGACACATAGGCGCCAGCGGAGGCGAGGGTCATTCTGCCCACGCCATCACTGATAACCCTGATCCCAGGTACGGCAACAAATTATACCGAGGAGGCTTCACACAAAATATCAGTGATAAAAATAAAATAAAATAAAATAAATGAAATAGAATAAAAACATTAAAATTAAAGCATTAGCTGCCACGTTTCTCACTCATGAACATTTCAAACACAGTTTGAAGTTCAGCTCCATCCTGAAGCACCTGTGACTCCAACAGGAAGTCCTCAGCCTGCCTCACACACAGGTAAGGGGGGGTTGGGGGTCGTACCTGAGCAGCAGCACTACCCTCCACGCGAGCAGGCAGCCCGCCGCGGACAGCGTCCTCCTCCTCATGCCGGTCAGAGCCTCGCGCTGCTGTCCTCGCGCCTCTGGATGCTTTCAGCACCGCGAACAGCGCTCGCGCTCCAACTGTGCTCACACGGCACGCGGGGGAAAGCTCACGCACATGCCGGAGAAACGGAGCGCGCTCCGCTGGCTCCCATCACCGCGGACAGCGCGCGCAGCTGTGCAGACCCGCTCTGGGCTCGTTCTGTGCCCTCGTGAGGCACTGGGCACCAAGCCCCGCCCCCCGCCCCGGATTGGCGTGAGTGGCAGGCAGCTCAACCAATCGTGTCTGACACCAGGAGCCCGTGAGCTGCAGCCAGAGTGGCGTCTTTACCGCTCTCATCTCCGCCTGCATGTGTATACACCCCCTCCCTCTGCTCCTCCTGCCCTCCTCTTCCTCCCGCCCTCCTCTCCTCTTCCTCCTCCTCTATTCCTCCTGCCCTGGTCCTCCTCTCCACCTCCTCCCCTCTTGTCCTCTTCCTCCTCCTGTCCTCCTCCCCTCCTGCCCTGCTTCTGCTCCTCCTCATCCTGCCCTCCTCCTCTTCTCCTGGCTCCATCTGTCTCTGGTTCCTCGTCTTTCTGCTCTGCTGAGCAGGAGTTTGGAGGACCACATGTGTCTGTGATTGGCGGCTGTGTGGAGCACGGTGCTCCCGTGCACTCCATGGAGGCCATGGTGATAATCCCTCAGTTATGACTTCACGTGTGAAGTTTCAGCTGCAGGAATAATAAACATGATTTTAACATGTGGCGGTATTAAAGTTTTTTTTATTTCCTCATGAGGTCATCAGAGGTTCAGGTGATGTCACGCTTGTAGCGGAGCCTGGGTGGATGAATCTACAGGTGTGCTTTAGGTGTGGCAGACTACTTGGGATGTTGTTGGGAATGGTTTTGTCCTGGATGCTGAACACTGGTAACACCCAGGTTACCTGAGGAGTGGGTGGGAACACTGAAGCCTCAGCTTTGATGGCGGTACCTCCACTCCTCCTCCTCCTGCTGCTGCTGCTTCCATTCATTTCCTGAGCTGACTGAACGACCCAGAACGTGGCTGACTCCTCGCTCTGCGCCGCACGTGCACATGTGACACTGATGGGATGATGAAGGTGCTGAAAGCGAGAACATCTTTCAGGCACTCATCATCATGTTCACACTAATGTGTATGAATTAGACATCAGCGCGGTGACACTTTTAACGCACTCTTTTGACCTGCCCCTTCATCACATGGTCCCTGCCCCCGGTTCTCTCAGCATCTGTGCAGCACCACAGCACGCTTTACCTTCGAGTGAGGGGTCAGAGGCCTCTTCATGCTCACAGGTGAGCCTTTATTCTCCTTTTAGGCTCTAATGACACTGAATTTCCAAACCGAACATGTTTTGTTCAGCATGAAATTATCTTGAGACCATAAACCCATCAGGAACGTGTGCACAGAGCAGTGACTTCATAGACACGGGTTTACGATCCAGCAAGTCGCCTCCTGCTGGTCATTAAGATGATTACAGGGTTGAGGCTTCGCCTTTCAGTGCGTGTGCTACGCTTCTTTTACTTCCAAAAAACTCAACAGCCATGATGGCTGAATCCAGCTCGTGTTTTCACTTCATTCAGTTTGAGAAAGTAAAGGAGAAAAACGCTGTTTTCTTAAAAGATTCTGCTTTTGCACAGCAGAATCACAGTCAGAAACATGGACACGCAAAGCTCACGTCATGTCAGTACCTGGACTGATCCCACTCCACTTTCACCACATCTATCATGGATGACTGCAGCCTGTCAGACACATCCTTTACATCACCAAGAACTTTTTATAGCGTCGCCAGGAGCTCAATAAAAGTCAAATCATTGTGGCTGGAGCCGCCGGCCCCCTCAGAACACCCCCCCCCCGTTCTCATGGTAAACATCCCGAAGGATGCGCAGCGCAGCAGCGAGTCCGTGCAGCTGATTACAGCCAGTGGAAGACCGGACTCTCCGACGATCATGTGATCTCGTCTGAAGCTCTCTCTCTCTCTCTCTCTCTCTCTCTCTCTCTCTCTCACACACACACACACACACACACACACACACACACACACACACACACACACACACACACACACACAGAGCGTGCAGCTCTGTTTCCAGCATATGTCAAATAAAAGACGTCAAATCTTTTTGTTTTTAGGTGTAAATACAAAAATCCTGCTTCTTTACGACCAGAGCAGAGTATGATTTCACATCTACACACCAAACAGAACTACACTAATAATAATAATATTAATAATAATAATAACAATAAGTATTAAATATTTTAACAAGAGAAGCAGGAAGAAGCACACTCTTATTTAAACTCAGCCCACACTGTTACTTCCTGTTTATGTTTTCATAAATCTGTGCTTTTGTTTTGTTTACATATTTGCATACATACATAGAAACATATATGCAGAAGCACATGTGTTCTTTCTTGCACCTTCCAAAAAACATATTTTTGTACCAGTTTTCCATCTGACTCATGTTTCAGAGTATCTACACTGTTGAATGTTATTTTATATTTTGTCATGTATTTTTTTTAAGGCCTCGCTGTGCTTTGAGCCTAATGGAGCACAAACAGCACACGGCGTGACGGAGCTGTGAGATCACTGCTGGTCAGAGCGACCCACTGGTGGTGATAAACAAGAGCTAGAGTCCCCGACTGTCCAGAGTTCACCTGCAGAGCGACATCATGAGTGGATTTTATGGATGGAATATGAAGACATCTTGCTCAGTCAGGCCGGGCAGCTCGTCTTCTGCCGTCCTCCAGTCTGCGTGCTTACAGCAGATTAAATAGCAGAGAAGAGTCTGTCAGCTGTCAGTGAACTCAGTGTGTAAATGGTGAATGTACAGAAACCTGCTCCATATACAGGAACAGCCTGACCAGCCACTGACGGTGTATGATTGGTCCTGCACCACCATGCTGCTTGGTGCAGGAGGATCTCCTGCTATCAGTGGGTCCTCTCAGGTTCCTCTGTGGCAGCAATGCATAACAGCTGACTCTGCATTCAACATGTGCATATATGTTTGTTTTATTAAATAAGGTACACCTGAAATTTTGCCATCCTTTGGTTTTCAATCATTCCGTGCTCGAGGCTCGCCTCTGCCTGAGCGGTTCTAAATCCTCACTGTGCTCATCAGGGTGGTGTTGTGCCACCAATCAGCCATATTACAGTATCACATGAATGATAATCGCTATCCTCTGTGGGCGTATCTGTGAAGGATCGGCCAGAAGTGAAAAGCAGTCACGATCTGTTAGACAGACAAACAGCAAACATCCGGCGCTTCATGCACTCAGTGTGCGCAGAGGTGACCTTCCTCTGAGGGAGGGACGACCCTCATTGAGGCCATTCTCCATCTGACAGTGAAATGTTGAACAAATCGAAGGCTACGCCTCCCGTCTCAAACACACTCCTCTGCCCTGTGGTTTCTCCTCCTTCACCCATCACAGCCCAACATGCTCGCAGCTCTTTATTATTAATGCTCCTCATTAATAAACAGTCATCATGAGCGGTTGCCTCACACATTCAAATAAATAAACGATGTACTATAGTCTGGAAAGACAAACAGCCTTTGAGCGCGTCAAAGCAGGTGGAGCCGCTGCAGGCGATTCTGACTAACCTTAATCTGCCTCTGAAGACATCACAGGCGTCACTTCATCTTTTCGCCTCAGAGCAAATAGAAGGAGACCGACCGGTCGTAGCCGGAGGGCTTCCATTTCCCAAACCTGTCAAAAAGCATCTTCCTAAATTAGAACAATACTATTATTAATTTACAGAGCTGGATCTGCGTACTGAGGGGTTTGCTTAAAAGGTTGTTAATATGAAACAAAAGCTCTTCTGTCGTCCGCATCCGCCAAACATTAAACAACAAAGCAGGATTTTTTTTGTCCCTAAACATAAATCAGCCATGACCACTGAAGCCCCTTTTCCATTAGCTCATAGTACCAGGTGCAGTTTTAGTGCCTGCTCAGGGTTCCAAGTGATCCGAGGGGATCCCAAAATATGACGTCAACAGACTGAAGGCCACCGATTGGCTGTAGGTGGGGCCACTTGATGAGAGCGTCTCATTCATGAAAATCAATCATTTTTTGAAACCCGGGAACGAGAATGGGACACCTGGGAATGCCACAGACATAGCAGCAGGTACATCGTTGCGTCCACGTCCACCTTTGTTGTAGTGTTCATGTCGCACACTAATTACATCACAGGGCACTCAGCCCTGTTGCTATAACGACGAGTTCCATTAGGTGGTACTCGATTGTAATGGAAAACCAGTCGATCCAAGTCGAGTCGTGGCGAGTCGATTATTATGGAAAAGGGGCACATTTATATCTTAGGGGCGACCGTGGCTCAGGGGGGGTTGGGAAGCGCGCCTGTAACTGGAAGGTCGCCGGTTCGATCCCCGGCCTTTCTGTCCTGGTCGTTGTGTCCTTGGGCAAGACACTTTACCCTACCGCCTACTGGTGTTGGCCAGATGGCCGATGGCGTGATATGGCAGCCTCGCCTCTGTCAGTCTGCCCCAGGGCAGCTGTGGCTACAACTGTAGCTTGCCTCTACCAGCGTATGAATGTGAGCGTGAATGAATAATGGCGTTGTAAAGCGCTTTGGGTGCCTTGAAAAGCGCTATATAAATCCATTCCATTATTATGGTAAATGGTAAATGGACTGATTCTTATATAGCGCTTTTCTACTCTCCCGGAGTACTCAAAGCGCTGCATACAACATGCCTCATTCACCCATTCATGCAAGCACTTCTAAACGCAAGTGCAAACTATAACTACATTCACACACATTCACACTCCGATGAATGCATCGGAGGGCAATTTGGGGTTAGTATCTTGCCCAAGGACACTTGACATGCAGACTGGGGAAGCCTAGGATCGAACCACCAACCTTCCGATCAGTAACTGATCTGCTCTACCACCTGAGCCACAGCCACATTATTATTATCTTCATATGGTCGAAAAGTCATTTTTGGGAACATTAGAGACCTTAACCACCTTAATCAAAATGCATTCACGTTTATAACAGACTGTATATAAAGGATGGACGTAACCTCTATGATGTCATCCAGTGCCTCAAGATTATGCATCACTGCCTATTCTAAACCCTATTGGATGACACAGTAATGCTGCATGCAACAGTGACAGATACCCACTAACTGACACTCTCCAAAAATGGAGCTCTCACTTTTTGGAGCTCTTCTCACCTGACAGTTTGCCAGAATCCCTTTGAGGCGGATTGAAAGCCTTATTTCATGGTCTCACCGAACTCCTCCCACACCTGAGTTTTTTCTTCAGCCACCACCTGAGCCACATTTCGCTCACTAACTATACTGGGTAAAACTTAGGATACAGGCAACAAGCCAAGGGGATACTTATGATTGGAGTGGCGTCTATCCCCCCTCCAGGAGTCTGGCTCCAGAGCCCGAGCTGTGCGTTGAGGTGAGCTTGACTATTTCTCAGCCCTGCGTACTAACTCAGCCTCTTTTCATTGTCCCATTTGCTTGCCTCCATAGCTGGGCTGCAGGACTCCAGGGCCTCCGCCCCTGACTACCGCCCAACAGAAATTGCACTCAACACTTACGGCATGCCCTGTGGGTGGTGGGCTTACAGTAGGGTGGGCCCATGCCTCCTCTTCAGGCTTCACCCAGTCGGGCTACGCCTCAGGCACCAGACGCTCTCCCTCGAGCTCCCTCCGCAGACCTGGTTACACCCTGGTAATGCTGTCCTGGTCCCCTGCGTTCCTTCCTCTCAAAGGGGTTCACCCAGGTTCAAATGACCTTATGGGACCCTACCAGGAGCAAAAGAAAAGGCCCCCAACAGCATAGATCCTGGGACACTGAGACACACAATTCCCTCCACCACAGTAAGGTGTCACATCATGGGGGAGATTTTAAGCCTTACAGTTGAAAGTTGCTGCTTGGTGTTTACTTAATTTCTGTTGATATCATTTAAGTTTAGCAGACATGTAGGGCAAACCTCACCGTTGTTTAAAAAATGCAAACACATTTTTATTTTCCAGATGCAAAATGTCCACAGAGACTGCAGAGCAAGAGTGCTGGACCTGAATGTGTTTCTATCTCCATGCTTCTGTCTCATTGCGGTTGGCTGAGCTCATCTGTAGATGGTGTAAAAGCGTCACGGTGGTGCAGTGGTTAATACTGTTGCCTCACACTAAGGAGGGTCTGGATTGAATCTGCAGGATTTGACATCTGTTCACTTTGAACCACAACTAGACTTGAACGACTTGAGAAGAGTTCCACTTTGCAGAGTGACAAACTCATCTCTTCAATCCACTCCTGCTGTGTAAGTATGCTTTTATTGTCAGGCACTCTGTGGGCCCCAAAGTGAGGACATCAGTGGGCTCACTGACTACATAACCTTCTGCTCCATTGTCCCAGCTTGGACTGTCCATTGTTACCCAAATAACAAGAAGTGGGCGACCAAGGACATCAAAGCTCTCCCAAATGACAAGAAGAAGGCTTTCAGAGCAGGCCACAGAGAGGAGGTGAGAATGGTTCAGGGGTTACTGAGGGGCAAGGTCAGAGAGGCTAAGGACAGTTTCAGGAGAAAGCTGGGGTGGAAACCTCAGCAGAGTAGCATGAGAGAGGTGTGGAGTGGCATGAAGACCATCACTGGATTCATGCCAACCAACAGCAGAGGAGCTGGGGGCGGTGAGGACAGAGCTAACAAGTTTTTCAGCATTGCAGGTAATGCTCACCCCTCCTACAGCCTTACCTGTAGTCAGCCTGCAGTCCACAGCCACCCCACTCTCTCCCTCTCCATATGGCACCGTCACCTCCTGTGAAAGTCCAAACAGAGGGTCCCAGTGCTGTGGAGGATGTCACACCTCGTTCCTGTACCAAAGACAGTATGTCCCAGTGGCCCCCAGGATTACAGGCCTGTGGCACTGACTCTCCACGTCACGAAGACCCTGGAAGGACTCATCGTCTACCTGCTCGACCGTGTGTGCATTAAACACCATCAGGCCGACCCTGCTGGGTGATAAGCTGACAGAGATGTAGGTGGATCCGCTCTGATGTCGTGGATCATTGATCACCTGACAGGTCCTCAGGTCTCTAGCAGAAAAAGTTGAGTCCAAAAGAAAATCCATCAACGCTCATCCATTCACGAACCAAGAGGAGCGTCAGTTTTCATCAACATTTGTCCGGGAGGGAGACAAGCAGAGGACGAGCCCCTCAACCCCGGACCTGGGCCCGCTGAAGGTTGCCAGGGATTGGCAGATGCAGGTGGACTTGGATCAGAGGTTAATTTTTCCCACAGACATCGTAACAACTACTCTGTGACCAGACCTCGTCCTTTGGTCTAACTCCCCAAATCTAGCGTATGTCATTGAGCTGACGGTACCATGGGAGGAAGCGTTTGAGTGTAAGAAGCTGCGGTATGCCAACTTGGCAGCTGAGGCAGAGGACAGAGGCTGGAAGATCAAGGTGTGCCCGGTGGAAGTTGGGTGCAGGGGCTTTGTTGCCAGTACAACAGCAAAGCTGCTTAGAGAGATCGGGATCAGAGGACAGGCACAACGGCAGGCTATAAGAGAACTAGCTAACACTGCTGAGAGGACCAGTCACTGGCTATGGCTAAAAAGGGCTGACATCACCTGGGCAGCTAAGGCAGTCAGCTAACCGCGAGAGAAAATATTTCGCTCTTCTCCCCTCTGCTCTTCTTCCCTTTTCTGGGAGGCAGTGGGGAGGTAGAGCGTACAGCCCGATCCGGCGGGGAGGTGTGGGAAGCCAGATCGGGTGTCCCCCTTCCGGCTCTCCTGTCTGCTCTCTCCTATCTTGTCCTTTTGTCTTACTTCTCTCTATCACCATTTCTATCCATTTGAAGAAGTTAGGCTCCATAAATGCTAAAGAGGTAAGTATTATTTCTCAGTTGCAGTGAATACACAGAAGAAAATAAACTGTAGGAAACTAAACAGAAGAAAGAAGAAGAGAAATAACGAGTTAACATAAACCAGTGACACACTCCAGGGCCTGACCATCCCTGGCAGGGCCTCCTTGGATGAGGGTGTCTAGTGATAACGGCCGAAACACCTGATGAATCCAAGGTCCACTACTGACGATGTGTCCAAATTCTAATATGATAATCTAGATCAGATCTCTAATCCCTAAACCTAACCAAGGAAAAAAGGCAGATTAGCCTGGGTAAAAGACCAAAAGTTGAGGCACACAACGATGTGTGCTGCTGGTATAGTTTCTGGGCTGCCTTTCCTCATAACAGCCATCCCTCAAGGTTCTCGCCATTTAATGCATTATCAGGGACTACAGCATCTAGTCCTTTATGGAATCAGGCTTCAACATTGTGTGTCCAGTTTTGTCTAATTACTGGGATATTTATATATGTTGTAATATATTGTATTATTTAATTGGTTCTTTAATTTATTCATTACTGCTCTTACTGTCTTGGAGTGGTCAAATAATTTCCTCTGGGATTAATGAAGTATTTTGATTCTGACATTAACTGATAATAAGATAAATTCTTCACTGCATCTTTTAAAAGCAAAGAAAGAAGTAAGAGCGTGTCTCCTGGTATCTTTGAGCCTTTTTACCCGCTTTGGTTTGTCTTACTGGGACGGTGATTTAAGAGACTGGTCTGTCCATGCTGACCTGTCTCACTTCCCGGGTGGCAAGAGGAATTAACCGTCAGTGAGCTGCTTAGAAAGAGGACTCTTTCACAGATGTGCTTCCTGGGGGACTGTATATGATAATCCACTTTTGCAGCTAAGCAGGATATATTTGTTATAAAGGGGTCAGTGTGCTGCACAGTAAAATTATCCTGGATTTCCTAGTACCGTGTATTTTTACTGTGGAAATCATCCTGTGTGGAAAATAGGATTCTCTAAGAAGGAACGTGATTTATGGGTAATGAGCAAAGAGCCTCTCTGGGCCACAGAGCACATGACCCACAGTAACTGTGGTCTCACTGGTTTGTTAGCAGCACCAGGTGCTCTGAGATAGATCTGTATACTGGCAGTGGATGAGTTATTCTCGCCTGATGTAAAGACAAACAAACCAGATATTCATTTGTATTGGATGATTTTGCATGTGTCAGTCAATTCTGCCATTTGGATTTCAGTTCCTAAGAATTATCTCTAACCATTATATTAATTCAAAAACAATTTAAAATAAAGTCAAAGTCAAAGTCAGTTTTATTTGTCAATTCTCTTCAGATGTACTTGCCATACAAAGGAATTGAAATTACGTTTCACATTGTCCCATGCGTAGACATAGACAACAATAAAGTGCAGATGCACAACATTTAGGTACATACAGGATATAACAAGACAGGACCTACACATAACATATAATAAAGTGTTCCACAGTGTGCCCTGTGTGTACTTGTCTACTTGACGTAGTCCCAGGTTGTGGTTGGTAAGTGTTTTTGTTTTAATGCAGCATAAGACTGTAGCAGCAGTAATAGTAATATAAATAATATAAATAGTGCTAAAGAAAATACTAAAAATATATAGCAGTGTTTCTTACAAAGACAACAGATGATTCCCCACGCCCCAGAAAACATCTTTCTCCAGAACTAACTGGACAAGATGAAAACATCATTTCGTGACTTTGAGCTGCTGTGTTTTTTTCTTTTATGTATGCTGACAGCCTGTGTATACAGTGGCTTGCAAAAGTATTCGGCCCCCTTGAACTTTCCCACATTTTGTCACATTACAGCCACAAACATGAATCAGTTTTATTGGAATTCCAGGTGAAAGACCAATACAAAGTGGTGTACACGTGAGAAGTGGAATGAAAATCAAACATGATTCCAACTATTTTTACAAATAAATAACTGCAAAGTGGGGTGTGCGTAATTATTCAGCCCCCTTTGGTCTGAGTGCAGTCAGTTGCCCATAGACATTGCCTGATGAGTGCTAATGACTAAATAGAGCACCTGTGTGTAATCTAATGTCAGTACAAATACAGCTGCCCTGTGACGGCCTCAGAGGTTGTCTAAGAGAATATTGGGAGCAACAACACCATGAAGTCCAAAGAACACACCAGACAGGTCAGGGATAAAGTTATTGAGAAATTTAAAGCAGGCTTAGGCTACAAAAAGATTTCCCAAGCCTTGAACATCCCACGGAGCACTGTTCAAGCCATCATTCAGAAATGGAAGGAGTATGGCACAACTGTAAACCTACCAAGACAAGGCCGTCCACCTAAACTCACAGGCCGAACAAGGAGAGCGCTGATCAGAAATGCAGCCAAGAGGCCCATGGTGACTCTGGACGAGCTGCAGAGATCTACAGCTCAGGTGGGGGAATCTGTCCATAGGACAACTATTAGTCGTGCACTGCACAAAGTTGGCCTTTATGGAAGAGTGGCAAGAAGAAAGCCATTGTTAACAGAAAACCATAAGAAGTCCCGTTTGCAGTTTGCCACAAGCCATGTGGGGGACACAGCAAACATGTGGAAGAAGGTGCTCTGGTCAGATGAGACCAAAATGCAAAACGCTATGTGTGGCGGAAAACTACCACTGCACATCACTCTGAACACACCATCCCCACTGTCACATATGGTGGTGGCAGCATCATGCTCTGGGGGTGCTTTGCTGCAGCAGGGACAGGGAAGCTGGTCAGAGTTGATGGGAAGATGGATGGAGCCAAATACAGGGCAATCTTGGAAGAAAACCTCTTGGAGTCTGCAAAAGACTTGAGACTGGGGCGGAGGTTCACCTTCCAGCAGGACAACCACCCTAAACATAAAGCCAGGGCAACAATGGAACGGTTTAAAACAAAACATATCCATGTGTTAGAATGGCCCAGTCAAAGTCCAGATCTAAATCCAATCCAGAATCTGTGGCAAGATCTGAAAACTGCTGTTCACAAACGCTGTCCATCTAATCTGACTGAGCTGGAGCTGTTTTGCAAAGAAGAATGGGCAAGGATTTCAGTCTGTAGATGTGCAAAGCTGGTAGAGACGTACCCTAAAAGACTGGCAGCTGTAACTGCAGCAAAAGGTGGTTCTACAAAGTATTGACTCAGGGGGCTGAATAATTACGCACACCCCACTTTTCAATCATTTATTTGTAAAAAATGTTTGGAATCATGTATGATTTTCGTTCCACTTCTCACGTGTACACCACTTTGTATTGGTCTTTCACCTGGAATTCCAATAAAATTGATTCATGTTTGTGGCTGTAATGTGACAAAATGTGGGAAAGTTCAAGGGGGCCGAATACTTTTGCAAGCCACTGTATCTTGTTGCATGCATGAGCATCTTTACCTTTCTCAACTCCTTCCTGGCTAAAGAATTGTATATTATATATTTAGAGCCATCCATCCATTCGCTTCTGCTTATCCTTTCCAGGGTCGTGGGGGGCGCTGGAGCCTATCCCAGCTGTCATAGGGCGAGAGGCGGGGTACACCCTGGACAGGTCGCCAGTCTGTCACAGGGCTAACACACAGGGACAGACAACCATTCACACACAAATGGGCAATTTGGATTGATCAATTATCCTATCCCCACAAACTGCATGTCTTTGGATGGTGGGAGGAAGCCGGAGTACCCGGAGGGAACCCACGCAAACACAGGGAGAATATGCCAACTCCACACAGAAAGACCCCGGCCTGATGGTGGGATTGAACTCAGGATCTTCTAGCTGTGTGGCAACAGTGCTAACCACTGTGTTGCCCGTGCTGTCCATGCTGCCCATTATATATATATTTAGAATATATCTATTCTTTAATAAATGCTCAGTAAGTAAAAGTACTTATTTAGCAGAAAAACATTTCCCAGTCTTATCCTGATTGTTAATTCTGCAGATGTTTAACTTGAACTTTAAATTTTGTTTGAAAATTTAAGGTAGTTCAATTCAGATTTATTTATATAGCATCAAATCACAACAACAGTCACCTCAAGGTGCTTTATATTGTAAGGTAGACCCTACAATAATACACACAGAGAAAAACCCAACAATCATATGACCCCCTATGAGCAAGCACTTTGGCGACAGTGGGAAGGAAAAACTCGCTTTTAACCTCCGACAGAACCAGGCTCAGGGAGGGGCGGGGCCATCTGCTGTGATTGGTTGGGGTGAGAGAAGGAAGACAGGATAAAGACATGCTGTGGAAGAGAGACAGAGATTAATAACAGATATGATTCGATGCAGAGAGGTCTGTTAACACATAGTGAGTGAGAAAGGTGACTGGAAAGGAAAAACTCAATGCATCATGGGAATCCCCGGCAGCCTACATCTATTGCAGCGTAACTAAGGGAGGATTCAGGGTCACCTGGTCCAGCCCTAACTATATGCTTTAGCAAAAAGGAAAGTTTGAAGCCTAATCTTGAAAGTAGAGATAGTGTCTGTCTCCTGAATCCAAACTGGAAGCTGGTTCCACAGAAGAGGGGCCTGAAAACTGAAGGCTCTGCCTCCCATTCTACTTTTAAATACTCTAGGAACAACAAGTAGGCCTGCAGTGTGAGAGCGAAGTGCACGTTAATCAAGTAAATCGATTTGTTGATCAATTATTAAGTCATGTACTAACAGAGACTTGGAGGAGAGAGACCTAATATTTAATAATCCACATTTCACTGTTTTACTCTTTGGTTCAGATGTGGATACTGTATTGTTCTTTCTTTGTGATTTTTTATGTTTAAGTTGTTTATTGCTGGTTTTAGTTTGTTTTTGTCTGTTTGGGAGCTGACACAGTCTCTATGGAGATGGGTTTTGGGGGTAGCAGGAGGAGAGAAGCTGCAGAGAGGCGTGTAAGACTGCAACTCTGCTTCCTGGTCCCAACTCTGGATAGTCATATTTTGGGGGGTTTAATAAATTTGTCCATATTTCTAGAAATGAGAGCTGCTCCATCCAAAGTGGGATGGATGCCGTCTCTCCTAACAAGACCAGGTTTCCTCCAGAAGGTTTGCCAATTATCTATGAAGCCCACATCGTTTCTGGGACACCACTCAGACAGCCAGCAATTTAAGGAGAACATGCGGCTAAACATGTGGTTGTGATTTCTCAGAGATGCTATTCTGTCGGTGGATCTGGTTCATTTTGTCTGTTTTATTTAACCAGACACTGCTGGAGCTAAGGCACTTGGTGATGTGCTAAAGGATCTATTAAAGACTTCATTTTCACATCCCGCTCTAAGCCTTTTACATCTCACATGTTGGCTTTGGTGGTTAGTGAGAGGAAACCTATGTTAAGATGGTAAATCACAGACTGCTTTGTTTATTTGCTAGCTTCATTTCCACACAAGGTGCTGATGGTAACTGATCCCAGTGCAGTGAAAGTAAAACTAGTGGCAGCTTGTCAGCAGCTCTTGTCAGATACCAGTGTTTTATACTAAATGTGCAAATGAGCAAACAGCCAGAAAAGTCTGCTGGGCTGTGTGTGTGGGCTAATTGGTTAATCCAAATTGCCCATAGGTGTGAATGGTTGTCTGTCCCTGTGTGTTGGCCCTGCGACAGACTGGCGACCTGTCCAGGGTGTACCCCGCCTCTCGCCCTATGACAGCTGGGATAGGCTCCAGCGCCCCCCGCGACCCTGGAAAGGATAAGCGGAAGTGAATGGATGGATGGAGGATGGATTATTATTATTATTGATTTATAAAGAGTGTCAGTTAATTTTGATTCTCTGGGAATCAAATAAAAGGGATTTGTTAAAAAGCTGCTGGTGCATCTCAGTGATGGTACCTGATCCATTAATTTCTTTCATCGCTGAATAATTTGATATATATATTTATAAAATATATATAGTCTGTCTTGATGAAGTCCCCAGAGGTGCTGGGCACTTGTTGGCCCTTTTGCCTTCACTCTGCGCTCCATCTCATCCCAAACCATCTCCACTGGGTTTAGGTCAGGTGAGTGCGGAGACCAGGCCTCCATCACTCTCCTTCTTGGTCAAATAGCCCTGACGCAGTCTGGAGGTGTGTTTGGGCTCATTGTCCTGCTGAAAAACAAATGATGGGATGACATGTCACTGTCGGTCCTCATGTGAGACAGTTTCATCGGAGTCTTGATGGTTTGTGTGACTGCACTTGGGGACACATTCAAAGTTTTAGCAATTTTCTGGACTGACTGCCCTTAAAGTAATGATGGACTGTTTCTCTTTCCTTAGCTGATTGGTTCTTGCCATAATTTGAATTCTAACAGTTGTCAAACAGGGCTGTCAGCTGTGTACCAACCTGACTTCTGCACAACACACCTGATGGTCCCAACCTCATTAAGAAGGCAAGAAACTCCACCAATGACCCCTGACAGGCACACCTGTGAGGTGAAACCATCTCAGGTGACGACATCATGAAGCTCACAGAAAGAAGGCCGAGGGTCTGCAGTGCTGTCAACAAAGCAAAGGGCGGCTCCTAAAATATAAAACATATTTAAGTTATTTATCAGTTTTTCTTTCCTACATAATTCCATGTGTGTTGTTTCATATATGATGTCTTCAGTTTGTATCTACAATGTAGAAAGTAAATATATATATATACGCATATAGAGTTATGAAGTTTTGTATGTTAACTCAAACTGCGATCTTGACCTAAACCTACGCAAGAAATTTATTTATTTTTTATGTAACTAGAGAATGCAGACACGGATAAACCAATGCTACACATCCAGCCCGGTACGCAGACTTTACATGCATGTGAAAAAGCAGTTATGTTTCTATTAAGGTGCTGACAGCAGCCAACACCCTGTGTGTGATGGTGAGAGGTGGGATCCGAAAACACTGGATTATTTGACACCCCAAGATGAGAACATGTTGGAAGGACTGACCTCGCTGTAAAAAGTAATTAAACGTTGAATTAACCAGGACATTTGTTTCTACCCAGAGACAATGAAAAACCAGAACACTGAACTTCAAGTAGACCGTCAGCAATAGATCAGAGGAGAAATAAGATGCTTTAATTCCTCTGGTAGGACAGAAGGAGTCCAAATTAAAACCAGGAACACTGATCGTTTAAAACTGTCCTCCTGTATCATCGGCCCTCTGCAGAGTGAGCCTGAGTCTTTAAAGTGAGAAAACTGACGGCATAGCAGCTTTTGGAAAAGCACTTCAGACTCCAAACACACAAAACAGGCTGATTAGACAGTTCACAGTTAAAAACTATTAATTAAAGAAAAGTGCAGAGTTCAGCTCGTTGACCTTTTACCCTTTGTGGTCTGAACACTGATCCTAAATCTGCAGCTGTCGGAGAGGCTATCGACCGGTCGTTGCCCGTCCTTGTGGGGACAGATTTGTAACCTGCACAGGTCAATAAATTCACTTCTGTTTTATTGATATCAGGTCAAACTATGGCGTCATTCATCTCAGGACACTTTATATTATTAAGGTTAAAACTTCAGCCCCGCCCCCACACCCACACGCCCCCTGAGTGTGCACATCTGTAAATAAAGCGAGTGAATGAACTGGTGGAGCTGAATCGATTGTTTCAGGAGAAGGCTGATGGTCAGGATTAAGTGGACGAGCAGAATCAATACTGCAGGCTGTGGCAGATTTCCCCGGAGAAATGTTTGTGGGAACGCAAATTCTATTACATCCCTGAGCTGTCGTCCTTCACCTCGGCCCCACAAACACAAACAAAGTGGATTCAGACTTCACAGACTGAATGGAGACTGAACTGACCGGTAAAGGCTGAGTCCAAAGTCGGGTTCAATCAAACGATCTCCTCGTGGTGTTCAGACTGACTCCAAACAGAAGGTGCTCGCTACGTCAGGTCAGGCTCACAAAACAAAAGAACTTTATTTGTACTTACAAGAATGGGAGGGTTAAGTCCAGACAGAAATAAGAAAGAAAGTAAATAAATACATAAAGTTCCAGAGAACTCGACTGGGGCCAAGACCATTGGAGAACAGGTGAGCAAACAGGTACAGGTGCAGCCAGTGAGGGTGGAGTTTGTTCTTCCTCTACACTTGGCTGCATTACTGCCACCTGCTGGGCTGGAGGATGGGTGGTATGAGTGTCCCAGTTACAAATGTGAGGTTCCCATCCCACAAAGAAGCGTTACAGTTTGTCTGAAGTCTGTTTACTTTTCTAATCTCTTAAGAATAAAACAAAGAATGAACTACAGAAGTCCTGCCCTTCACTTTATACTCCACCCATCTTCTTATATGCAACACCAGCTGGAGCCTGGTACAGCTGTCATGGGCCAAGAGGCTAGGTACACTGTGGACCAGTCTGTCACAGAGCTTCAGAGAACCATTTGCACCCACAGACAATTTAAAAACACCCCTGACTTGACCCCACACATGTCTGTGGGAGGAACCCAGGAAGAACCCAGCAGGTGGTTTCAAACCCAGGACCAGCTTGCTGTGAGATCGTTCAGTTCTTCAGTTCAGTTCAGGGTTCGTACGCTTTTTTCAGGGTCAAATTCAAGCACTTTTTAAGCACTTTCAAGGTCCCTTTTTAAGCTTTTCCAGCACACAGTTGCAGCAACTGTGACGTTCACTAGTAGAACTGACACACAAAACAAAACGACTACACTACACACTAACTACACAAGACAACGCACTAACTTGAGACTCCAAACATGATAAACGTCACAAATCTCTCACGTATCAAAACTCTCTCTCTTTTTCGCTCACTCGCTCTCTCTCTCTTCCCAACAACCAAATACCACATGTTGCCGTATCATTTTTTGATTGATCGACATGGTACATTTTTCCACCAATAGGGAAGGAGCGTTTTTTCTTTTTTCACTCACAAGCAAAGCGTGTTTGCTAGCGCTCTCCTTAGAAAACGCCGTTTTTACCGTTTCTTCCCGGAGGAAACGCCACTGTTTTATTCAGAAACCCCCCAAAAACATCGGTTTTACGTGACCTATCAACACAATTTAAAAACTGGTATATAGTTTGAAGTCCGCACGTTCGACCCAAGTTGAAATGGAGACTCTGGGTCCGTCGACCCCAGAGGGTTAATCAGAAAGCCTTAAGTTAGCTAGTTATGTACCGGGCTAATGTTTAAAACTTTCACTTGAGTAAATTAACTCATATTACTGCTAAGTAATGTTAGCTAAGTTCACAGCATATTCCCGTAATAGCGCTGCCATACTGCATCACACTCAGTGCATTTCAATCATTTCTCCAGCGAGTTTGATAGCTAGCAAAATAATAATCATAATTAAAAAAAAATAGCATGTGTAACGTTCGCGTACTGGAAAATTATTTACTAGCACTCACCTATCATGCGACTGGAGAACGCAAACTCCGCCATTCTTGTTTTCCATCAAACACTCATTAAAACAGCAACCTACAGGTATGTTAGCGCACTCATCCCCGACTGTCCGAGGGAGGGGGGGTCTATATTGAAACAGACGCAAGGCAGCCCAGGCGGGAAATTTTGCTTTTGCGTCTCATTTTATTCTCTATCTGATAAGAAAACAATTCAATCAGATAGCTATTTATTGTGAATGAAATACAGTTACATTTTCAAGCACTTTTAAGCACCACATCTGAAATTCAAGCACTTTTCAAACCTTGAAAAGACGACATTAGAATTCAAGCATTTTCAAGGATTTCAAGCACCCGTACGAACCCTGTCAGTTCTTACCTGCTGCCTTTGTTTGTCTTCCATTTGTGTCCTATGTGTGAAGACTCTTTTTCTGTGTCTTGACTCTTTCTGCTGTCAGGTGGAGTTGTGGGCGGGTGCTCCACCTGTTGGCTGAGTCTCCCTCTTGCCAGTCGGCTCTGGGAGCTAAAGGTCGAGCAGCAGCAGGTTCTCCACCAGTTTCCTGTTGCCAGCTAATCAGCCCACGATGTTTCTGAGTCTTTGTCTTAGCATGAAGCTCACGTCCATTTATGGAGGAAACCGACCAACAAAATAAAACAGGAAACGGCCAAAACAGAGAGCTGAGCAGCACACAGGGACGCACCGAGACATGAAAAAGTCAAAATGCAACACAGGATTCAAACTCACAGAGAGAACACGCTGTGTGCTGATACACCTCTCTGCATCGAATCATTATTCATCTGTGGCTCTCTTCCACAGCCTGTCTTTGTTTTCCTGCCCTCACACCGACCGGTCGCAGCACAAAGCTGTTGGGGTTTTCTACTGTAGGGTCTTCACCTTACAATATAAAGCACCCTGAGGCAGGCGTTGTTGTGATTCGCTGCCATATAAATAAAACTTTTATTACACGAGGTTGATAATAAATTCAGTCACGTCAGAAAATATTCGGAGGGTTCCTCCTCAGAAGGATGTAGCAGCAGGTTTGGTCTGCATGTAAGCCAGGATCCTGATTATATTCAGCAGTGACCTTTCCTGCAGACTGTTTCACAACCCAGAGTCGTGTGTGTGTGTGTGTGTGTGTGTCTGTGTGTGTGTGTGTGTGTGTGTGTGTGTGTGTGTGTCTGTGTGTGTGTGTGTGTGTGTGTGTGTGTCTGTGTGTGTGTGTGTGTGTGTGTGTGTGTGTGTGTGTGTGTGTGTGTGTGTGTGTGTGTGTGTGTGTGTCTGTGTCTGTGTGTGTGTGAGAGAGAGAATGAGTGTGTGTGTGTCTGTGTCTGTGTGTGTGTGTGTGTGTGTGTGTGTGTGTGTGTGTGTGTGTGTGTGTGTGTGTCTGTGTGTGTCTGTGTGTGTGTGAGAGAGAGAATGAGTGTGTGTGTCTGTGTGTGTGTCTGTGTGTGTTTGTGTGTCTGTGTGTGTGTGAGAGAGAGAATGAGTGTGTGTGTGTGTGAGAGAGAGAATGTGTGTGTGTGTGTGTGTGTGTGTGTGTGTGAGAGAGTATCAGGTGAGGATCATATTTCAACAATGCATCATTTTGTCCACACCCCATCCCGACTGTTCGTAGAACCAACGCTCTCACTCGTCTGCGTGACGGCTGAAGTGCTGCTGCTTCTTTGATGGACGCTCAGACCAAATCAGGGAAAGTTTACCTGCAACCTCACAAACCTGGAAAAGTAAGTACACCTTTCATTCCTGTTGTTTCTGCGTCGCTGTGAGGGTTCAAGATCCGACAAGGTGACACCGCGAGGAAGCTGTGTTTTCGATTCTTTTATGACTGTAGTCATGATGAGAAACTGACATTTCTGTAGATAACTAACTAAAACGGGACCGACGGGAGGAAGAAGACCATTTTGTCACACTTTATTTTGATTTGATGGCTGAGAAAAGAGAAAAACCAAAGATGGGATCTCAGTGTTTCTGTGGCTCGGGGAATTTGAGCCAACAAGTTGAAACACAGCTTCACATTCCAGCACAACAGAAAGTACACACACACGCCGTGTGAGCTCACCGACTCCTTTACGTCACGCAGCACACCCACAACGTCCAACCCGAAACTGGGACTGAAAAATGGAAAAATCACAGATGATGATTTTACTGAAGGACGAGCTGCGTAGCGTTTACCTGTAGTAATGCGTTCCTGCTTTTATTGTGAAAGGACTGAGATCAGAGGTGAGCGCAGGGTCTGTACTCATGTCGGACACGCTGGATGTGACCTCTCTGACGCATGGCGGTCATAAAGGAAAGGCTCAGGGTGACGCCATCGAGGCAGAAGGTGGAGGAGTTTGTGCTACGGGAGACCAGGAGTGCCCACAGTGAAACAAATAAACACAGGATTGAATGAATCAAGTGAACAATTAATCAGTAAAAAATATAATTTTATATTTAAAGCATGTGTAAGTATTTCACTGTTTAACTCATTATTTCACGGTTTCACCCATCAAAGTCAGGGGGCGGGGCTAACCCTGATCTAATCCAAACCAGTCAAGAATACAGAGTTTGTACTTTGTAGTTTTGAACTTGGCAAGTAGAGTCAGGAGTCTGGGCTCACGAGGACAGGAGGAGAGCTCACACTGAGACATCATCCCCACTTCCACGCCGGTGTCCACGTCGCCACGGAAACAGCTGTCTATGAGGTTTCATCGCATCGTGATCTGGGATTGATGCGCCATGACCTGCAGTTACAGTGACTTATGTAAATGACTTCATGATGAGCTGCTGCACAGAAGGATGCAATAATTATTTAAACTGTAAAACAATGAAATGTTTGAATATTTAAAGTAATGTACTGATACATATTTATTCATGTCATTTGGCACTCTGGGCCCTCCGTACCCACAGCCTTCTTTTCCCTTGATAAATTCTCACGTGGCGTGTCCTGTTTGTACGCAGCACGGCGCTCACGTCTCTCTTTCTCCTCAGAAATGGAAGCCGGTGTGGTTGTCTCTGACGCCCCCCAGCAGCAGTGGAGTGGGCCGACTGGAGATCCAGGATATGGGAGGTAAACAGCTCCAGTTATGTTATAAAATAACAGACGGACCATCACTGTGATCGTTTCTTATTAGTTACTGAGCGCTCACATCAGTAAAATAAGACTGAAGCTCACTGATTTCATACAAAGCTCAGTTTATTTACAGTCCAGCTGAACTCAGACTGAGGGAGCAGCTGTTGGATCGTCTCCCTGGATTATCCGTCACATCACGATCACGTCTCAGGTTTTATCCTGTTCCACTTTGATATTTGAGGTGATATTTAAGACGTGACACTAAATGTCAGATTTTCACAGCTTAATCAGGTCAATGAAACGCTGTGGGGAGCTCCAGGGCCGTGCAGAGATGTTTGAAGGGGCAGGTGCTCAAGCCCCCCCCCCCGCTGCACGTGCCTGCCGAGCTCCACCTCAGGGAACATTTACGTGCAGATCCATGCACGTAAGAGGAACCACATGGCGGTGATTGGATCAGCAGACCTTGTGGTTTTGTGGCATTCATGTTCCACAGCAGACTGATGCTTCCAGGTAGGAAACAGGGGTTTATCCTTCAATTCGTCACCCATCAGTAGCTGGAATACACCTTTGTATTCCAGAAAAGATGTTAGCCTCCCGGCTAACATCTTTGAGCGTGTTATTCACCTTTTTCTTACTTGCAGATTGGACTACTGCAATTCATTGTATTATGGTCTAGATCAGGCCACCATCCATCGTCTTCAGATGGTTCAAAATGCAGCTGCTCGCCTGCTAACTGGTACCAAACGGAGAGAGCATATAACCCCAGGTTTAGCTTCTTTACACTGGCTTCCTGTCTCCTACAGGATCCAATTTAAAGTTTTACTTTTTGTTTTTAAGTCACTTAATGCCCGAGCCCCTCCTTACCTGTCTGAGCTCCTCTCTGCCTATGCTCCAGGAAAAACTGAGGTCTAGCTCAAAATTAATGCTGTCCATCCCACGGACTAATCTCAAATCCCGTGGTGATAGATCCTTCTCTGTGGCAGGTCCCAGACTTTGGAATAGTCTCCCCTTAAATATTAGATCTGCACAAACACTTGAGCAATTTAAATCATTACTAAAGACACATTTTTATGCCCTGGCTTTTAACACACTATGATCCAAGCATTTTGGTCTTATTTGAATTAGTTTTAGTTATTGTTTTAATTCTTTTATTGTCCTATTATTGTTTTTTATTGTTATTATTGTATTACATTGTTGCTTTTCAATGCCATTTTTATATTGTTAAGCACTTTGTGCAGCATCGGCTGTTTGAAACGTGCTATATAAATAAATTTGACCTTGACCTTTGAACAGGCGTTTGAGACAGATTTTACAAACCACTGTATTATAAAGGTAGAACATTTGAAGTGTTGGTCGTAATCCTGATTACATAAGAAAGCAATGATCGCAGCGGTGGCTCTAAGCCCGCACGTGTAAACATGGACTCATTTCTTCTTTTCGTGCTTTGATGTTGATGCTCGATCGATTTACTGACACAAAACTGTGAACACAAAGTGCAAATTATAAAGAAAAACTCTCAATCATCTTCTGATGTTGTGATTCTCCAGACTTTTTCTGTACTTCATCCCTGTCCGACATCTGCGCTCCCTAAAATATTCAGCTTAAACAGAAAAACATAACTAATTAAATATCTCGTTTATGTCTTTATGCTAAACTCTCGTGTTCAGTGGAGACGCTCAGCACTAAAAGCCGGCTTCATATCAGTTCCTGGGGAGCTAAAAATAAAACTACACGAGCACGAAAAGACGTGGAATCGTGTCATGTTAGGGATGCTGGTGGTGCTGAACGCATGTCATGCATGCAGCGGCGGGCTGGGCATCAGCAGCTGAACGCCAGCACTGGATCTGACGCTTTAACAGAGCCCGGGATGAGGGCAATGTTATGTAAGGTCAGCAGCAGCATCTGTACAGTGAACACATGACATGCACGTTTTACATGAACGACACACGAACATCAGAGAAGAGTTTGTGAATGAGAACATGGCTGAAGGGCTGAAGCAGGCGGACGAACAGGATGGAAAAGCAGAGAAACTGCTGCCATCAGTGGTCAGTGTGTGCGCTTTAAAAGGTGCGATCAGCGCGGAGACCGGAAAGTGTCCGACACGGAGAGAGCTGCTCGTCACAGAATCTCGGTGCTTCCTTCAGTCCTTTCTCTGTGACCTGCACACAAACACATGGCAGGGATGTTTCACTGTGGACGTCAAAGAGCAGCTTTAATGCTAACAAAGATGCTCCTCGATGTAGACGCCTCTCACCTGCAGAGACAACAATTCATGAATGATAATAAAGAAGATCTGAGGATGAGAACAGTAATCGCTCTGTCATCTGCAGACACACCAGCCAAAAATCCTCACTGCTGCCACATGTGCGACATTACTGACCCCTAGTGTTCGGTTTGGTTTTTGCATGGTGACGTTTGGTCACCTGAAACTGGCTGCTTTTCATCTCAGATTCATCCTGATGCCACTTTTAGGAAATTCCGTTCAGCTGTGAGGGAGATGCAGTAGAATCAGCAGTGGAAGAGTACTGATGTTACAAAGGAAGTAGTAAAAGTAAATATACTTTCAGAAGTACTTAGAGGAGTACCAGAGGCCCGGGGGAGCTGTTCCTGCACTCGTCAGGACCAAGAGCTCAGATGTTCTGCAGAATCTGCTGCAAACACATCAGACGTCACCTTCTACACCTGCTCTTCCTTCAGCTCTTACTGTGTTTCAGGTTTGGTTTGTAATAATCAGCAAGTCTAAATACAAGCCAAGCACACTTCAACCAAACTGAGGTTAAACATTGACTCAAGCATTGATTCAGTGTCCAAAGTCCAGCAAGTTTTGCTGTTTGTCTTGCAGGTGTGTGCACACAGGAATGTTTGAGGTTGCACAGGTTAAATGTTTGCTTTGAGCGCTGACTTTTGCTCACAAATACACAAATGGAGTAAAAATAAGTGAGTGCATTTTTGTATGAAGTTCCTATGCACTCAGTGTGTTTGAACTCCAGAAGGAAACTCAGTATTTCACAGCAGGAATAAAGCTACACCAACAGGAAATTATTTATCTGGAGTTCTCTCCTGCTTCTTCCCTACTCACTCAACCTGGATCTCTCCACGTTAGCCTGAGTTTAGAGAAAGTCTGCAGGGTTGTTGTCGTCTGCATAGAGGCCTCAAAGACAGAGGGACGGCATCACTGCTGAAAAAATACACCTGGCTTTAACTGCTTTAGCATCCCATAGTTCACTCCAGGAAAATCATGGGAAACATCCATGTGCCATCCATCCAGCGAGCCGCAAAGCGCCTCCACCTTCCAGAGGTTCTGCTAACAACAGACATGCTGTGTTGCCAGGTCTCCTTCCCTGCTCCAAATACTCCAATTTCTGGAACTGGGATGCCAGTTTGGGTTTTCTTAAGTCTATGTCTTAAAAATTCTTCACTTTCTGTTCTTCAGCTTCAGTGGCCTGAGGATTTCAGCTTTGCTGTTTGCAGATGATGAGGTTCTTTGCATCATGAGCGCAGAGTGCAGGAAAGAGAAGCAGCAGCTCCAAGGCCAAGGCCATGGTCCTCAGCTGGAAATGGGTGGTGTACCCGCTGTGATCCAGGATGAGTCGCTGCCTCGAGGTCTTGTTCACAGGTGATGGAAGAGGAGGAGATCGACAGATGGACTGGTGTGAACGCCAAACCGAGAGCCCTGAGTAGGGATGGGTATTGATAAGATTTTAACGATTCCGATTCCATTTTCGATTCTGTTTAACGATTCGATTCTTTATCGATTCTTGTTTTTAAAAAGGAGAACACTAAGGTCGATTAGCTTAGAACTGTTTTATATCTTCTCTTTCAACAAGATAGAAATTTAGGAGTAACATGGCCTTACAAACCCAACAGTGAGATCTTAAGAGATCCACAGCCTACGGCTCTTCAATGGGGTGTCACAGGGTCCGCGGGGAAAATTGTAAACGTAAAATAATAAAATAAATATTCTTCTGTAGCAATAACAAAGTATAACATAAATTATTCTGTAGCAATTACACAAGAATATCCAGTAATGTCCCTGCCTACAATTAAACACATTCACTTACCATCTGCTGTGGCAAATGGCTGCAAGGTTTTGACCACAAACTAGTCACTGCTCGGTGACATGCGGGCCTGAAAAGAGACGCTACCGGTAGACTGCAGCGACAACTGCCAGCGAGCGCCAGCCAGACTCTGTCTGTCTCATCATGGTCACCTAAATGCACAGTAATGGCAGGTTTTGTAATAAGGCAGATCGCGCTAACATAATATGCACTGTTAGCTGATTATTTACCTGCCGCATTAACGGGAGAGGACGTGCAAACGTTACCGCTGCTGCTGGGTTGAGATTCACGAGTCCGGAGCGGAATTAAAGACATTCATTTAAGTTCATCGCGTGTTTTGTGAGCAAATGCTTTTGCATATTCGTAGTGTTTCCTCCCTTAATGAAATATCTACTTTGCAAGTATTGCAAGTTGCCCTGTTGTCATCCGTTCTCGTAAAGTATAAACAAACTTTTTAGCGTTTGAGCCGCTTAGGCGCCGTGTTTCCTGCCAGGTACGCTCCGACGCTCCGCAACGTGGTGACGTCATTCGGGGCGACTGGAATCGATAAGGGAATCGTTTGCAAAAATGGCAAACGATTCCAAGGAACTGAAACAGTGGGAACCGGTTCTCAACAAGAACCGGTTTTCGATACCCATCCCTAGCCCTGAGTGTAAAAGTGAAGCTTTACTGATGATCTACAGTCACCCTCTGCTCTGGGTAGTTACTGATAATGTGAAAATGATCTTCCTCTGAAAGGTGAAAGGCAGAGCTTGGAGTACAGCTGCTACTCCTCCACATCGAAAGAAGATGGTGGTGGATACTAGGATGCCCTCTGGGATACCGGGAGGAAGCTTGGAGGCAGACCCTGGACTGACTGAGGGGTTATATCTCAGCTGGCTTGGGAATGCTTGGAGTCCCACCGGATTGGCTGGAAGAGGTGGATGAAGGGGGGTGGTCTGGGTGCCCCCATGACCCAAAGCTGGATGGATGGACGGATTCATAGCAAAATGTATCTATAAAAGATGAATGTAGCTCTGATCTGAAAAGCGGCGTAAACCTTCATTCTTTGCCAGAAGGGGGCGACTTCTCTGACTGCAAAAATGATTTTGATTACAGGAAACCAGCTTCACAGTAAACCTTCCTGATGACTTTATCATGTCTGTCACTGGTCTCAGACCTTAGTGGATAAAACAGGATGTTTATCCTTTAAATTATGAGTCAGATCAACAAGAGTCTGCAGGCTAACGCAGGTCGAGCTTGTGGCTCGCAGGTCTGCATGAGAGCCCATCGTTCAGATCCTCGGTAAATCTTGTATTTACCGACTGCACTCAGGTGTGTTTGTGAGTATGACAGGATGATTCAGTGCTTAATCCTGTCTTTATAAACAGATTCGTCTTTAAATATGACTGCCTTTTTCTTGTGACGAGTAATATTTGTGTTCAGCTCCCTCACACATACATTTGAATCTTACTTGGTTTTAAATCAGAGCTTAGCCACAAACACTCCCACACCTGCGAGTGGAAGTATCGCCTGCGGCTCTTTGACATTCAGGAAAACATGTCGCCTCACGTTTCTCCACCCAGAGAAGAATCGTGCGCTCTGAGCAAAGACTCATTGGGTGGAAACAGCTGCAGTGCAGAGTGCACACGAAGCTTATTGTTTGAACTCGCTCTGTTTGAGAAGAAGCTGTACAGGCCGCGTGATTTTCTCCGCCGACTCAGCTGTAACTCTCTGCCTGTTTGTGCACCTGTGTCCTGCAGGGGGTGATCTCGCCACTGGGGTCAGAAAACACGGGGACCGGAGGGTGAAGGTGGTCCGACTGTCCGAGCTGATCAGCGTCCTCAGACTCCCCCCGAACGCTGAGGCCTGCCCCATGGTGAGCCGTCCCGCTCGCCTCTCACGTTTCCACTCGTCAAAAGTCGAAAAGACGCTTAAAGCTGCTTTGTGTCTGCAGGAGAACATGTGGGCGTTCTGCGTGGAGACTCAGGACAGGACGATGGTGTTCGCCGCACTCAGAGACGACTGTGCCGACTGGGTGGACAAACTGTGCCAAAGCACGTTTCAGGTGTGAAGGACACAAATGTTCCTTCTTTTTACGTTTTACACAAATGTGCAGCTTTATGATTTCACAGCTAATTATTTAAGTTTGCTTCATTCGCTCTCTCAGAAAGGAGGCCGTCCACGCTTGAATCAGCCCCAAATGGAGGAGAACCAGATATACGTCTCAGTAGAAGAAGGTAAATTCTTTCTTTGCTTTTGTCTTCTCCAAATACTCAAGTCTGGTTAAGAGCGCCCCCTATGGAACAGGATGAGCAGTTATTGCATCCCTCAGTTCTGACACGTTCACATAAACGTGAGTTTGGGAAAATATGAACATTTGACACACGCTGAGCAAACAGTGAGCTACTGTACACGATACTGCAGAAATGTGCAGCTCACTCTGGCTGCTCAGTAAAAGTGGACCGTAATAACCTTCCTAACATTCAACATGCACTCTGACGTAGTGTTCAGAAACATCTTTAAAGGAGCAGAGAGAGGTTGAACCTCTCACTTTTTGCTCATGCTGTCAGTATTTATTAATTGTCTGAGGAAAATTTCGTGCATGTATTTAAACTGTGTTAAATTATCACATCACTGTCTGCTTTGCTTTATTTGCAAAGTAATGAATGACAACACACTTCTTCTTTACAGCCTCTGAATTCTGGGTGGCGATTCAGAGGACAGAGGCAGCGACCCGCTGCGGCCTGCAGGGGGCGTACTGGCTGCAGGTGGGGCGGGAGGCACTGCTTCTGAAAGAAACCCAGAAGAAGAACGTTGTTCACGAGTGGCCGTACGAACTCCTGAGACGATACGGGAATGATAAGGTGTGTGCTCCTCATGGTCACGATTTAAAGGTGCTTTTTGTATCACCTGCTGCATGTTATTATTAAATCTTTCACCACAGGGGGGCACCATTGTACCAGACTGTAAGGAGAAGCAGGAAATTAGAATTTAGCCTGAAATCGGGACTCAAGCCCCACAGCAGGGAGGTGTTGGAGCTCTTTTTATGGAGCTGCGTCCACAGTGCGAATCGATATTGTCTGCAGGCGTGCGCCTGAACAGAAAGAGAGCAAAAATGTTAGCACTCTCCAGGAACCGTGCAGATGGTTGCCTGTGTTTCACTTTTATCATTTATATAAAATGATAAAATCTGGTTGTGTTTGGTGATAATTCTTCAGCCATATCTCGCTTCCACATGAGTGTGGATATTAGCGCTTCCTCTCCTGCTGGGTGCTGTATTAGCTTGCTGCGCCATCATGTGGTAAAAAACGGTGTTACAGAAAAGTCTGGCTCTCATGCTCTGATGTTTTCACCTGAAATTCACAGCTACTGTTTCTTCACATTCTCGTTAAAGTACAGTTCATGCTGAAAGGTTTAAGTGAAACTGAAGCTTCACAAGTGTAAGACGTTTATTTTCTCTCTTCCTCCCAGCTGACCCTAACCATCGAAGCGGGGCGGCGCTGCGACTCCGGTCCTGGAGTGTTCATCTTTGAGACGCCGCAGGCCGAGAAGATATTCACCCTGATTCAGAGCACCATCAAACTGAAGACTTCATCAACCAACCAAAACCCAGAGGGAGAGAAGGTTGTGGTAACCAACATACAGGCTCATTCGCCCCTCCCCAAAGTCCCCGATATGACCAACATAGCCGCCATCCTGGAGAACAAACTGAGGACAGAGGAGAGCAAAGAAGAGAGCGCACATGCGCGAGAAGATCAGCCGCCTCCTATCACCCTCATGCCACTCCCACTGGTCCCTATGTCTGATGGCTCCTCTGCAGGTAACCATGGAGACCAGTCAGAGGCCATATACGCTAATCCGAGTGACTGCATCCGACCGGTGATGAAAACCCCGCCTGTCAGATCCACGTATATCGACCCTGCGAGCGTTCTCCCTCTCAAACCCCCATGTGCCGCTCCGCATCCCCCCCCTCGTGCCGACGACCCGGATTCGGTCTACTCGGAGGTGTACGACAAGATCAGCCCTCACCAGAACAAAGACAACGTCCTCCAGAAAAAAGAAGAAATGAAGGTTTCTGCAGAGGGTGATCCCGTCTACGCCCAACCCAGCAGCCGGAGCAAAGTGTCTCTGAAAAGTGAAGCCAAGGCCGACCCCTTTGCTCATCTTTACGCTCATGTCTGTAAGAAAGCACCATCGTCTAGCCCCTCGTCATCCAATGAGAGCACCCCTTCCTCCTCCTCGTCTCCTATCGCCAACACGAGCACAACAAAAGCCACGGATTGTTCGCTTGATGATGTAATCTATGAAAACCTGGGCATCATTTAACTGTGGTGTTTAGAAGACATCTGAAACAATCAATGACATTCTTCATAGTAAAATTGTTTGAAAAATCTGTTAAACTTGGCCGTGTTACCGCAGCAGATATGTTGTAGGCTAACCACAGACTGTAGAACTTTGGGACTGGACGTCAGAGGAACTGCTGGTTTTGTAAGGTCAGGGATCAGATGGCCTCACTTTTCAGCTTCGCTCTGTTTGAGAAACTTCTTGCTCGCTTCCTAAAATATGAATATTTAATCATTAAGACAGGTAAATAAATAAACCTGCATGAATGTGCTTTATGTTAATGCATCTGTTTATCTGCATATTTATAAGTTTAGCACTCCTGTGTTGCATATTCATACTCTGACTGATATTTCCACAAACACTATAGTATTATTTTACATATAAAACTGTAAACATGCTTGTTTGGTTAAGATGAACAAATGTATGTATGTCCCAGACTCATGTTACATACATGGGTCCTACTATGTTTCTGTGTAAATATAGGAGATATAACAGGTATCGCCATCATCTGTTACTGTAAGTGTTATTGTGTTTTATTCTAATATTGTGCTTTAAATAAAACAAATATGTTACATTTTTGTTCCACTGAATGAATCCTGGTGTTTTTAACACTGTGTTCACAGTTGTGTGGACAGATGATTTTATATATTTGTACATTTGGGAAGTTCCCATAAACAATTGGGAAAGTTGGAGTGTTGGCGTCGTGTTCAAACACCTGATGAATCAGGGAAAATATTTACCATACTGCACCACTGCCTCCTGAGAAAGTCCTGGCGCCCGTCACTTTCAGTCAAGATCAGGTTCATTGACAAACGAGAAGGAGCAGACGGGGTGAGTCCCCATGTTCTTGAGACCCCCCAGCTTTGTGGAGTCTTTCATAAACTATTCATGTTGAGTCTGAGTCTGCAGAGGGTCCCAGTGCTGTGGAAGACATCACACCTCGTCCCTCTACCAAAGACGCCATGTCCCAGTGGCCCCAGGATTACAGCCTGTGGCACTGACCTCCTACGTCACAAAGACCTTGAAAAGACTCATCCTGGACCATCTCCGACCTATCAGCCCCGTCAGGACACATCAGGATCCCCTTCAGTTTGCTTACCAGCCCTGTGTCAGAGCTGAGGACGCCATCATCTACCTGCTCGGTCGTGTCTATGTCCACCTGGACCAGCCGGCGAGCACTGTGACGGTCATGTTTTTTGACGTTTGCAGTGCATTCACTGGAGAGGAGGATGTTGTCCAAGATGAGGACAATGATGGATAATACCTCCCACCCACTCTGTAACATGCTGGGAAATCACAGGTGCACGTTCAGTGAGAGACTGAGATTACCCATAATGCACCACTGAACGACACAGGAAATCATTCCTGCCGGTGGATCTCTGCACAACTCCTCCATCTAATGCACAGCACACAGTGCAGCAGTTACAGCCTGTAGCACGTCCTCCACAGTGGAAATAACTAAGTTTCTCTGTAAGAATCTGGATGTTTATAACTCAGATATTTGTACATATTAGAGATATTTCTTATACAGTATATTGTAAACTTTGTAATATATTGTATTATTTAATTAGTTCAGTGTGTTACTGTGTTTGCTGTCTTGGAGTGATTGTGACCACAAAATTCCTTGGGGATGACTAAAATATTATGATTCTGATTTCATTGTATGAACTTTCTTTGTTCACGGTGCAAAATCACACGTAATACATTCATTTATTTTCTTTAAATTTAATCGACGTAACAACCTAAAGCAACAAAACCAGAAGCGTGAGGATGGGAGGGTGGAGACAGCCGGATGCACTGATGAACTTTGACCAGCAGGGGGGGACGTGCAGCATGCATGGCTGAAACAGGAAGCCATGACATGACGTGCTTAGACATGTACTTCACTTCTTTAGCACAAGGTGGCACTGCTGGATTTTCCAAAACTCCAACATGAACTGTAAATATAATTTGTGGTTATACAGTGAAACAAAACCTTTGTGCATAAAATGTTTTGCTTTTAAATTACTTTTCTTTGACTCAGTTAATAGAAAAAGATAGATTCACAAAACAGGACTGCTTCATATGTGACGGTGGAGGCGCCTAAAACTGTAGATTTGGATCTCTGTGCTCTGGTCTGGATGCACACCTGAGGCCGTTGAGGGGAAACATAACCCTCTGAAACTTCAGCCTTTCTTTTATAAATCAAATGTTCGTCACATTGAGGTTATCTGCTCATCCTGTGCAGACATGCTGCAGAGATGATCCGGTGACAGCTTTCTGTGACTGAAGCCGAACTAATGAGCGATAATCCTAAAAGAAGTTCAAGATGCAAAACCATCAGGTAATGGTACGAATAAAAGATGGTGTAGCTTTAGTCCTCGTTTCCTAGAAGACGTCAGCGCTTACTCAAACCTGCTGACTGCTCAACGGCAGCCAGTTTTTTTGGACGTTGTAATGCATAAATGTGACCACAAGTTGGCGCTGTTACAGCCTTTATCAGGAGGGGCTTGGTGCTCGTGTTCAGTTGGGCCTTTAGAGTTTTCGTGTCCTCCCTGTGCCAGTGTGTTGTTTCCTTTCCTTGGATAAAGGCCTGCATGAAGCAGGTGAGATCACGTGACTTCTAACGTTACCTTTGGTATGAGGCCTTCGTGTATAAACATCCTTCGTAACTCTGATCAGATTGATTGTATCTATCACCAAAAATATTAATCACAGCAGTTTCCATCGTGGATGATGATCCGGCCGCGTGAGGCATGTGATAAAGCGTCTTTTATTCGTCCTCTGCGCCACACATTGGTCTGTTGATGTTTCATCACTCAGTGTGAGGATGACATAACATCCTCATTATCCTTTTTTCATTATTTCTAATGACTTTGTGAGAGAAATGAAGACACAAACTCAGGACGTTCCCTTATTAACAAGTACACAAGTGTATTATTTCATTTTATTTATATATGCAAGCAAGTTTATGTCTTTACAAATAAAAAAGCCACTGTCTGCCCAAGCTGTTGGCACAGATATGTACAAAGATGGAGGAGTGAATCAGATAAAGCCTGCTACTAAGCAACCAGAGTGAAGTACAAAAAGTCTAGCATACTATAGAGAAACAGAAAAAAACTACCTCCAACGTCCAAGATGTCCAACCTCACATAATGCATGAATCTGAAACACGTGATGATCAGTGGAAGGTCACGGACTGACATCATCAGCTTTTAGATCTGCGGCTCAGTTCACGATGGACAAGAGCTGAAGTTATCAGGCACAGAGGGTCTGATCTCCCCCCCTGTGATTCAGAGTTGTGGGAACACGGCAAACCTCCTCACAGCGGGTTGGAACTCAGACGTCATGTCATTGAAATTCATGCTCGATCGCGCCGACGCGCTCGGGTTTCTGATCCCGCGCTCGGGATCCTGGAATGGTTCAGCCGCGGTCAGCGGGCAGACAGAGAGGACGCAGGATCAGTACGTGTCATCACACGTGTTCGTCTTTACATGTGGGTTAGACAGTAAGATGAGGAGACTTGAACGAATGGAGAGCGAGCTGCTCACATCCTCCTCCACCCGACTACAACAGTGGGCTGAGCCTCTCGGGTCACCTGTCTCAGGTGTTTCGCTTTCATTTGGGCCAAATCTGTTCTGTGCCACATTCACAGCACGACTCTCATACAGCAGCCGGGAGAAGCCGACAGTCTGGCTTCTTCACCTTCAGACTGTGGAGGACCAAAACTGCCATCATTCAGATCATTAAGCATTTCCAACAGTTTTGCATAAACTAACATTTGAGTTTGCATCCGAACGCACGCCAAGTTTAACACGACTGATTTGTTTGCCTTGCAGAGACCGACCCTGGTTCAGCGACCAGGAGGAGTCGGCACACCGTCGCTGACCCAGAGACGATTCAGCGGTGCGTTTGGTCACCTGGATGGTGACCACAGATAACACCCAGGTGAGCAGAATCAGCTCTCTGGGTCTCGTTTGCATAATGAAGCAGAAACACAGAAAGAGGAAAAACACAAAGAAACAAAAGGGGAAATAAAGTAAATAGATGACAAAATAATTCCAAAAACAATTCAGCTAAGAAACCCTATTTTGTATAACTATTATTTTTGCAATAAAGACGTGTCCGTTAATTTATTCGTGTCCTTTTTGAAATGATGGCTGTTATGGTCCTCCACATCCAGCAGCACTGGATGCAGTCTGAATTCTGCGTTTCCGATCATTTGTCTGGAATCCATCACGTGGGCTCTGAAAGCGTCTGAGCCGGCGTGTTTGCGAGGACGACGTGGAGGAGGACGTGAGCAGAGGTGGGTGCGGGGAAACGGGTGGCCAGAGCAATACATTACACCACATCTGCAAATCCGCTTTATTAGGATAAACAATACAGAACACCATAATCATATCACTGAAGACTTGCAATCATAAATTCATGCACTTGTATGCCGTAAATTGAAGAGAATGGACTTGTTGTTTTTAACGTCTCGATTTTGTCAAACTGCTACAATATATTGCTCTGGTGGTAAACAACTGAGCAAGCAAGCTAGCTTAGCAACACCATTAGCAACAGGAACGGCAATACTGCACACGGAAAAGTGGAAAATAAAAACAGCAGAACAGCGCCAGTGGAAAAGAATGACTTTTTTTTGTCTTGTTTTAATCTTTAAAATTATGACCATTGAATGCATAACCATGCCACAAACAACAACTAGAGTCACTGTCTTTTTTATGTAGTATAAGATTATCTTCATTATTATGAATTCATTCGTTTTCATCATTGTTATTTCTTCAGGTTATAACCAATGCTGCAAGACTATACACAGGTCCCACAGTGGGGATCTCAATGCACTTACACACCAAGAATAAGAGAGAGAGCTCACGATGGTCAATAAGTGCACAAAAAACTATTTTTTCTTTTATCTGAGGTTAAAAACACTGACAAGACATCCATTGTCAGGCAATGAAATGATAGAATACTGTTACTGTAAAACTAGACCCTTAAAAATACTGACTGTGTGCAGCCGGGACACACCTGAACAGGACGCGAGTCCGGCGGAGGCGCCCCTCGTTGACACCGTGGTGGTTTTTCTACTTTGGTCAGCTGCAGTTACACGATGCGAAGCAACGAGCACGGCTTCGACGCACAGACGCTAACTGGCCTTTATTTCTTCTGTTAGTCCCTGGAAACGCTCCCAACACCTCCTGATTGGATGGCGTCCTTGTCCCGAGGCCCGTGAGTGCTTCAGCCAATCAGCATCTGTGCTGTCTAACATCAAAGCTTTTAACTGAGTTTAACCCAATCAGCTAACACACATTTTTTAAATAAGTGAAATTAGTTTTTTAGCATTAAGTTGAAAGGTCAGCGAGCACCACTTTATCTTTCATCGTTTTAAAGTATTTATTTAGATATTTACACCCGTAAATATCTAACAGCAAACACGAGCAGGAGGTCGAGCCACAAAGCTGGCGGTAACCAACGTTTTCCACGCGTTGATTGGCTGAGGCAGATGGCGACCCATCATTGAATCATTCAAAATAACTGTTTAGAGAGTCACAATGAATCAGGACGACCAACGTGTGAAGCCAGCTAATCTGGACTTTGGTCGTCGTGGCCACAGTAACGGATTTTGTTAGAGCCGAGGCGCCGATTTAAACCTTTTACTCCGGCTGTGAAATCCAGCCGGCTCGGGAGCGTCGGGGTGTAAGTGCAGCTGTGTGCGGGGAGCAGAGGATCAGGACATTGGGACTGAACCGCCGCCCCCTCCGGACTCTGTAACCCATAGGAAATCCTCCTCCCGGCTGCTCACCTCGACTGTTTCACATATATGTATATCTTTATACAGAGTTAACGTCGGTGCAGCGCTTTAGCACCGCCCACACGCGAAAAGAAAAGAGAAAAAAACACATTTCTTTTTTCTAATTAAATGATTTCACATTTAAAAAGTTTCAAAGATTAAAAGTTGATAATAAAATAGTGAAATGTCATCGTGAAAAGTAAAGAGTTATGGCTCAGAGTGATGGCGGTGGTGGAGTGTGTGTGTGTGTGTGTGTGTCTGTATGTGTGTGTGTGCTGGTAGTCTCATCAAATCAAACCATCATGTCATCATCTTCATCTCGCTCTCAGTCATCTCTACTGGCAGATAGAGAATCATCACCATCCTCACTTGCACGCTTCTTCTTCTTCTTCTCTCGCTGAACACAGAACAAAGACCGAACCACCGCGCTGCGTTTGGATCACTGCATTAGAAGGACGTCGAGCTTATTAAATGTGTTGACTGCATTTTTATCTGCTGATAAAACCTCGCATGGAGAACTGCGACTGTGAAGAACTGGGAAGCTCCGCTGTTCCAGAATAACCCAGCAACCCGAGGAGAACGTTACAGGACAGGAGAGCAGCCCTGAACCATTAGCTTATTCGCTGGAATGCCATTCCTCTTTCTCAGCCCTACAATCTGTTTCAGACACCACCACCTCCACCTCTGAGGAACCACCTCCACCCCTGCCAACGCACAAACACTACCCAGAATTCCTGCAGATCCTCCGCCGCCGTCAGCCTGCGATTGGTGTCACTGATTTTTCTGATTCAACTTACAAATAATGTTTGGTCGCATCAGGGTGTCACCAAAGAACGCAAAACAGGAAGCATGAGAACAACGAATCGCTCAAGATGATTGGTGTATATGCTCGTGTGTGTGTGTGTGTGTGTGTGTGTGTGTGTGTGTGTGTGTGTGTGTGTGTGTGTGTGTGTGCAGGATCGCTGAAATACTGAATCATCACATGGTAATGTGACAGACCCCCCACCCGACCCCGGCCCCGTTTAAATACCCCGGTGCTAAAATCACACAGAAAGAATCTGAATAAAAATGTGGCAAAATCCCTGAAAAGTGAGAAAACGTTACGTAACAGACGGATGAGATGATGACTAAAAGACTTTGTGCTGCTAAGATGTGCTGTTTCTGAGGACGAATCACAAGTTTGTACAATCAGGGGACGAAGAGGGGGAGGAGGAAGGAGCCCCGTTTCACTAGCTGCACCCCCGCTGCCACCGTACGTGCTGTCAGCCTCAGAATAATAATAATAATAATAAAGATACGCAGAAATAGAGACGCATTAAGAGAATTTGGTCGTGTTCATGACATCGATTTTTCTGCGATCATCGGCGCTTCGTAATTAACGCATCGGGTAAAATCGCTCCTGCAGGTCATCGTGATCGGCCGGTGGTTAGGGTTGAAAACCTTATAACCAAAGCTCGAGCTCAACGCTAACCTCAGGCGGGTCTCCAACCACCTGCTGGATGTTAACCAATCCAGTGCTTTTTGTTTCCAAAACCCTACCCCACCCCCCACCGCTGCAAACGACCACATGGGTCAGCGAACGCAACAAGAAACTACGAAACAACTAATGAAACTGGGCTCAACGTGAAGAGGTCAGAGGTCAGGGAGAAAGGAGGGGGTGGGGGGGAGTTGGCAAAGCTACCCATTTGTACCCGGGAGGCACAAATTTCCTCGGGGACCTTATTTCTCTGTGACACCATCATCATAGCGTGGCGAAACGACACAACACAGCATGACACCACCAAACAACACCGACCATTCAGTCACATCTACATGTCTCAGTGTGTGTGTGTGTGTGTGTGTGTGTGCAGGTTGATGATGAGCTCATGGACGCCGTCCTCATTCATGCTCTGCTGTAAGTTGTTGTTGTTCGGAGTCTTTAGGCGATCAGATTGAAATAATTCTCGTTCTTTGGGTTCGTCCGCGGTGATTTTGGGCATTTCCTCATTACGCTGGTTTGTGTTATGCAGAGAGAACTTTTGTTTGTGCAGCATTTTACTCTGAAAGGCCTGAAAACTCACACCATCACATTCAGAAACCTTCAGACTAAAATGTCTGACGAGTTTAGGTTCGGTGAATCTGGACGATTTATCGTGTTAAGCTTGGAGCAGAGCAGCAACGATCGAGTGCAGAGCTGAGGATGACGAGGGCGTCGGTGATCTCATGGGTTTCTTATCCTCTAATTTCTGCCTACTCGTGTCTGTAAATTTGTTTGAATGAACCTTTTTCACCCGTGTGTGCGTGTGTGTCTGACAGGTAAGTGTGTGTGTGTCGTTCCTCGTGGCGGCGTGTTTATGTGTAGGCATTGAGACGTTCTTTGGAGCGTGTAGAGTGGATGTCGTGCAGCTCCTGCTCCTCCTTCGACTTGATGTCCTCATACTTCTGCATCCGACTGGCATCCTTCAGGTAGCCCCAGTTAGCTGCTAGAGCCATCAGGAAGTGCACCTGAGGGGAAACGGCATGAGACTGATCAAACATCACCGACTCGTCCGCTGCACGCCGACGCTGCCGACAGACTGAGCGGGCTTATCTGAGAACAGCTGGTTTGGACTGTTCCTACACTATCACATCAGTGCTGCAGGAAAAGGAAGGAGAGGCTAGATGATTGGGTCACATCTCGTCTTTAAAGGATGTGTGTAGCTTGTAGCCGCTGCATGTTTTTAACACGTTTCCTTGAATCTAATAGAGGAAGTGCACATGTAGTCACCTTCTTGGAGCAAACACAGGTACAGCCCACGAGCCGCTACTGAACACAGGTCGAGTCTAATGGCGTTAATCCCACACTGTGCACACGAGCCGCTCCCTCTGGCTTTTCTAACTCGGCCCCTAGTGTTAAAGCACGCGTGTGTGATATACTCTTCATTTTAGCATTTCAGCATTCACATCCAGCAACACACGATTTCATCCCCTTCAGTAAGTTGACAAATGAAACGTCCCTCACGCTGCTTCACGCCGCACAACAGATTTGTGTGTGTGAGTGTGTGCTTGCAGTGAGGATGGACGGATGTGAGCGTCTCCACGCCTCGGATCTGGAGACGCCGGTGACTCACCGTCTGTCTCACTGCAGACGTGCAGGAGTGGATTTTACACTCTGACTCTTTTCTCTCCCTGTTTGCAGGGACGACGTCTGTTTCCTTTGTTTGCACCAATCATTAAAAACCATAATGACAGAACACCTTATAACCAATCAGATATGAGAATGATGGTTCTCACCATGGCGATGACAGCGGCTCCTGCTCCTGCTAGTGCGCACACGAACAGATGGAAGGTCAAGTCCAGCTGCAACACAACACACGCGTGATACGTTGGATTTGTGCTGACGGGTTATCACGTATACGTGTTTTTGCTGCGTTCTCACCTCGTTGGATTCGCACATCTTGACGAACTTCTCGGACTGTGTGCACAACTTCCTCTCCTCGGAGATGGTCACCGCTCCTGAGAAGCACAAACGCTCTGTTAGCCTCCGTCGTCCTCTGTGGTTGATGAAAAAACTGGGGAATCTCTGCCTATCGCGGCGCTCGGACGGGAGAGTCGCTGCGTTTCTTTAATTAAAGCTGACCGAGATCAACGCGTCCCCGCTCCTGGACTGTCGGCCGCTGGGAACGGCCTTGAAGTAATCACTGTCCAGAGCGCAGCGCCTCATGAACCAGGAGTTCATCTTTAATGTTTTTCCTCCTGAGAAATCTTCATTAGTTTGCTGACTGAGGCCTGCTGCAGTCTAAATGTTGAACAGCAGATGGCAGCACAGTGAGCAAGTGCACACAATGCCTCTGGTGGTGCCTTTTGTTTGAATGTAGGCATCCTGAGAACAACATGGTGGGCAGTGCTGTGACTGCATCGTGCACACGGTATTGCACGACCAGGACGCACCGAACGTGTACGTGGCTTGATATGAAGTGTTGGCCTCCACCATGATTTACCTGACGTCGATGGAACACGGCCGAGTGCGAGAGAGCAAGAGAGACGGCACGACACGCACATCACGACATTACCATCACTCATTACTGAGTTTATTGTTATCTCCTGATAAATAACGAACTTCAGCAGAAACGCAGTGGAACGTGAACACGAGCTCAGTCATTTCACGGCTCACGCCATAAAACTCACCCGCCCAGCATAAAACCTGGTGGGTCGTCATACTGCAAAGGACGTTTGTGGATTCTAATCGAAGCCGTGCTCGTGTGAGAACAGACTCAGCGAAGCACCAAACGTGCTGTTTGCTGGAGCAGCATCCACCAGCTGAAGTCTGTCTGTGTGAACATTTAAGGAGGTTTTGAGCTAAGTTGTGCTAACATGCTGTTTGAAAAGACAGGTGACGATAATCAGGCAGAAAAATAATCTGCATAAAGAACCCAGACAGCTGGCACCTCTGGGCCTAACCCGGCCAAGTTCTGCCACCTTAAATGCTGAATGACATCGGACATTGGACTGATTTAAGGTGGAGCTCCTGAGTGAACGCAGCCAGGACACGCGTGGCCCAGAGACAAACATGTCCCGCTACTGCTTCCTGTTTCCTGACATTATTGTGATGTGGATTTATTTCTGTGATCTGTTCTTAGGATGTCTGAAGAGAGCTGCTGTGATTCAGTCACACCCACATTTCACACGGACCCACCTGTGTAACCCCCCGACCGACAGGCTGAGCTCGGACGAGACGTTCATTAATGAATTTGTAGATATTTCAGATCAATGTTTTTCCTCTTGAGCATCCGATTCTCGGCTCTGCTGTCATTGCGGCGCCTGGAAGGCTTTGCAGCTTTCTGCTGGTATTTGGCACTTCTTCTGCACACACACAGGTTTTTCCATGATATGTGCCAGTTTTGGTGTTTTGGTGAGTCACCATTAACCTGCCCGCTCTAAGCAGCGATTGGGTGATCCAGGATCTTACTTAGCGTATGAAGAACATTTACAGTCTGTTAAATCCAACAAAGTGAAGGAAAAGATGTTTCATACATAAATTAGAGGTGCACGGATCAATGGGAGGGGCAGGTCTGAGCTCGGAGCAGCAGCATGGGGAAATTACAGTCATTTGTTTAAAGGCAGCTAAGCTCATCAAGCTGAACTCGTCAGTCTTCCCGTTTACAGCGTCTCACATCAACTGTGCAAAGCCTGCAGAGGTCTAACCACGAAGAAACGTTGCTACAAAATTCTTTGGTAAATTAGAAATGTAGCTGTTCATGATTGGAAGTTCATTTAACATCAGGGTGCAAAAAGCAAAGGGTCCAAAGTGTGCGTACCAAACTGACGCAGGTCCAGGCAGAGGTTGGTTCCCTCCACCGAGCTGGTGTTCTGACACATGGACCAAACGTTGAAGTACATGAAGACCGGCAGGCTGGTGAATGCTGTCACCCCCAGCCACACCAGGAAGAACAGGTAGGCCAGGAACATCAGCTGCAAACACAGGCACATGTTAGTCTCGTACTGCTGTGCATCGTGTTCAGCAGAGCTCACAAAAGTCTTTATTCGGGTTGGACTAGAAAAGTGCAAAGTGCACGTTCGTCTTCATCAGCCGCTGAGCTGAGTGGCTGCACTAACGCATCCAGCGACTCCGACTCTAATATCTGTCACAGTTTCCAGATGTAGCTGACTAGACGAATACAAACCTCAGAAACCAACAGTACTTTTGTGATGCCCACGATGAACAATGACTGTGCTGTTTACTGCAAACATTTCTTTGATCATTTATTTGCAGGAAACGTTAAAGTGCCACAACGACATCACTTAAGTTATAAGTTATAAAGTTATCCATTTGCAAATAAGTGTTTGATCCAGATAAAAGCAACTGTAGATGTTTTAGAAGGGCCATAATCACTGGATCCTGGCAGGTTATAGACGTGTGTGTGTGTGTGTGTGTGTGTGTGTGTGTGTGTGTGTGTGTGTGTGTGTGTGTAAAACAACTTTAATGTTTGTGCAACACTTTGTCTTATGGTCTTAGACCTGGTCAATATGAAACATACTACTCTGCACATCCAAGTAAATATAAATAAAATAAATAAATAACATTTTATTTATATAGCACCTTTCTAGACAGAATCACAAAGTGCTGCACATAAGATAAAAAATAATAAAAGGGTAAAACAGACAATATAAATTTAACCAAAAACAATTTTGTAAAGGTGAGTCCACAGTTCTTAATGTATGAGGGAGAGAGTTCCACAGTCTCGGGACCACAGTGGCAAAAGCTCTGTCACCCTTAGTTCTCATCTTAGTCCGTTTTTTAGCAAGTAAGCCCTGATCAGATGACCTCAGGGACCTGCTGGGGACATAGGGCTGTAGCAGATCGGAGATGTAGGCTGGTGCCAGTCTATGCAAGGCTCTAAATGTTAAGACCAGGATCTTAAAATGTACTCTAAATTCCACAGGAAGCCAGTGTAGCTGAAATAGCAATGGTGTCACATCTGAATACTTAGAGGATTTTGTCAAAAGCCTAGCTGCAGCGTTTTGCACAACCTGCAGATGATCCAGAGAACCTTTGCTTAGACACATAAACAAAGAGTTACAATAGTCCAAGTGTGAGGAAATAAATGCATGTATAGCTATTTCCAGTTCAGGGTGAGATAAAATAGGGCTTAACTTAGCCACATTTCTTAAATGATTAAAAACAAGACCGAACCAGAGATTTCACATGCCCATCCAATGTGAGGGTCGAGTCAAAAGTGACACCTAAATTCTAGAGGATTTAACATAGACCGAGAGAGGACCAAGGGCTTCGGTTTTCCCCTCGTTGAGTTGGAGGAAATTTGCAGCCATCCAACGTTTGATGGAATCTAAGCAATCATTCAGAAGCTGAAGCTTAGATAAATCCCGGGGCTTAAAAGAGACGTACAACTGAATATCATCAACATAACAGTGATAAGAAATGTCCTCAAAAGAGCCCATTATATGCTGGAGGGGGAGAAGATATATTAAGAACAATAAAGGCCCCAAAACCGAACCCTGAGGGACACCACAAGTAAGGGAGCTAGAGGATGACCTAAAATCAGAGACCACCACAGAAAAAGATCGGTTATGTAGATATGAGGAGAACCACTCCAAGGCAGTACCCGATGCACCAACCCAATGTTTAAGCCTTTCGAGGAGGATGTGGTGGTCAACAGTGTCAAAAGTCGATGTGAGGTCCAACATAAGTAGGACTGAGCATTTTCCTGCATCATTACTCATCAAAATGTCACTTGAGACCCTAAGAAGGGCTGTTTCTGTGGAGCGAGCTCTGCGAAAGCTGAAACTTATCGCAAATGTTATGATTGTCCAGAGCTGCCATAAGTTGCTTAGCCACAACCTTTTCTAGAAGCTTAGCATATAATGGTAATTTAGAGATAGGTCTGTAACTGCTCCAAAGAGACGGGTCTAGCTGAGGTTTTTTTAAAAGTGGGAGAATAGCAGCATTTTTAAAATAAACCGGAACTATACCAGACGCCAGTGAAGAGTTGATTAGAGTGAGCACAGATGGACCAATAGCCTGGAACAACCTGGTGCTGAACGCCCAGAAGACAGTGGAGATTATTGTGGACTTCAGGAAGCACACAGCTCCACTCCCCCCCATCATCCTGACTGACACCCCCATCACCTTTGTGGACTCATTCCGCTTCCTGGGTACCACCATCACCCAGGACCTGAAGTGGGAGCCCACCATCACCTCCGTCATAAAGCCCAGCAGAGGATGTACTTCCTGAGGCAGCTGAAGAAATTCAACCTGCCAACACGGACGATGATGCAATTCTACCCTGCAATCATCGAGTCCATCCTCACCTCCTCCATCACCGTGTGGTACGCTGGAGCCACTATCAGGGACAAACAGAGACTGCAGCGTGTTGTGCGCTCTGCTGAGAAGGTGATTGGCTGCAAACTCCCATCTCTGCAGGACCTGTACACCTCCAGGACACTGGGGCGTGCAGCTCGGATCACAGCTGACCCTTCTCACCCTGGACACAGACTGTTTGACCTGCTCCCCTCAGGCAGGAGGCTCCGGTCCATTCGCACCAGAACCTCTCGCCATAAGAACAGTTTCTTCCCCTCTGCTGTTGGACTCATGAACAATAACCACATGACTGTTCCCACCACTAACACATGACCCTACACTGTGTTCACTGCATCATTCCATGTCTGGCACTGATCACACCTGCACTAATGTATATATATATCTACTTAGCACTTTTAATTTTTATTTATTTTTATGTTTACTTAAGCGTTATATGACGGTATGTTTGCACTAAGTACCGCAGCAATTTCCTAATGTTGTAAACCTGCTCAACATTTGGCAATAAAACCCTTTCTGATTCTGATTCTGAAGACATTTTTGAATTATGATGCAGGTACAATGTCAAGTGGACAAGAGGATGCTTTCACTGAATTCACTAGTTTTACCAGCTCAGGTAGTGAAACAGGAGAGAAAGTATCCAAAAAGACCGGCCGAGATGGAATGGAGATCGACATAACAGGTGCTGAATGAGAAAAATTCATTCTTATGTTATTAATCTTTGCAAGCAGAAAAGAATGAAAACTGTCACAGTCCTCATTAGATGAAATAGGGGCTGCAGAAAGAGCATGAGTAACAATGCCACTAATCGTGTGGCATTAGTATGCAAAAGGTCAGAATCACTGATTCTGACCTTTTGCGTATATGGTCATGTGATATCAAGCTAATTATTTGCTCTCATTAGCAAAGCGGAGTTTGTATAAAATAGGAAAGAGTCATCACGTCTATCCTTTCAGCAGCTTCTTTGTTTAAATTAACACTAACTTAAGCACAAATATGTCTTGATGAGTTTTAGGGTTGACTCACGAATGCAGTAAGGCAGCGTCCGCAGGCAGTGATCTTGAACTCTCCGTAGAGATCGCGGATGGCTCCAGTGGTGAAAAAGCCCTCCACCAGCAGCAGCACTCCAAACACAAAGAATCCAGCTGCAAGGCCATAAATGATGTACTTCAGGATGTCGATGCTGCGGAGAGGACACACATCACAGCGTCGCTAATTAATGACTGCTTATTTATTTTCATGCTCGACTGCATCTTCGAGAGCTCTTCAGACTTCTTAAGCATCTTCAGCTAAATCACCACGAGGAACTGCCAGAAACGAGAGATTCATGGAGGATTTATTCACATTAAAAATGTAAGTGGTGTAAACGTAGCCATTCTCAATTTTATCTTTATTTTCTTGTTTGTCGGTTTAAATAAACAAACAAACAAAAAACACAGAAGAGCCAAAAACTGCAGTTCCAATAGTGTCCACTAGAGGCTCCAGCAGTGAGTCGGTCTCTACACTGTCAAAAGTTTACAGCCGAAATAATCATGTTTACAGCCGGCATGACGGCATGCATGGTTAGGGGCGTGGTCTCTTTGATTGATAGGTGGATGGCAACACAGGCAGCTGTAGCTGCTAACTGACTGCTAGCCCTCTCCACGGCTAACTGGAGTCTGGACGATGATGTGAATGAAACACTTTTAATGATAATGAAGCAATGGGCTAGCCCAAAGGCTATGAGCTAGCCCGAAGGCTATGAACTAGCTCAAAGGCTGCAGTTGGGAGACCACGTCATTAAGGAAGAGGTGGGGGTTCCCGGGCCTGGAGGGGCGGGGTGAGAAACTAGAACAAACAACTGTGTGGGACAAGAAGGGATTTATAGATGTACAGCAGGAAGGGGCGTGGCCAGAACTTCAGATAAACTGTGTCCAATAATACAGCTTCCTGTGCTGTTAGTAGCCTACGCTTCATTTCTGGTGAGTGAAGTTTTAGAGTTCATTTTGGATATTTCTAGCAATGGGATGCACCAGTTAGGACCCATTATCAATTTAAAAAACAAAAACACTGAAACCAATGGCTACATTCATCTTTTATACACAGGCTATGGCTTTGAGCTTCAGTTGGCTTCAGCTCGTTCTGTTTGGGCTTCATGATTATTAAGAGTGATTATTAATACTCCGTACAGAGAAAAGATGAAACACTCACATGGTGAACACATCCAGAGTATCTCCTGGGGCTCTGATGACTTCAAAGTAGTTCTGGAGGATGGTGACGGTGCCGCTCAAAGCCTCGTGGCCACACCCACAGAACAAGGCCACGCCCATGTAGAGGAGGATGGTGGCGATGAGCGAGGCCCAGGGCAGGCTGCCCACACATCGCTCGCAGCACTCCTTACAGCCTGAGACAGAAACAGAAACCGTGAGTCTGACTGCAGTTCAACAAATTCTATATGACGATGATGAAAGCAAAGGAGAAGACGTGGGGCGGGGTTACGGGCACACACACAGCGGTAAAACGAGTATGTGCACCGCTGGGTAGGTCATTACATGGAGCAGCATGTGCAAAGACACAACATAAAGTTTGACGTTTGAGTGCAGAAACCAAAACTCCCAGTTTGCTCCGTGAATGTTGGCCTACAGGAAATAATGCGGCTGCAATAACTTTCATTTGACGTTCCTAAAAAATGACTCCTTTAAATACTGAAGAGCAAAAATTGAAATCTTGGCCGACACATCAGCTGGAGAGCTGATCGGTGATTCCAACAACTTAAAAGCTCGTGAAGAAGAGAAAACCGAGCAGAGATCAATGCAGTGACGGCCGCGGCTCTTCCTCCCCCGAGAGCAGGCGATGAAACGTGATGCCTAAATGCCTCCTGAAGGGTTTTATTAGCTGTGAGTGTTTAATGACCAGTTTGATGTAGCTTTAAATGATCCGGCTGATTAGCAGCTCTTACCTCCTTGTGGACAATAAACAGCATCGACAGACAAACACTGAGTCACGCAATCACTTAAACTGACACAATGCAAAAGCAGCTGCACATATAAACTGACATTCACTTGGCTTCTTACCCACAATCAGCTGAATTCAATGCAATACATTTTTAATATTGGCTCAGGATGCAGGTAGAAACAGCGCGGGGCTCAGAATAACCTTCCTACAACACAGGAGCAGACAGAGAGCTCCATTCATAAAGGAAATGCTCCCTTATTAAAAAACTGGATTAACTCTGACCTACTTATACTTTTTCCTGTGAAAATGTCCTGAAGTACATTTATTTCAGTACTAACTGCACCACAAACATTCTCACTCCTGGTGTGAGGATTTTAAACACACATATAACTTTCTTGGTCTCCCATTGGACCTTTGGTTGGTTTCTTTGGGGAATCGTAGGTTATTCTTCTGTGAACTTTGCAATGAAAGCATGCAAAGTGAAGGTTGAAACCTCTTTGTGAATCATTTGGTCTTAGCAGCACAATTTTCTAACTTGCATATTGTATTTGAGGAAAAAAGACCGGAGCACCTTAACCCTCTCCTCCTCGTCCTCGTCCATGCTAACGCTCCTGCTGAGTGGTTTGCAGTGAGAGGTTACTTCTGATCACTCTGCCTGTTTTCCCGAGCCATTCTCCTGTGTTTGGAATGATTAATTAGAGCTCTCCACCTGCCACATTATGTAATTGTGCAGTAGCTGCGAATGATGCACCAACGATTCGGCTATTTTCAAATGACTCATTTGTGTGGCTGCCAGATAAACGGTGATCTTTCCTCTTTGAGAAGCTTTTCAGTCCAGAAATAATGGCACTAACGCAGCGACGGGAGGCAGCAGAACAATCTTTCCCTGCTGGACTTCTTCCACAGTTTAACACAAACATCTACATTTCCTCCCTGGCGTAGTTTAGCTCATCCGTCTTGCACACATGCAGAACCAGGAGAGGAGTATTCAAGTACACGATGAGTCACTGAGTTGTTGTCAGTGGTGACACTACAGCTGACGGGTGAAATCACTGTAGACGTGTTTTATGCTGGAGATCGCTTAAACCTGTCTGCACAGGAGGTGCAGCATAAGCAGCTCATTAGCAGGAGGTGTTGGGTAATCAGGATCCAGTGTTCAGTTCTGTCTTTGAGAAGCGACCCACGATCACATGATCACAGCAGTCACACACAGCAGGGGGACAGATTAAAAGCCAGTGATGTCCGCTTTGTGTGCACGGAGAAGAGAAGACACTTCAGGACCTTCAAAATAAAATGATAATGCAAATAAATACATAAATAAAAAAAAATTTCAGATTAAAACCAGTTTGGTTGAGGTCAGATTTCAGATTGTAATGTAGACACACATTTAAAGGTTTTACGAAATGTTTTCAGGGTGGAACCAATATTCAATCTGTTGTTTAGGGTTGATGATATTTTCAGTTACACGCCGCAGTCGGTAGAGGGCAGCATGTTCCCTTTCTCAGTCAGTGGCAGTTTTCCCAGCGTGTGGGTGAAGAGGGCGTGCTGCAAGGCGTTTATTAACCCCTTCAAGTTAATCCGATCAACTTTATGTGTTGGTGTGAAAATAAGATGTTTATTTGCGACAGACCTGTTGAGTGTTGGTCACGTGCAGTACAGAATGTGTCGACATTTTGCACAGGTCTCACAGCATCGCTGGCAGCACCTGTGTCCAATAAATGCCAGTAGGAATCAAGAACGCCATTTTCCAACCTGGAGGGAGTTACAGTTACCATCACAGAACACACACTGTGCTGTGCTCCAATCCCAGAAGTCTGAGCTGCAGTTTCAGGTCTGTGTGGGAGAGTCTGACGATCACCCAGTCAGCATGATCCGTGCTCCATCCTCAGGTGGAGCACCAAGCATCCATCAACAATATTTACACATGTGACGCTTCAGAACGGAGCCTCACAACCCGGGGAAGTGGCTCCATCATTTATCTACAGTCTGTGGTAGCGGTGTGTTTCTGCCTAACTGACAGTTGTCTCGCTGTGATGTCACGGCCTGCACGTCCTCCATCAGCCCCACCCAGTTACTTCACCATCCACTGAGATTACGAGGACTTTTAATTCAAGCATACTTATTGGACAAAATCAGTCACACACACACACACACACACACACACACACACACACACACACACACACACACACACACACACAGGGGGTGACAAAGAAAAGTAGTGTGTGTGAATGAGTCATCGTGCTGCTCAGGTTTAATTGACCAGCCTTGTTGCCATGCCAACCGGGGTGTGGCAGGAGCCTGCTGACCCACTTTGCCTGTAGCGTTGTCATGGCAACAGCGCAGCACTGTGAGGGCTACAGTCTCACTAATGCATACTTTCTCTCTCTCTCTCTCACACACACAGCCTGTTTTCATCACATCATCTGAGTGTTGAGGAAAACGTTGACGTTGACTGCAGATTCTGCATGTTTCTTTGCAACAATGTGAGCCGCCAGCGAAGGAAAAGACATGGCGGCTCTGCCAGCAGGAAGGTACCATTTTGCGCCGCTGACTCCATTTAACGAAACGTCCCCGTCCAGCTGAGTCGGCTCGTGGCTCTGAGTCTCACACACACATTCATGCATGTTTGAGCTGTGAGGCAGATGGAGCTGTGTGCGTGCACACACACACACACACACACACACACACACACACACACACACACACACACACACACACACACACACACACACAGCTTGATAATATAAATGTGCTGTGAAGCTGTTTCTGCAGTATGTTGCTGTCTGAGTGTTTTCATTATCAGCACATATCAGTGTGTGTGAGGCTGAGTGTGTGTCCTGAATTTGAGCCATGTTATAATCCCGTCATATTTCCATATTTGGGCTTTAAATGCAGGAAAGACCCAGTGACCTGGTAAAAACTGGGACAGACTGTGTGCTGCGTCTCTGTGTGTGTGGCTCTTTTCTTTGTTTAGGAGGAGCTTATTTTTTTAGATGATAGCAGGAATCCATTTGCTGTTCCACTGCAGATCAGTGCTGATCATCAGCCTTATAATCCTGCGGGACAAACACACACAGTACCTCTGACATGTTCACGATAAAACAAAACAATCAGATCTGACTCTTTATTGAACTGATATTTGGACCTTTAACTGTGACCGTGTGACTGAATAATTCTTTTCCAATACAACATATTTCCCTGTAAACCTATTGAAGAACTTGCAGCTGGATTTGCCAAACTTGTAGGAATGTACTGAGTATAAGTTCTGGTTATGTTGCTGCTTTAGGGGTTTTGTGGCAGTTTAAAGTTAGATTTCTATCTATAGTGCATGAGGCTGAGAGATACCAACTAGATACAGTCGGGCCCACCTCAAAGAACTGCTTGGGCTCTGGAACCAGTCTCTTGGAGAGGAGCTGGACTCTGCTCCAGTGTGGAGATACCCTCTGTGAGTGGTGGCGGGTGGGTATCTGGGTGCTGTATCTCCTCCACTGTCTGCCTGTATACTGGGGTTTTTCCTGGTGGACAAGAGCGTTCCTTCCCTTTGCCTTTGGGTCGGGGGAACAGGTCCTGACTTTCATCTGGACGCTGAATGATAGTTCAGAGTACCCAGCCTTCATGGGGTCACTGATTGGGGTGCCTGCGGGTGCTTCATCTGGTGACTCTGTCCTCTTACTGGGAGACTTCATTGCTTACTTTGGCAACCACAGTGAGACCTGGAGGGGCACAATTGGAAGGAACAACCTGCCTCATCTGAACCCAAGTTGTGGTCTGTTATTGGACTTCCACCATGATGAACACAATGTGCGAATATAAGTTTGATCAGGTGGCCATGAGGACATGGAATAAGAGTTTTGGTCTGCCTCAAAGCAATTCTGGTAAACCATCAGCAACAACTCAGGAGGGGAAAGTGGTGCTCTACCCACACAGTGAGGATAATCCCACTGGCACTACATGTGCACAGGAATCAGAATCTGGGGATGGGGGAGAGGGGTCACCTATCTCTGAGGTCACAGAGGCACTTAAACATGTCCTTGGTGGCAGGGCCCCTGGGATGGATAAGGTTCGCCCTGAGTTCCTAAAGGCTCTGGATACTGTAGGGCTGTCTTGTTTGATGCGCTTCTGCAACATCGTTTGGGGATGTGGGGTGGTAGTTCTGGATTGGATGGGGTGTCACACTCCTCAGCCTCCCTGGGAAAGTCTACGCCGGGGTGCTGGAAAGGAAAATTCATCTGTTAGTCGAACCTTGGATGCAGGAGGAACAATGAGGTTTCTGTCCTGGTCGTGGAACACCAGCTCTTTACTGTCTTGAGGATGTTTCAGGGTGTGTGGGAGTTTGCCCAACAGTCTGTCTACTTGTGTTTTATTGACTTGGCATTCGACTGTGTCCCTCTGAGTGTCCTGGGGGGGAGTATGGGCTTGTATAACGGTTGTAAGAGCTTGGGCTGCAATGCCAGGAGTAAGCCGTGAGTGTTGAACTACACCAGGGGTTCTATGTTGTGGCTGATGGCTTCCACATGGGTGGTCTCAGAATCTCATCTCTGCTTTTCACAGAATATGTGGTTCTGTTGGCTTCATCCTTTGAAGGCCTCCAGCTCACACAGCCAAGTGTGAAGTGGTGGGAATGAGAATCAGCACCTTGAAGCCTGAGGCCATGGTCCTCAGCTGTTAAAGGGTGGAGTGCCCACTCAGAGATGAGTTGGTGCCCCAAGTGGAGGAGTTTAAGTATCTGGGGGTCTTGTTCACAGATGGACAGACGGATTATTGCTGTGGCTGCAGTGATAAGGACACTGTACAAGTCCATCGTGGTGAAGAGAGAGCCGAGCACAACAGCAAAGTTGATTGTTGATTTACCAGTCAATCCTCACCAATGGTGACGAGCTCTGGGTAGTGACAAAAAGAACAAGATTCTATGAAGGGTGACTGGCCTCTTTCTTAGAGATAGGATAGGGTGGGGAGCTCAGCCATTCAAGAGGGGCTCAGAGTAGAGGCGCTGCTCTTCCACATCGAAAGGAGCCAGTTAAGGTGGTTTGGGCATCTGACAAGGATTCCTCCCGGGTGAGGTGTTCCGGGCATGTCCCACCGAGAGGAGGGCAGACCCAGGACACGCTGGAGAGATTATATCTCTCGGCTGGAACGCCTTGGTGTTCCCCCGGATAAGCTGGAGGAGGTGGCTGGGGAGAGGGAGGTCTGGGCTTCTCTGCTTAGGCTGCTGCCCCCACGACTGGGCCCCGGATAAGTGGAAGAAGATGGATGGATGGCCTTATTGACATTAAGCTGATATCACCATGTTAATACTATGTACAGAAAAGCATGAACGTCTATAAATTAAATGACCAAAACTAATTTTTATTATTCTTCATTCATTTTTTTGTAGTTCTGTTTGTAATAAATGAGAATAAATGAGGTTATTTCCATGTTCAGTATTTCCCTGGCCAATTTCAGCTCTGCTCTGTTCAGTTTTATTTATATAGCAGCACTCAGAGTTAACCCAAGGCTCATTTTAACGTAAGACCCTAAAAAGAGAAAACTGGGGCCAAGTATGTGTTGTGTAATATTCTTGAAGATGTACCTTACAGTATCAAGCACCTTGAGGTGACTGTTGTTGTGATTTGGCGCTGTACAAATAACACTGAATTAAAAAAAATGGATGTATTGCTGGATGGTGAAGCTCATGTTACTCTTCATATGTCAAGTTTATCAGTTCATCTTGAGCTCCTGTCATGTTTTTAGATGCATTTGCTTCAGGGTTATGGTAAATGGACTGATTCTTACATAGCGCTCTATACAACATGCAATATTCACGCAATCACTTTCTTCTAAGCCTTATAGTGCCTCCTAGCTAACATTCATACTCCGTGCACATAACAACTTGGGGTTAGTATCTTGCCCAAGGATACTTGGCATGCAGACTGGAGGAGCCAGGAATCGAACCGCCAACGTTGTGATCAGTAGATGAACTGACTCTGCCTCCTGAGCTACAGCCGCCCCACCCCAGGTCATCTATAATCAGCTCTCGTGTGTCAAAGATTTAAAGTTTTCTTCACTTTTTAAAATGTTTCTGTACTAAAAAGAAAACAAGTCGTGGCCATACACCTGGAATAACTTTATACATGACAATTAAAGACCTCACCTGAGGTGAGATATATACATGGAGGTACACATCTTATTGACATAACCCTAAACCTAACCATAACTGTAACCCTGACACTAAAACCACATTTGAGTCTCAAAAATGTCTTCAAAGTTTTGGGAACCGGGAGTTTGGTCCCCATAAGTGACTGTTGGTCTCCACAATTATAGTAGCATGCCAATTTTCTGTTCTCACAACGATGTCTAAACATGTACACACACACACACACACACACACACACACTGTTTTGCCTGATTGTCTAAATGACCAACAAACACCATTGCTGAGTATGTGTGTGTGTGTGTGTGTGTGTGCTGTGAGAGAGGATCACTGAGCTCTCTCACACAGACACACAAACACAGAAAGAGAGAGAGAATCGCACAGAGTGGCCTGAAGACGCACTCAGGAGTCAGGACTGGGTTCTAATGGAAATGACAAGCCCAGCCCAACGACACCATTAAGACTGAGCGGCCGTGCAGCCCAGCGGAGGGTAACCCAGATAAATATAACCGTGTGCATGTGCACGCACCGCCGTCGTCTGCATGTGAGGCTTTCCTCTGAGTTTGTAAATGTTTAAGGTGGTTTTTGGTCTTTGATTTACAAAAACTCAATTTTCATATGCATGGATATCTTCTTTTGTCACACACACACACACACACACACACACACACACACACACACACACACACTGCCTCCTGAAATGATTTTCCAATCTGCCAATCAAATTCTCTGTTGATCCACAAACTCCTCCCTCCCTGCCTCCCCATCACCATGACGACCGTTCACAGCTGTGTGTTAGAGGCAGACGCTCTAACTTTATCACTGATGACAGTGGCTCACAAACAGCTGTGCTCACAGAGTTTGGGGAGATCTGTTTTACCAGCCATCAAAGATCCGTCTCATTATTAACGATGCAGTAACAGGAGATTATCTGGGCTTCGTTAGCTGGACACAAGCAGCTACGCCTACCTGTGGGATAATCGGGGGATCGGAGGAGAAGCGCTGACTCGTTAGATTCATCCACGTGTCTGTGAAATCGCATCACAGAGGAGTGAGTCAAAAAGCCAGCATGAAGGCACAGTCCTGGTTTATTTGTCTGCGTGAGTGTGCAGGGAGCACTAAGCTTTAGTTAGCGTTGTGAGGGTGGCGACCAGATGATCAGTGATCCACTCTGTGACAAACTGGAGGAAAGTGACAGCAGGGATCAGCAGCTCGTACCTTAAACATCTAAAGTTTTAAACATCAGCCTTTGGTGCTGCAGATATCCTCACACAGGCCACACTGGAGGTTAACGTGGTTCCTTCGACTGAAACTATGTGAGATTTTACCAAGTTTAACACCTCATTTAGCATCTTGCCAGCAACCCCTAAAACCTTGAAACAGATGCACGATTGACGGGCTTTCACATTTTGTTCTTCAACATAAAACACTTCCATAAATGCACCACTTTGCCTTTTGTTTCCCTGCAGATGTTAAATATCATCTGTGTTTGCAGGAAAGATGTCTGCCACAGAACCACACGCTGATGGAGACCAATAAATCAGGCCAGCAATAGCAGGGAGAAGATGAGGGCGGAGACCCAGTGAGACCAATCAGTTTCAGTGATGGATGACTCTCAGACAGCCAGACAGAACTCATGAAACATTACGAAGGCGAATACAGTGCAATCATCATATTTGCCTTCAGAAATCGGAGTTAAAGAGGAACGCTGACAGTTCAGTGAACGTGTAACGCTTTGGGGGGAAAGCTGCTCTGAATGCGTTCGTGCTGGGCTCGAAGAATATTAACTAACATTCTGCACTTCAGTTACAGCTTCATTCAAAAGGATCCATCAGGGAGAATCAGACTATCCTCAGCTCATGGCTGCTGTTTGGGAGGGGTTTGTGACCGATCACAGATCAGTGTGGTGGAAATGCCGCTGAGTGAGATGCTACAGGGAGACGTTAATCCAAGAAAAGCATACACTGGACTGGAAAGACTGGAAAATAAATCAGGAAGAAGTCTGTGGACTGGAATTATCTGCGGTTGCTCTGCAGACACGACCCTCGATCAGCTGTGCACACATCTAGGATCCAAACACTGACTGGCTGAACATCCTGGGGTTTGATATCTCTGCAGCTCTGTGCAGACTTTCATGCTCACACAGAAACAACATTCAGAGCACCACTCTTGCCAAGAGACAAGCCTCTGAAACGCCATTTTTAGACCTGCACCGGAAGCTGAGCCCCCCACACTAACGAGATATCTGCACCAGCTCTTTCACTGCCCGGTTCCACCCACAAACAGAAAATCAGAAAAACACGAAGCTTTTGGACTAACTGCACGATAATGCCACAAATAAACAAGACGCTGATGCTGAGGAGGCATCGTTTCTGTATGTGTCGATGTGTTGATGCAGAATGTGAACCACTCCCTCCTCCCGAGGAGCTGCACACACGCAGACTCTGGTGGTGATGTCATGCACAAACCAAGGCTGGAGCCGCTCCACGAAACGGTGAAAAGTGGAAGCGCTGCCAGGGCTCGCTGACTTTACAGCGATACAGGAGGATTTTCTGAATCGCAGCTGGAAACGTGATGCTCGACACGGCGACACAGAAAACACAAACACATTTACACGTTGCCAAACATCACCAAACCACAGGAGGGCAAGGCGCCGAAGGAGAAACAGTGCAGTCTAAATGTGAAATGTTGTGTCCATTTCCCACTTACACGAAACAAGCCCTCACAGCTTGGACTGCTGCCATCAGCATTTAGGCAAACAGATCTCGGAGGGTTCTTTATAACTAATGAGCTTCATCCTGCTGGGAGGATGAGGAGCTTGGAAAATTTCATGGCCATCTCCAGATATCTCAAAGACGCTCAACAAAGGCTCACAGCATTCAATGGACAGTTCAAGCTAAGATAACAGTAAGAGATCTCTGCCTGTGGTGCCAAAAGAATAGGGACAGTTTTGTGAAGGCTCGACTCTCCAACCAAACGTATCACTGTGCAGGAAGAAGACGCAGATAAAAAGTAGTTCCTGCGTGAAACGGCTCAGACCAGCGAGAAGGCAGCTGAGGTTGTTAAGAGCTCGTTCTTTGACCTTTTCGCACCACACAGCCAGCAGCACTTAGTCCCATCATATTTTCAAGATGGCAGACCCACCTCATAAACTGGGTGACTCACACAATGGCTCCTACGTGGAGCTGTTCACAGAAAGGTTGGAGTTTTACTTTTATCTATTTAATGACGCTCAAAGCGTCTTTAATTCACCAACTCTACAGCGGGGCCTCCAAAACTGGGCACCCAGCACTAAACCACGTCTCTCCAATGGAGTCAACTATATGCTAAAGCATATAGTTAGGGCTGGACCAGGTGACCCTGAATCCTCCCTTAGTTACGCTGCAATAGACGTAGGCTGCCGGGGATTCCCATGATGCATTGAGTTTTTCCTTTCCAGTCACCTTTCTCACTCACTATGTGTTAACAGACCTCTCTGCATCGAATCATATCTGTTATTAATCTCTGTCTCTCTTCCACAGCATGTCTTTATCCTGTCTTCCTTCTCTCACCCCAACCAATCACAGCAGATGGCCCCGCCCCTCCCTGAGCCTGGTTCTGCCGGAGGTTTCTTCCTGTTAAAAGGGAGTTTTTCCTTCCCACTGTCGCCAAAGTGCTTGCTCATAGGGGGTCATATGATTGTTGGGTTTTTCTCTGTGTGTATTATTGTAGGGTCTAGCTTACAGTATAAAGCGCCTTGAGGCGACTGTTGTTGTGATTTGATGCTATATAAATAAAATTGAATTGAATTGAATTGAAGTCATAGCATAGCAAGCAAGCTCATTACATTTTCCTGTTTCTCATATAAAAGTAGAAATTTGGGGTTGTGATGCTACAAAAAACGTTCCTGGCATTCGGCCCAGAAGCTGCCGATATCTGGATCCGAGAGGCGACCGGACACACTGAGCCGCGGGTGTTACGGCGAGGGTTAACCTCCTCCCTCTGAGGTCGTCCAGCCAGCTGCACACACAGGCAGCAGAGCAGAGCTGCTTTTCATTTCATGTGTCAATGGACAGTAATGAAATTACCTCCACAGACAGAGAGATAAAGGAGAAACATCCCATATGCCATCCTCCTCGGCTGCTTTATCGCTCCAGCATCTCACCCTCCCCTCCCCGGGCCTGTAAGTCAGTTTGTATTGACTCACTGCACTCTCCATGAAGTACCTTTCTATTAGTGGCCGTGATAATGAAATGGATATGAGGTAAATACACAAAGTCCGCTCTCAGCTTTCCAACTGAGATCTACAAAACCTCAAAACCTCTTTTTACGAAGTCCTCTGGGCCGCAACAGCGTCCGAACAAACCTCAGTCTGCCCTGCTTTGCCAGACAAAAATTATTTGTAATTATGCTCCTTAATGCTAATAAAATGCTCATGCTAATTTGTAGAGACACATTGCCTTTTAAAATGAAGCCAGTGTTTCCTGAGAAAGACCCTCGGTGCTCTTTTTATATCAGCTGAGAGCGACTGATTCACCAAACCTGAGAACGTGAAGGAGCAACGTATCAAACAGTAAGAGATGAAACGGCAGCAGCTCACAGACCGCAGCGGGTTTTGTTTTGGTGTATTTGTCATGTGAGGATATGATATCTGGCACCAAGTTACCACAAATGATCGCTCCTCCTTCTCTTCCCATCTCAGTTAATAACTCTGATTTTCTGTTTTCTTAGAGAGTTACTTAAAATGTTGACGTGAGAGCATCATGTGTACAACCTGTGATCACACCTACTGAGTGTCTGAGGACACAGTGAGAAATGATCTGCACCTAACCTCAGCTGGGACTGGATGTGTGTCGGAGAACGAGCTCAGCTGATCGATAACGGAGACTGTTCAAGTGTCAGTGTGAAAACACAGTGAATATCCCACTGTTTACAACATTGTCAGAGTTGTATTACACAAATAAATGGATGATGCGAAAACATGGCACTGAGTCCAGGTGTCATGAAAGTGGGAGTATGATTAATACGTATTTCTTCGGTGCCATCAATCTCCACTGCTGACTGAGCGTGACTGCATTTCAGTTTTTGTGAGAACCTCTGCACGGTGACGGCAGCGTTCCACCAAACATCGGCTTCCAGGACAGAAAAACGAAGCCAACGCAGACGCACCAAAGCCTGCAGTTCCTCTAACATCCACTAGAGCCTGCAGCAGTAAGAAATAAACATGTTTACAGCCTGCATGACTGCATACACAATTAGGGGCATGGCCTCGTTGATTGACAGGGGGATTTTGACACAGGTGGCTGTAGCTGCTAGCCGTCTGCCTGAACTGGACCTCCAGACGTGTTTGTGCCGTGCAGCTACCATTAAAACTGTTCACAGGTCCTTTCAGGTGCAGCATTATCAGCTTGAAAAAGTCTTCTACCCAGACGACTTCATGTCATACAATCATAACACGATCATCGGCCACTTCTCCAAACTATTATACTATTACTGTTGTAACATGAGCAGACACCGTTTTAATCGAGCCAAATAAAGGACTGAGACATTCAGTAGAGTTTTAAATGACCTGAGCTATCCAGCTGCTTCCAGAGGTGCACGCGAGCAAACAAACACCTGAGACGTGTTTAATGAACCAGAGATTTTCAATTAAACCTGCAAGTCTCTAAAATCGGTCCTCAGCAGGAAGGGAAATGATCAAAACCTTTCAGAGTGTTGCTGCTACGCTTTCAGACTTTCAGGTTAGAATACATGAAACTTTAATTAACTCTGTGGAGAATCTGGGGTCGGTTACCACAGCAGGAAGTGCTTATATAAGATGTTGAAGGGATTTTGTAGACAAATGTCCATTAATATAACCCCAGAAAGAGAAAGGAGTGGAAACAGCTGTTTAAAGATTGTTTTTTACTACACTGAGTTATTATTGTCAACCTTCATAGTTTCCTTGGAGCCTGAAAGCAGCATGTTCATGCTAACTGCTGATGGACAAGCACAGATTTACAAGTCCAGCCTGAGGAGTCTGTGGTCATGATGAGCTTTCCTTCAATAAGTAAGATTTCTACGCAAGAAGACTGTTTCTGCAGCCAGAGGAGTCGCCCCCTGCTGATCATCGGAAAGATTACAAGTTTATTACAAAGGTTCCCTTTTCATGTCTGAATGAGTCGAGTGTTCGGATACAGTCTATGATCAGAACAGTAATGAAATCAAACAAAATGCTGAATCCAACCGCACCTTCAGATCTGTGAGACTTTTGTTCTGATGTGAAATATTAAAACCGTCTTTGCATGACGGAGAATCTGAATTTTAACTAAACACCTGAACAAGTCGTTCCCTCCTGACTGCTGATAACTGAGAAATATGAATGAGTGAGTTTGGTCCTCAGACTGTACGTAATGATAGATGACCACACAGCTCCCAGGAAGTGACATAAAGATGCCCTCTGGCGGTTCACTGCGCTAGCTCATTCTTATCAGCCTGGTACTAAAATGATTATTATTGAGATTTATTGTCATCTGTAAACGAGTTGGTGTAAACTTAACAGGACGAACTGATGTTCCGAGGACGCTTCACACTTTGTTTTTATTATTTGCTAACTTGAGTTTGTGTTTTGAGATATTTTGGAGGAGCTGGTGCCGTGTCACCCCTTCAGTTCCACCTCTGCAGTCTTTGGGTGTAAATTACATCACATGCACATTTTGGCAGCTTCAGTTTACAGTGGGAAAATGTAGTTGTGTGTCAGCCATCTTTTTATACGGCCTACTTTACGCCTTCAAACACCAAAGTTTGGGAAAGTCACAAATTTCAGAACCTGTAAAGACTTTTTATTCCACTCGTGTGGCATGACTCCATTTCTGATTAACTCATCACAGTTTTTGGTCCTGTTAAAAGTGAACTAAGGTAGAATTATTGGGTATTGTATTTAATGCACTCTTCAGCCTCATATCTGAAATCAAATCCATTTGAACCTTTATTGAAACACCACTGATGTAAAAGTAAATCGATTCCTTTGAAAACAACTCTACGTCATACTTATACAGCCGCTCTGTGTCTCACCTGTGCCGCCTCATTTCATCTCACACCTGAGTTTTGTGTGGTGCAGGGGAAGAGATGAGGCCTGTAATGGCTGAACTAAAGACAGGGATGAAGATGGAGTGTGACACGGATGTAGGATGGGAACTAGTTAGAGAATGGACAGAAGGAGAGGGGGTGAAGCTTTAAAAAAAGAGAAGTGGCAGGAATGAAAAATCATGTTTGCTTGAACACCACCCGCATCTCTGATTGGCTAAAACAGGTTGCTTCCAGAAAAAACACACAAATGCGCCTATCACACAACAGAAGACGATGTCAGGACGGTGTTTCCATAGATACAGCGAGAATAAACATTCATTTGGACTTGTATATAAATATTTCTTTATTTTTTTTATCAAAACCGCCTCCTTTATTGGTTGCATTTGTGAATATGTGCAAGCAGCAGTAGATTTCTCATTTGGCTCTGAAGGTGTGATGAAGAAAATGGACACGCCCATTTTTACTGCCAACATCAACAACAACAAGAATCATTTTGGAAGGAAAGATGCAAAATAACACTCTGCAAACCACCCCGAGGCGGTCAGGGGTGCGGGATGGATGCATGACTCAGATTAGAAATAGAATTTAAAAAAATGGATGGGGGAAGAAAAACAGGAACGAAGGAGTGAGAGGGAGTCAACCGAGAGAGTGAGATGGTGGCGAGTGAGAGATCAGCCAAAATATCCTCTTCTAGAGAGAGAGACAGAAACAGGTAGACGGGAAAACAAGATACAGACAGAAAGATGGAAAAAATCCAGCCTGGAATACACCAAGGCTGAACGCATGAAGGAAAAAGGGGTGAGGGCCAGAGATGGAGAGATATGAAGAAAATGGAGGGAAAGGGAAGGGAGCAACACAGACGGAAAAGGGGGGGGGGGAGCATGCAGAGAGCGAAGGAGAGTGGAGAGGAAAAGGCGTTCAGACAAGCGTGAAGCATCAACAATGAGGGCTAACAAAGAAAATCCCAATGGAGGCATCAATCACTGCCCCACTTATCCCTCCTCCCTCTGAATTTTAGTCTTTATTTCAAGGTTTTGCCCCACGCACCCTCCTTCTATCACTCTCTTTTCCCCCTTTTCCTCCCCCAGCCACTCCCACCTCCATCCATCCATCCATCTGTCCGTCCATCTGTCCGTCCAGCCTCCAAAACAACACCAAGCCTCCAGTGTCTGTCATCTCCGTGCACCCTCAGCCCAAACAATCTGCGTATTTAAGATCCCGTTCATGGAAGCGCACGACGGCACACGGCTCATGTACGATCCCGTGTTTTTATCCAGAGCACAGCCTCCTGAGCAGGCTCCATTACAATCCACAGCCTCTTCCCATTTCTGCCGAGATGACTGATGAGGAAAACGGGGAATGTGAACCGTGCTGAGAAAAGTTGAAAATTAAATATACAGCCTAAAGTCTAAGCTTCTTTTTCCCTTTTTCCCCTCCAGGACGTGTATGCCATCCTCCTTCTCTCTGCCCACAACACACAAAGGAATCCCATGATACAGGGAGGGAAGGATGAACAGAACAATGGCATAAAGGAACGAGTGATGGAAGATAAAAAAGGAATCGATTCCTCGTCCTTTCCTACCTTTCTGGCTTTGCGATTCATCCATGTTTTCTTCCATTGTGGCAGGTTACAGTCCCTTTGTCTCGGTTATGTGTGAAGCTGTTTAAAGCCCCTTGCTAGCTCTCAGCAGAGTGTGCGTGTGTGTGTGTGTGGGAGGCAGTGTGTGTGAGAGTGTTTTTTTCCCTCCCTGCAGATGATGGAGGCTCAGGGAAGTCCCTGTTCCAACGCTCTCTCTCCTCACTCTGCCTATCTGGACCTGTCCAGCATCCTCTGGATCCATCCACAGCTTTCGCTTTCAGTACAGAAACAGCAAACATGAAACCTCCTTAACAAATAAATATTAACACTAATATTGTTTTAGTTATTTTTTTATTTTAGTTTAGAAAATTAAAGAAAAGAAACAACGTGCAGGATTTTTTATGACCAACGACAGACTAAAAGCTTAATACTAATAAAAACGACAGCGTCTGTCTATATTTACTCCGAATGACAAAGTCATTAACAAAGAGATGTGAAAAAAGCACAGACAGTTTAAACAGAGCAGCATGAAAACATCCTCAAACACGGTTTCAAGGAAAAAAAGAAAGTCGAGGGGAAACAACAAACAAGGCAGCTCTGAAATGACAAAGATTTAAAATGACATTAGTTCATTACCAGGCCTCTGGAGAACTACAAGACATGTTGAGTAGGTAATTTAGCCATTTAAATCAGCTGTTTTGGATCAAGGACACATCTAAACCCTGCAGGACACCAGCCCTCGATGCCCGGAGTTGGACACCCCTGGTCTAGCACATCCCACAGATGCTCGATTGGAATGAAATCATTGCTGTGCTCCTCAAACTATTCCTGAACCGTTATCCTGCTGAAAGAGGCCACAGCCATCAGGGAGTACCGTTTCCATGAAAGGGTGTAGATGGTCTGCAACAATGCAGGTGGTATGTGTTACAGTAACAGCCACATGTATGGGAGGACCCAAAGTTTCCCAGCAGAACATTGCATCACACCATGTCTGTGAAGGTTCTCAGTCATCCAGGTCATCGTAGTCAAAGGAGTTTGCAAAGAAAAAGCGTCTGGACTTCTTTAAGTGGAACACAAACTTGGAGTAATTAGGACCCTACACCACCGGGCAGAACATGTTCCCTCTAAGCCTGAAGGGAAAAAAAAGGAACACACACATGTAAAGGAAGCATTGAAAACATGCGGTTATCCGAACTGGGCGTTCATAAAGTCAGCAAAGAGGCACAGAAAAGAAGATCAGACACCAGCGAGGGAGGATAAGAAAGACAGACGCAACAACGTTGTCATCCCCTATGTAGCCGGTGTATCAGAGAAACTCAGGAGAGTTTTCTCCAAGCACGACATCCCAGTGTACTTCAGACCCAGCAACACACTCAGACACAAACTGGTTCACCCGAAAGACAAAACTCCAAAACACAGACTGAACAACGTGGTGTATGCTGTACAGTGCAGCGAGGAATGCCCAGACCTCTACATTGGCGAGACCAAACAGCCACTTCACAAGCGCATGGCACAACATAGAAGAGCCACCTCCACAGGACAAGACTCAGCAGTCCATCTGCATCTTAAGGATAAAGGTCACTCTTTTGAGGATGCCAATGTTCACATTTTGGACAGAGAGGACAGATGGTTTGAAAGAGGAGTGAAAGAGGCCATCTATGTCCACTGTGAGCGACCATCTTTGAACAGAGGCGGTGGTTTACGACACCAACTGTCTGCCATCTATAATCCAGTTTTGAGTTCCCTCCCCAGACGCCTTAACGCCCACTCACATCCTGGGCCATCTGACCTCAGGAATTCACATGACAAGGTGGGGCCAGGTTTCACAATGGGCTCACCCGAAACCCTGGCTGATTAGGTCCCACACCCGCTTTCACACCTTGGCGCATGTGATTAGAGGATCACCAGGGGGTCCTTTGTCCCTCCTTGGGGGGATACTCCCACTGGGTTTAAATCTGGGACTCTCGGCCATTTGACCTTAGAACTGAAGAAGCTTCTCGGATGAGAGGTGAAACGTCTTCAAGCAACTTAAAGAAGTCCAGACGCTTTTCTTTGCAAACTCCTTTGATTGCATCACACCGCCTCTTCTCTTACCTGGTGTTTCCCAGGTGAGCAACACACCCGGCCATTCACGTGATGTAAAACATGATTCATCACACCAGGACGCCTTCTTCCATTGGTGCGTGGTCCAGTTCTGATGCTCAAGTGCCCATTGTTGGTGCTTGGACAGGGGTCAGCTTAAGCACCTTGACTGGTCTGTGGCTGTGCAGCCCCACAAATCAGACTGTGATGCTCTGTGGTTCTGACACCTTTCTATCAGAACCAGCACAAAGGCGAGCCTTGGCTGCCCATGACCCTGTCACTGGTTCACCACTACTCCTTTTTGGACCACTTTTGATAGATATTGACTCCTGCACACTGGGAACACCCCACAGGAGCTGCAGTTGTGGAGAAGCTCCGATCCAGTCGTCTACCCATCATAGTTTTAGGCGTTTTGTAAAAAAATCCTCAAATCCTCACACTTGCCCATTTTTCCTGCTTCAGCCACATCAGCTTTAAAGACAACACCCTCACTTTCTCCTGATGAATCCCATCCACGAACCTTTGATCAAACTACCTGGACATGTCGCCAGTCCACCACAGAGCTAACACAGAGAGAAAGATGAGCACTACACCACACAGTTTACGGTCACATGCATGCTTTTGGTCTGTGGAAGGAATCAGCAACACTCTGAAGAACAAGCTTCTTGAAATGAGGCAACAGTGCTAACCACTGCACCACCATGCCAGTGACAAATCCACAAAACCCACAAAAATAATTTTATTTAAAAGTAGGGCTGCCCTTTATCACCGATTCTGTTCATAATTTTTATGGACAGGATTTCTAGGCGCAGCCAAGTGGCGGAGGGCTTTCACTTCGGTGGCCTCAGAATCTCATCTCTGCTTTTTGCGGATGATGTGGTTCTGTTGGCTTCATCGGGTGAGGGCCTCCAGCTCGCACTGGAACGGTTCGCAGCCGAGTGTGAAGCAGCGGGAATGAGGATCAGCACCTCCAAATCTGAGGCCATGGTTCTCAGTCGGAAAAGGGTGGAGTGCCCACTCCGGGTCGGGGATGAGTTCCTGCCCCAAGTGGAGGAGTTTAAGTATCTCGGGGTCTTGTTCGCGAGTGATGGGAGAAGGGAGCCGGAGATCGACAGACGGATTGGTGCTGCGGCTGCAGTGATGCGGACGCTGCACCGGTCCGTCGTGGTGAAGAGGGAGCTGAGTGCAAAAGCGAAGCTCTCAGTTTACCGGTCGATCTACGTCCCGACCCTCACCTATGGCCACGAGCTGTGGGTAGTGACCGAAAGAACGAGATCGTGGATACAAGCGGCAGAAATGAGCTTCCTCCGAAGGGTGGCTGGCCTCTCCCTTAGAGATAGGGTGAGAAGTTCGGCCATCCGGGAGGGGCTCAGAGTAGAGCCGCTGCTCCTCCACATCGAAAGGAGCCAGTTGAGGTGGTTCGGGCATCTGACAAGGATGCCCCTGGGCGCCTCCTGGGTGAGGTGTTCGGGCATGTCCCACCGGGAGGAGGCCCAGGGCAGACCCAGGACGCGCTGGAGAGATTATATCTCTCGGCTGGCCTGGGAACGCTTTGGTGTTCCCCGGATGAGCTGGAGGAGGTGGCTGGGGAGAGGGAGGTCTGGGCTTCTCTGCTTAGGCTGCTGCCCCCGCGACCCGATCTCGGATAAAGCGGATGAGGATGGATGGATGGATGGATGGATAAAAGTAAAAGTATTCAGTCTACGGTTGTGGCTCTGAGGTCTGATCAGATAGTCAGTTTGCACTGTACTGACTGAGCAGATGTTGAAAACCCTGCATATCCCAGCGTATGAAAGGTAGGGATGGGAATCAAAAACCGGTTCTTGTTGAGAACCGGTTCCCACTGTTTCAATTAATTGGAATTGTTTGTCATTTTTGCAAACGATTCCCGTATCGATTGCAGTCACCTCGAATGACGTCACCATGTTGCGGAGCGTCATTTACCTGGCAGGGCGCCTACGCACCACAAACGCTAAAAAGTTTGGTTATACTTTACGAGAACGGATGACAACGGGGCAACTTGCAATACTTGCTGTCACGATTAGCGGAGCGGACTCAGGCGCAGACCACAAGTTCCTTCAAACCAAAAGTGAATTTATTTACAGTGTTCTCCACAGTGAAATATATACAACGGTGTCTGGGGAAAAGGGGCCGGGGTTCCAGGGTCTGGGAGTGAAAGGGGCAGGAGTCCAGGGAGGGGAGATTTCCATACAGCTCTCGCAAACACACACAGCTCCTCTTCTTTCCTCAACCACTCTTGCTCACGTTCAATCACAGTGCACCGGGAAACGGGTCCGGGGGGAATCTATATACAGACAGAGAAACAGTTAGTCTCCTGGTTCAGACGTACTCACGAGCAAAACTTTGCAGAGTGCAGGGCGACTGACGCTGATGGCTCAACGATCCAGCGACGAGTAGAGCAGACTCGCCATCTTAAGTAGGACTCTAATTCTGGTAATCAGCGGCAGGTGTGCTGATCATCCCCAGGTGCGTGGGCCAGAGGCGGGAGCCCATACTGAGCTCCGCCTCGGCAGGGAAAAGAGAGAGAGGAAGAGGACGAGAGAGAAAGAGAGAGCAGGTGCGAGAGAAGAGAATAAACAACACATAGCGCCTGACTGTTGTCAGCCGGCGAAGTGCGGGGACCATGACAGTACCCCCCCCTCAATGGGAGCCTCCCGGCGACCCACCAGGCTTGTCCGGATGCAGGCGGTGGAAGTCTCGGAGCATGGTCTTGTCCAGAATGGCCGCTCGCGGGACCCAGGAGCGTTCCTCCATGCCATAGCCCTCCCAGTCAACCAGGTATTGACAGCCACGCCCCCGGCGCCGCGAGTCCATTATGCGAGTTATGGAGTAAGCCGGCAACCCATCCACGAGCCGGGCGGGAGGAGGGGGCCTGGAAGGAGGGCACAGAGGACTGGACCGGACAGGTTTGATTTGTGAAACATGGAAGACATCATGGATTTTCATATTGCGAGGGAGTTTTAACTTCACAGAGACAGGGTTGACCAAGGCAGCGATTTCAAAAGGGCCGATGAAGTTGGGTGTAAGTGTCTTGGATTCGGTCCTGACAGGAACAAAGCGGGTAGAGAGCCATACCTTCTGGCCGACAGAGTATTCGGGTGCTGGGGTCCGGTGCCGGTCTGCGATGCGTTTGTTGTTCTCCTTCGTACGTAGTAAGGCCGCTTGAGTTGCCCGCCAAACTCGTCGGCACCTGCGCAGATGAGCCTGGACGGAGGGTACAGAGTGCTCAACTTCCACAGCAGGAAAAAGAGGAGGCTGATAACCCAAGGAAGCTTCGAATGGAGACCGGCCGGTGGCAGAGGCAGTCAAGCTGTTATGGGCGTACTCGATCCACGGCAACTCCTCACTCCAGATGGTTTGATTGGTGGAGGCGACACAGCGCAGGGCGGTCTCCAGTTCCTGGTTGGCCCGCTCGGACTGGCCGTTGCTCTGAGGATGATAGCCTGAGGATAGACTGACCTTTGCTCCCAGGGAATTGCAGAACTCTCTCCAGACCCGAGAAGTGAATTGAGGCCCTCTGTCGGACACTATGTCCTCCGGGATCCCATGCAGGCGGAAGACGTGAGTGGCGAGTAGGCGTGCGGTTTCTAGAGCTGTGGGAAGCTTAGGCAGAGCAATGAAATGAGCCGCTTTAGAGAAACGGTCGATTATGGTGAGAATGACGGTGTTACCTGCTGAAGGAGGTAGCCCGGTGATGAAATCCAGTGCTATGTGAGACCATGGTCTGGAAGGAGTGGATAACGGATGGAGCTGGCCCGCCGGGGGTTGGTTCGATGGTTTGTTTCGGGCACAGACAGCACAGGCGGTGATGTATTCCCGAGTATCTTGGGCAAGTGAAGGCCACCAGAAGTACCGCTGAAGAAACTTGACGGTGCGATGTATACCTGGATGGCATGAGAACCGGGCTGTGTGAGCCCACTGCAGAACCTGGGATCTGACGGAGCGTGGAACATAGAGTCTGTGGGCGGGTCCCCCTCCCGGATCTGGTTCGGCTTCCTGAGCCGCCCGGATGGCCGCCTCGATCTCCCAGGTGATGGCCCCAATAGTACAGGTTGCCGGCAGGATGGGATCCGGGTCCACCTTTTCTTCAGCAGCGGAGAACTGACGGGAGAGGGCATCCGGCTTGACGTTACGGGAACCGGGCCTGTAGGTGATTGAAAAGTGGAAACGGGTGAAAAACAGGGCCCACCTGGCCTGTCGGGCGTTGAGACGCTCGCCGTTTGAAGGTAGGCCAGGTTTTGTGATCGGTCCAGACCACGAAGGGTTGAGTGGTGCCCTCTAGCCAATGCCGCCATTCTTCCAGGGCGAGCTTAATCGCCAGCAGCTCCCGGTCGCCCACATCATAGTTTCGTTCTGCAGGGGTGAGACGACGGGAAAAAACGGCACAGGGGTGCATTTTACCCTCCTTCTGTTGTGAAAGGACGGCCCCCACCCCTGAGTCGGATGCATCGACCTCTACCACGAACTGAAGAGTGGTGTCAGGCTGGACCAGGATGGGCGCTGAGGTAAACCGTTTCTTGAGCTCCTGAAAGGCTGATTGGGCGGCATCACTCCACTGAAAAGCAAGCTTAGGAGAGGTTAACTGGGTTAATGGTAAGGCAATCCTGCTGAAGTCCCGTATGAATCTCCTGTAGAAATTAGCAAAGCCTAGAAAGCGTTGTAACTGGCGACGGTTGGGGGGCTCGGGCCAGTTCACAACAGCCTTGACTTTCACAGGATCGGGTCGGAGATCTCCACGCTCGATTATGTACCCTAGGAAGGCAACAGTGGGCACATGAAACTCACATTTCTCGCTTTTGACGAACAGCCGGTTCTCCAGAAGGCGTTGCAGTACCAGCCGGACCTGGGTCTCGTGTTCAGCCTGGGACGAGGAGAAGATCAGAATGTCATCTAGGTAGACAAACACAAACCGGTTAATAAAGTCTCTTAGAACATCGTTGACCAGAGCCTGGAATACTGCAGGTGCATTAGTGAGCCCGAACGGCATGACCAGATACTCGAAATGTCCGAGGTGGGTATTGAACGCCGTCTTCCATTCATCGCCGTCCCGGATCCGAACCAGGTGGTAGGCATTTCTCAAGTCTAGCTTGCTGAATATGGTGGCGCCCTGGAGAAGTTCGAAAGCAGAGGTGAGCAGAGGCAGTGGGTATTTATTTCTGACCGTAATGTTGTTGAGCCCCGGAAGTCAATACAGGGTCGGAGGGTCTTATCCTTCTTTTCCATTAAAGAAGAAACCCGCTGCGACGGGTGAGGAAGAAGCACGGATGATGCCAGCGGCGAGGGATTCAGTTATATATTTCTCCATAGTCTCCCGTTCCGGCAGTGAGAGGCTATAGAGGCGGCTGGTCGGTAAAGGGGCTCCCGGCAGCAGGTCTATGGCGCAGTCGTAGGGCCGATGGGGTGGCAGCGACTGGGCTCGGTCCTTCCGAAACACCTCAGCGAGATCGTGGTAAACGGACGGCACATTCGCTAAGTCGGAAGACCGTGGTGGCTCTGGGCCGGTGACCGATGTGCTAGGAGGTGAGGCAGCCTTAAGGCAGGTCATATGACACTCCTCTCCCCAGCCGGTGATGCCTCCTTTCTGCCAATTAATAGTGGGATTGTGTTGCTGGAGCCAAGGATGCCCGAGGACTAACGTCGTTTGAGTGGCGTGAAAAACAAAGAAGCTAATCTCCTCTGAATGATTGCCAGACAGTGTGAGGGTGAGCGGTTCAGTGATGTGTGTGATGTCGGGGAGGCGCTGCCCTGACAAAGCCGTGACGCGTAAGGCGTGAGGCAGTGGCTCCACATTTACACAGAGTCTTTTTGCTAGTTCAGAGTCAATGAAATTTTGTTCTGCTCCCGAATCAACGAGCACAGAAAGTGAATGACACTCTGAGTGGACCAGAAGTTTAGCTGGCAGGGCTAAACGTGGAGGAGATTTATCCTGATTCACACCGCCCACCAGTACTCCTACCATTACTGGCGGGCGCGGCCTTTGCTCGCGACGGGCAGGAGGCGATCATGTGTCCTTGTTACCACAATACAGGCACTCACCGGCCGTGATGCGTCGCTGACGTTCTGCAGCAGTAAGGTGGGAGCTGCCAATCTGCATGGGTTGTACCTCTCCGTCGGCGCCCTCTGGTGTCCGGGAGGACCGGTAATCGGCCGGGGCCTCCGCCCCTCGTTGCCCCGCGGCCTCCTGGGAATTGGAGTTCCGTGCTTGTCGGCGAGCCCGTAGCCGCTCATCCATCTTAATGCACAAAGCCATTAGTTCATCAAAAGCAGTGGGAAGGTCCCGCATAATCAATTCATCTTTCAGATCCTCACGAATGTTATTTAACAGTGTGCTCCTGAGCGCATCCGGTCCCCAGCCGGTTTCTTCTGCCAAAATCCAAAAGTCGATTGAGTAGTCTGCCATACTCCGCTTACCTTGCTTGAAGTTAAGGAGGCAGAGCGCCGCAGCCTCGGCTCCAGAGCCTCTGTTAAACACAGTCTTAAATTTAGCCACAAACACCTCAAAAGAAATCCCAGGATCGGAGTTTAACACCACCTGGGCCCATTTCAAAGCACGATCTCTTAACATCTGTACAAAGAAGGCAATCTTCGCCCCATCGTTGTTATGGAAGCGCCGCTGTTCGCGGAAAATCAATGAGCACTGGGCCAGAAAGCCAGAGCATTTTTCCGACTCACCCGCAAAGGGTTCAGGCGAAGGCAGAGGACCGTCAGAGGAAGGAGTGGCTGCCGATGAGGGGTTTGCCGTGGCCGCCGCGAGTGTTTCCTGCGGGGCCGGGTGAGCTGGCTGGGGATTCCCCGGCTGTACGCCCCCTGGTGTAGTCAAATGGGAAACAGCTTGGGTTAGTGCGGCAATCTCACCTCGCAGCTGGTGTAACATTTGTTCGTGGCGGGTCAGCGCCGCTTCTTGGGCAGCCAGTGCCTGTCCGACGGGGTTCTGATCTGCTGAGTCCATGTTGGTGGCTGGATCGTTCTGTCACGATTAGCGGAGCGGACTCAGGCGCAGACCACAAGTTCCTTCAAACCAAAAGTGAATTTATTTACAGTGTTCTCCACAGTGAAATATATACAACGGTGTCTGGGGAAAAGGGGCCGGGGTTCCAGGGTCCGGGAGTGAAAGGGGCAGGAGTCCAGGGAGGGGAGATTTCCATACAGCTCTCGCAAACACACACAGCTCCTCTTCTTTCCTCAACCACTCTTGCTCACGTTCAATCACAGTGCACCGGGAAACGGGTCCGGGGAATCTATATACAGACAGAGAAACAGTTAGTCTCCTGGTTCAGACGTACTCACGAGCAAAACTTTGCAGAGTGCAGGGCGACTGACGCTGATGGCTCAACGATCCAGCGACGAGTAGAGCAGACTCGCCATCTTAAGTAGGACTCTAATTCTGGTAATCAGCGGCAGGTGTGCTGATCATCCCCAGGTGCGTGGGCCAGAGGCGGGAGCCCATACTGAGCTCCGCCTCGGCAGGGAAAAGAGAGAGAGGAAGAGGACGAGAGAGAAAGAGAGAGCAGGTGCGAGAGAAGAGAATAAACAACACATAGCGCCTGACTGTTGTCAGCCGGCGAAGTGCGGGGACCATGACACTTGCAAAGTAGATATTTCATTTAAAGGAGGAAACACTACGAATATGCAAAAGCATTTGCTCACAAAACACGCGATAACCTTAAATGAATGTCGTGTTTTTAATTCCGCTCCGGACTCGTGAATCTCAACCCAGCAGCAGCGGTAACGTTTGCACGTCCTCTCCCGTTAATGCGGCAGGTAAATAATCAGCTAACAGTGCATATTATGTTAGCGCGATCTGCCTTATTACAAAACCTGCCATTACTGTGCATTTAGGTGACCGTGATGAGAGAGACAGAGTCTGGCTGGCAGTTCTCGCTGCAGTCTACCGGTAGCGTCTCCTTTCAGGCCAGGATAGACGAATGTCACCGAGCAGTGACTAAGTTTGTGGTCAAAGGCTTGCACCCATTTGCCCCGATTTTCGGTAAGTGAATTTGTTTAATTGTAGGCAGGGACATTACTGGATATTCTTGTGTAATTGCTACAGAATAATTTGTTATACTTTGTTATTGCTACAGAAAAATATTTATTTTATTATTTTACATTTACAATTTTTTTTCCTGGGGACCCTGTGACACCCCATTGGAGAGCCGTAGGCTGTGGATCTCTTAAGATCTCACTGTTGGGTTTGTAAGGCCATGTTACTCCTAAATTTCTATCTTGTTCAAAGAGAAGATATAAAACAAAGTTCTAAGCTATTCGACCTTAGTGTTCTCCTTTTTTAAAAAGAATCGAATCGGAATCGTAGTCAAAGGAGCTTGCAAAGAAGCGTCTGGACTTTGCAAGCTCCTTTGACTACGATGACCTGGATGACTGAGAACCTTCACAGACGAATCGGAATCGTGAAAATCTTATCAATTCCTATCCCTAATGAAATGTCTAACAAAGGAAAAAAGTCAAAAGAGCTTTCTGCAGTCCTCAGGCAAACCTGCGGTGAAGCGCAAACTAGGGTTGGGTGATATAAATGGTACACAGTAGAAACGATATGAATTTGGCCAACGGTAGAGATTTTGACTATACCGCTCTACCACGATAGCACATGTTGATGGTGTCATCAAGCTGCGCCTGTTTTTGGTCGAAAGCATCGCAACGGCTGCAAGCAATATCATCTGCATACTATGCCGGGCGACAGAAATAGCGAAGAGACAAAGCACATTTTGGAATATGAGGGAAGCCAAAAACTGCGCTTCCTCCACTTCTGTACCATTGATTCATTATTGTTGAATTCTCTCCAGCTGCTCTATTCCCATATTGTTGCAGTATATTAATGACTAACCTCGTATTGTGGATGGATTATCTCAGTTGTTCTCCTGACTGAAGTTTGGTCCGTTTACAGCATCCTGCCATGCGATTGCATTTGTCCCTAACCACCAGAAGCAAATCATTATATACCAGCTAGCCCAACTTCAGTAACCCTACAAACGTCACTGCTGTTTAGTTTTCTGTCTTCATTTATGTTGGAAGTGACAGCAGAGCTGTACGTTTGAATTTGTTTCAAAAATCTCTCAGTCAGAACATGCTATATCATGTTTAGGTGGAAGCTAGCGAGCTAACTTCCTGCTAACTTCTAACTCTGTTAAATTTCATAAATTCTGTTTTCATGGATGCCTGGATGTTAAACTTAATTGTTACACCTGGTAAAGCAGCAACGCTGATCATTTTATTAAAGATGAAAGAATTTAGACAGTTTGTAACTCTCAGTCATGCCGCAGTGTTCGTTTGACTTTGGGACCAGAAGTGGACGGAGTTTAGGACCCAGATTACTCCACGAGGCTCCTGACTATGGTATCCGTAATGCTCCAACAATCCATCAGGCGGTGCAGCTCCGTAGCTTAGCAAAGTCGTACTAAAACATTTTTGACAGATTTTTGAACGCTGTGTACTGTTACACCCCTAGTCTAGGCGTGTAGAGACACACATAAGATTGGAGGAGAGAGAGACAAGTACCCGCCCTGGTTCCCAAGCCAAACATCCGAAACCAGTTATGAGTAAAAAAGGTGATTTTATTGAAGGTCAGGAAGCATAGCTCCGGGGTGAGCCCAGGCCAAAATAATAAACAAAACCAACTAAGTCCCGCCAGAGGAAACTAACTAAACCCTAAGAAAGAAACAAAACAAACAACTGACAATACTATCCCTCGCTCCCTAGCTCCGAAAACAGGAGAAAACTGTTCAAAAGAAAAGGCGGCTCACCCCTTCCGCTTCAACCTATGCATGCCTAAACACTAAGGTGATACACCAGTGGCGGCTCTCACAGAGCATGCTCACACAGATACAAAGCAAAGCAAAAGTTGGAAACCAGGGCCAGGTCCGCGTCTGCTGTCAAACTGCTCGCTCGCTTCTCTCTCTCTCTCCCGGCAGCTGTCAGAACGGCTTTTTGAACGCGGTCACGTGTTCCACGGTCCAATCAGCAGCTCACTACTCTTCATTAGGGGAGGGACCTGAAAAGAGTCTTAAGCACAGTAAAGAGACACAGAAACAAAACAGCCCACACAGAGGTGTTACGGCCACAGCCGTAACACCCCCCTTCCCCTTCCCAAAATCAAAACATCTCCTTTGTAGTCATTTTGACAGTTACATTTAAAGGAAAATACGTGATAGTGCATCCGCTAACACATTCTCTGTACCCTTTTTATGGCAGATTTCCAAGTTGAAATCTTGCACCAGGAGACACCATCTCATAAGCCTTTTGTCATGGTCCTAGGTCGGTGACCCGGTGTTTTTGGTTGTGTACTTTTGATAGTTTTTGTATTATGACTGTTGTTTTGGGTTTCCTAGGGTTTAGTTGTGTTCCCTCTGTTTGGTGTCTTCCCTGCTTGTGTATCCCCTTAGTGTAGTAGGTCTCTGTGTTTAGTCTGCATCTCTGAGTCTGTGTCATTACGTGTATGTTTCCTGTTTTACTTTGAAGGTCTCTGTCTTATGTCAGTGCGTTCTGTTTACGTTTGTTTGCCTCGTCAGCTGTTATGTCTCCCAGGTGTGTTTCCCTCCTGTTTCCCATCCCCTGATTACTGGTGTGTATTTATAGTGTGTGTTCACCCGTCCTCATTGCTGGTTCGTCTGTGTTGTTCCCCTCCACTTTCCTGTGCATTCTCCCCGCGTTGTCCTCCCTGCATCTCTGTCTCACGTCTCAAGCTTTCAAGGTTTCAGGTTTGTTTTTGCTTAGCTTTTCCCAGTTTAGGTTACTCTTAGGTTTTGGTTTTCGTCCACCTCGTCCCTGTTTGTTTCACCCTTTTGTTAATAAAGCTTGCTCACAACTTAAGCAGTCTGCATCCGTTAATAATTCGCACACGGCTTGCCCTGGCAACCCGTGACACCTTTGATTCGAGTTCTGCATTCACATTAGGAACACCAGGGGGTTGTGGTCGGTATATTGATTGATTGATTGATTGATATACCTTTATTAGTCCCACAAGGGGGAAATTTCATAAGGCTGCCGACCTATTGCACGCAATGGCGGCGCCATCTTACCCTCCGACCATACATACATTACACAAAACATCACATGGGGAAGACAGGTCAGAGGGGTATAACATGGAAAAGCACAACATGAGGAAAGATAAGGAGAAAAAAATAACTCCCCCCAGACTGAGCTCCAACAGGGAGATCAGTTTGGGAACAGAAAAACAAAACAAAAAAAAAAAAAACACCTCTGCACATGAAAAAACTCTTAATACACCAAAGAAACACATGACAAGCAACAGGGGCGGGTAAAGGGTGAGAGACAGCCGATTTAGACAGTACATCCGGGCCTGCAGCCTGTGCGCTGGTCTCCATGATCCACCATCAGCATCAGAAGGGAATAAGCGTCGAAGGCGTTTGGAAAGGGAGGGGGGATGAGTGTGTGCATATCAGTGTATATGTATGTGTGTGCGTGTCCAGAGTTCAGCTGAGACAGTGTCCTTCGCCCTCCAGGCTAAGTAAACAGTCTTCCAGCCAACCCAGGTGGCCTTGCATAGAATAGGAAGGAACAGACTAAACACAGTCTGTAATCAGGGTGTTGTTGTACAGCTCCAACCTTGCAACCGCAGCTGGCGCCGAGAAGGTATCCGCATGAAGTGAAGGTGCTTTTTACTTTAGTGCGAACAGCTTATATGAATTTCAAAGCAGTTCTACAGTCCAACACTGGTCTCTCAATCTCCCGATGGAGAGCCGCGAGCTTCGCCATACTTGCGCTCTGTGATGTTGTCATTCTTGTGCTCAAGGAGCCGATTCTGAAAAACTCACGACAGTGTGCCTCCCCGAGATGTCTTCCAATTTACGCTCAGAGATGTTATGCCGAGCGAGCCCTTCCGAGATGTAATCCAGTCTGCACTCAGAGATCTTATTCTGAGTGTTCACAGCAGCCGTAGCCTTTCCAAGATCTTATCTGTGCTGCACTCAATGAGCCCATTTTGAGAAACTCACGCCTCGTCCCATCGTTTCAATTCCAGCGGGCAGCCTTGTGGAGGTTTGAACAGCCGGTTCCGCTTTCTTAATTCTTCGAAAAGCCAGGGCCAAGCCAGCTCCGATCAGCCAGAACCCTGTTATCACGGTTCCAAATAGGTAGAAATCTTCAGCAGTCAGGCTCACCCGAGCCCAGACTTCTCGTTGAGAAAGGGGTGTCAACTGCATTCAGAGACCAGTTGATCAAATCCATAAAATCCATATAAAATCGGTTCAGGTCAGTAAGCACAACCAGAATTCATACATAAGGCACACTGTTGATTTTTGAGAAAATTAAAGGATTTTAAGTGTGCCTTATAGTGCGGAAAATACATTATACAGAAGAAAAGAATATATCGCGATATATATCGTTACCACACATGCTTCAAATTATTTAAAACTGGTTTATATGGGTGCAAACCAGTTTTAAATTTCTACCAGGCACAAATAGACCTCAGAGAAATGCAAAATAGATGAAGCGCCTTAAACCAGCATTCTATCTTAAGGTCATCAGATGGCGAAAGCATTGTCATGCTATAGAAGACTGTGGGCCAACAGCTTTCTGTCTTGACCCCCGTGAACACCTTTGTGCTGAGGTTATCAGCTCAGTCACTCAAGTTGGATCATACTGAAATATACTGGTGGCTGCCAGTGCTACAGAGTCCACAGAAGAGGGGCCTGAAAACTGAAGGCTCTCCCTCCCATTCTACTTTTAAATACTCTAGGAACAACAAGTAGGCCTGCAGTGCGAGAGCGAAGTGCTCTAACAGGGTGATATGGTACTACAAGGTCATTAAGATAAGATGGGGCCTGATTATTTAAGACCTTGTATGTGAGGAGCAGGATTTTGAATTCTGGATTTAACAGGAAGCCAATGAAGGGAAGCCAAAACAGGAGAAATATGCTCTCTCTTTCTAGTCCCTGTCAGGACTCTTGCTGCAGCATTTTGGATCAGCTGAAGGCTTTTCAGGGAGTTTTTAGGACATCCTGATAATAAAGAATTACAGTAGTCCAGCCTGGAAGTAATAAATGCATGAACTAGTTTTTCAGCATCACTCTGAGACAGGATATTTCTAATTTTAGAGATGTTGCACAAATGGAAGAAAGCAGTCTTACATATTTGTTTAATATGTGCATTGAAGGACATGTCCTGGTCAAAAATGACTCCAAGGTTCCTCACAGCATTACTGGAGGCCAAGGTAATGCCATCCAGAGTAAGAATCTGCTTAGATACCATATTTCTAAGATTTTCAGGGCCGAGTACAATAACCTCAGTTTGATCTGAATTAAGAAGCAGAAAGTTAGCGGCCATCCAGGTCTTTATGTCTTTAAGGCATTCCTTAAAAGTAATGGCATTACTAATGCCGTTAACATCCATCCAACTTCTTCTGCTTATCCAGGGCTGGGTTGTGGGGGCAGCAGCCTAAGCAGAGAAGCCCAGACCTCCATCTCCCCCCCAGCTTGTCCGGGGGAACACCAAGGCATTTCCAGGCCAATTTCGATGTGGAGGAGCAGCGGCTCTACTCTGAGTCCTTCCCAGACGGTTGAACTTCTCACCCTATCTCTAAGGGAGAGGCCAGCCAGGTCATTTCCGCCGCTTGTATCCGCAATCTCATTCTTTCGGTCACTACCCACAGCTTGTGACCGTAGGTGAGGGTAGGGACGTAGATCGACCGGTAAATTGAGAGCTCCGCTTTTACACTCAGCTCTCTCTTCACCACAACAGACCGGTACAGCGTCCACATCACTGCAGCCGCAGCACCAATCCATCTGTCGATCTCCTGTTCCCTTCTCCTGTCACTCGTGAACAAGACCCTGAGATACTTAAACTCCTCCACTTGGGGCAAGAACTCGTCCCTGAACTGGAGTGGGCACTCCAACCTTTTCCAGCTGAGGACCATGGCCTCAGATTTGGAGGTGCTGATTCTCATTCCCACCACTTCACACTCGGCTGTGAACCATTCCAGTGCAAGCTGGAGGCCATCACCCGATGAAGCCAACAGAAGCACATCATCCTCGAAAAGCAGAGATGAGATTCTGACACCACCCAAGTGACAGCCTTCCGCCACTTGGCTATGCCTAGAAATTCTGTCCATAAAAATTATGAACAGAATCTGTGACAAAGGGCAGCCCTGGCGGAGCCCATCACCCACCAGGAACGAGTCCGACTGATTGCCGGCTATGTGAACCAAGCTCTTGCAACGGTTGTATATGGTAAATGGCCTGTATAAGGACTGAATGGCAATGGGCCAGACATCCCATACTCCCGGAGCACCCCCCACACTCCGAGGGACACGGTCGAATGCCTTCTCCAAGTCCACAAAATACATGTAGACTGGTTGGGCAAACTCCCATGCACCCTCAAGTATCCTTGAGAGGATAAAGAGCTGATCCAGAGTTCCATGACCAGGACAAACACCGCATTGTTCCTCCTGTATCCCAGGTTCGACTAACGGACAGACGCTCCTCTCCAGCTCCCTGGCATAGACTTTCCCAGGGAGGCTGAGGAGTGTGATCCCCCTGTAGTTGGAACACACCCTTCGATCCGCTTTCTTAAAGATAGGAACCACCACCCCAGTCTGCCAATCCAGGGGTACTGCCCTGATCTCCACGCAACATTGCAGAGGCGTGTCAACCAAGACAGCCCTACAACATCCAAAGCCTTCAGGAACTCGGGGCGAACCTCATCCACCCCAGGTAACTGCCTCAGTATCCCCCAGAGATAGGTGAGTCGTCCCCCTCATCCCCAGACTCTGCTTCCTCCACGGAAGACATGCCAGTGGGATCAAGGAGGTCCTCGAAGTATTCCTTCCACTGCCTGACAATGTTCTCTGTCGAAGTCAGCAGCGCTCTACCTGCACTATACACAGAGCAGGTAGCACACCGCTTTCCCCTCCTGAGTCGCCTGACGGTTTGCCAGAATCTCTTTGAGGCAGTTTGAAAGTCTTTTTCCATAGCTGGTACTTTTTTTCAGTAATTAGTAATCTAATGAATTACAATTATTATTGTTACAACACCATTACTGTTACTAACAAGAAAATGCAGCCCGGACACGTTACTATTTTTTTTTAACACACAGACGGTTAAAGCTGTCTTTACTTACTGGGAACTAGGGGGATGAAACAATCGCACAAGTGCTGCTGATTGGCTGAGGAAGAATAAACTAGTCATGGAAAACCAATCACATGACCAATTTAAGATGACATAGCAGCAAGATGCTATGTCAACCCAGGAGAAACCAGAGTCTCCCTTTTTGTGTTAAAAGTGTGGACTTCAAACTGCATACCAGTTTTTAAATTGTGTTGATCGGCCACGTAAAACCAGAGTTACGATAAAAACCATACACAATGTTTTTTTCCTGAATACTGTCGTCGTGTTTACTGCAGGAAGAAACGGTAAAAACTGCTGTGGCGGGGGGCGTGGTTTGCTGGCCTGCTGCAGAGGAGGGGTGACACAGTGAGCTCTCTGGGCGGCACGGAGGCGGGGAGGCAACAGGTGTACGGGACTGTGTTAATGAGGGAGATGTCTTTTTGTGTGCCCACAGTGAGATAGAGCAGATGATGCTGGCAGAGAGACGCAGTGGCTGCGTCCGAGGCGGGTGACAAAAAAAACGCAGATTATTTCCAAAATAAAAGACACTAAGCATAACCCGTGTGTGTGTGGGTCCTGTGTCACAACTGCGTTTTCTAAGGAAAGCGTTCTCCGCTTGTGAGCAAAAACAAAACAAAAAAAAACACCATTTCCCACTGCAGGCAAAATGTATCATATCGACCAATCAAAAAATGATTGGCAACATGGCATTTGGTTGTTTAGGAAGAGGGGGGAGTTTTAGGAGTGACGGCAGTGAGAGAGCGAAAGAGTGTGTCAGAACAATGAGGTGAATGCTGAATGTCACAGTTCTGTCAAAAAGCCACCAAAGGCAGGTTACAGTGTAAACGCTGTCTGCAGGTGGGAAACAGGAGCAGTGACACACCTGCTGCTGTCAGGCCTGCAGGTATCAGGCTGTGATGTTCTCCTTCATTTTATAACAGACAGAAACTATATTTTGGAGTGGCACAAATAATTTGTGTGACATCTTATTTGATGCAGAACAACTGATTGTTCTGTAAATAGTTTGAAATAGTTATAGCCCCCCCCCCCCCTCCTTGGCTGTATTTATAGATGCAAATAATTTTGTTGTTTGCAAAACTTGTGCATTGGGTTTTAAAATTTACAATTTCTTTTTGTATTTCAAGCTATGAAAATGATTTGTTAATGTTTGTGGTTGTTACAATTATACTTAAAATATAACTTTCATCTACTGTGATTTTATGGTTTTTGTCTGATTTTAGCTCAATTGTGTTAATACAGTATGTCAAAATGAAAAAAATAACAGTAAATTCAAACACGTGAGGTTGTGCTGAAAAGAATGACAGCAAACAAGGCGAGTAAATAGTTTTTAAAGATGAAATGTGGAGGAAAAAGCAAAATTAGTCAAAAATAGCCAATTATACCCCAGAGGGTTAAATTCTTTTTTTAAAGTAATGCAATAGTTTGTTTTCCTAGTAATTAGTTACTTTTATAATATTGTAACTCGGTTACTAACTCAATTACCTTTTGAAGAAGTAACTAGTAACTATTACTAATTAGTTTTTTAAAGTAACTTGCCCAACACTGGTGAAGAAGTTCATGAAGTCATTACTAGTTAGCGTTAAAGGGATTGTTGGCTCAGTAGAGCTCTGACTGTTTGTCAGCCTGGCTACAGTGCTGAAGAGAAACCTGGGGTTGTTCTTATTTTCTTCAATCAGTGATGAATAGTAAGATGTTCTGGCTTTTATGGAGGGCTTTCTTATAAAGCAGCAAACTATTTCTCCAGGCTAAATGATGATCCTCTAAATTTGTGACACGCCATTTCCTCTCCAGCTTACGAGTTATCTGCTTTAGGCTACGTGTTTGAGAATTATACCACGGAGTCAGGTACTTCTGATTTGAGGCCTTAGTTTTCACAGGAGCTACAGTATCCAGAGTCGTACGTAGTGAGGAGGTAAAATTATTAACAATAAAAATAATACAGAACCACACATACTCACACGAATTCACTTAATCATACGAAGATTAAATGTCACAAATGTTCTGAAGATGTTTTTGGACTAAAGGAACCCAAATTATAATGGCTGTGGATCCCTCTTTCATCATCACCTGTGCCTTCTGACCGAGGATAGGAATATCCAGCTGTAATTTGCCAGTTTATTAAGTACGCACATGTCCAGTACAGTGGGTATGGATCATTTAGACCTCAAGGTTTAATTAAAATATAAAGTTTTAGTTTTTAAACTAAATAAAAAATATTTTGTACATTCACCCTGTATTTGTGTGGTATCACAGGTTTGAGCACTGTCACCTTACACCTTACTTTCTTTGCTCTGTGGTGAGTTTTCTTCTTGAAGTCTAGTTTATTCCCAGTGTTTATAGAAATGAATGATAAGAACCTTAATTTTTTTAAAATCTAAGTGGGGTTATAAATACAGTACAATACGATGCAGTCATGATTATTTTCACACCTACTTCTGTACATCTGCACCATTTTAAAGGTCTGTCTTGTACAGTTACAGTAAAGCAAAAGCGGTTTACAAAACTGTCACCAGAGGTTTCGGACTGGTCTCCATAAGACCACCTGAGGAGCCCTCATTCATCAGGCCTTCATGAGCAGCTACATTAAAAACAAGAGAGAGATGATAGCCTGCACCAGAGTTCAGTGAGAAGTATCAAACTCTCAGAGCTCAGTGAACAAGGAAAACGCTTTTCTGATTGGATTTTCTCATCACCTGCTGACACCCCTACAGTGAAGCATGCTGTGGAGATGATTTTCAGAACAGAGAGAAGGATGAATGCAGCCAAACATCCAGAGGTTCAAAATCTGCTCCAGACCTCAGAGACGGGAAATTTAGAAGATGCACAGAATCAGAATACTTTAATAATTCAGAAGGAAATTATGTGAGTTACAGTTGCTCCAATACAGTAACAGACTAAACTAATTAAATAATACAATATGTTACAGAATTTACAAACTAATGGTGCAACAATGTCCACCACAATGAGCCAAAGCAAACGTTCATGTAAATACTGGAGTGGTTTTATGAGACTGATGATCTAACTCTACTCTGGGCTGAATGTTTGCTAGACTGGAAGGGAAAAATGGCAGTTTTATAATTTAAAGTCAAACTTCTATGACATAAGCACAGTTTTCCCTAAGACCCAACCTCTGGGCTTAAAAATGAAGCCAACATGCAAATGCCAACAAAACTTCCCCTCCTCAAATGCCCACTTCAGACTGGATCTGGCACCGAGTCAGTCCCCATAGACTGCAGTGGCAAATTGTGTAACAACACAGAAAAGAATGTTCATGGTAATATTTGTGAACGCAAACAATTTGGTTCTCTTTGATGAAGTTTTGGTGAGTGAAATGCTAAAGTGTAGTATACTATTTATTTAGCTCTTGCTATCTTAACACTCAACCCTCTTATTGAAATACAAACACTTCCAGCTCGAATGTTAAATTTTGAAAGTGAGGCATTAAAATTAAACTTTAAAAGCAAAGAGGTGACACCGTGATGGCAGCGTCAGTCTTTTATGCAGAGCCAAAGCTTCTCTGCAGTTTTTTGCACTAGCCTCCTTGTGCCTGTGCCATCTGGGAATCCTTTTGGTTCTTGCTTGTAGAGACAGAGCAGCTCATGGACATGCACCAGCAGCACCTGTAGTTTGGATAGTCCTGGTTTACAAGGTAAATGTTTTAAATACTTTTCTCTGGGCTGAAAGCAGAGAGGGCTGTGAGCTACACCTACCAAATACAGGCAATTCTGCACAGAAATAATATAAATGTGCAAAGAAGGACAGTTAAATGAAAGCTGATCGCTCCTTTTACTTTACTCTCACTCTCAGTTAAAACATGAAATTTCACTTTACACTTTATGCTATGTATAAGAACCTGTTTCAGTTTGAAATCATTGCTTCAACTCTAAAATGATACTGCAAGATGAGCGAGTCTTAACACCCTAAAACTGAACAAGCTCAAGAAAAAGACAAGTCGGGAGTGAAGACAGCTAGGGATAAGTGGGAAGATGAGTAGATTTTCTTCATCAACAAACTAATCCTGAAGTAATCTCCAGTGTCACTAGCAGTATCTCATTTGATATGTTGGAGCGCCCCCAAATGGAGACTCATAGTAATGACATTTAGCAGTGCTCAGCTTTCTAAAACATGAGACAGGACTTGTGCCTGTTTATGTTGAAAAGAAAAGGCCACCAAATAACTGAAACTTTAACAATCTAATGAGCTTTGCTTCAGATTGGAGCAAAACTTTTCTAATTGATTGTGCATAGTCTAAAGAAGATTTACCCCAGTGGTCAACATCTGTCAGTGTTTCTAATGTTAACAAATGCAACTTCCTCCTTGCTGTAGCTCGGGAGGTAGAGAAGGTCACTTATTAATTGAAAGGTTGGTGGTTTGGTTCCCGGCTGGTCCATTCTGCATGATGTTAACACCATGTTGCTCTCCGATGCCACCCCTTGGAGGCTCACAGACTAGAGACTGTCCAGCTCGTCATTTTCAGGCTGAACTGGAGGCTGAGAGCTATACAGCTAAAGTCAGCAGGAGCGAACAAGGACTCAGTGAAGCTGGCTGGTGATCTCATCATTGTCTGGGACCTCATGTTATTTATTTTATTTATTTATTTATTTTTTTAGAAAGAGGGGCAATACATATTAATGAACATTTTAATAAATGTAAATATGCCAGATTATAGCCTTGGGCTAATTTCCATCTGCAGACCCTCTGGCAGGTTGGTGTTAAACACAAGTTAGTAAAAACATACAGAGACACTATTTACAGGTCATGTAACAGAGACAAAAACAGTCATCACATTATACTAGAACAAACAAATGACAAGAAGAGTGGACACAGAGGACAGCATAGATAACAATAACGGAAACACATCAATTATATTGCACAAACCCCAGTATTGCACATGCCCTGACTGTCGTGATATTGCGTTCACCCATTGCACTAACAGTTGTTTCCCTTTTAGTAATACACTAACTCTTTTTCCCGTCCAATATAAAGCATGATTATTAAACATGATCACATGTTTGTGTGTCCCTCAGCCGCCCTTTTAAGTGACTCTTAAAGATGGGTAGACTTGTACTTTCCTCACTGACAGTGGAAGACTATTCCAGAAGCTCACTCCCTGGTATGACAGAGCATTCTGTGAAAAGGTGGTCCGCCTGAATGTCAATTCACAATCACCTCTAACAGCGGCTCGAGTCAGTCGAGACCCGGCAACACTGCTAGACTTTTGTTTAATAAAATCACTCACTCATCTCAGACCATGTATAACTTTGTATATTAGACAGGCAGATTTAAATAATTTGAAATTAGTAAAATTTAAAAACTTGTATTTATCTAAAATTTGACAATGGTGATATGAAAAAGGTTTTTTATCTAATATTTTCAATGCTCTTTTGTAGATACTTCAATTGGCCCAATAGCAGCAGAGCTCAGTATAGGACCAACTTGTAATACAATATTCAATATGAGCCAGTATCATAGAATGCAGGAATGTAATCGCTGCTGTGTCTGTTAATGATGTGCGGATATGTCTAAAGTTCTGTATATTAACATTTACAGTTTTCACTACTTTTCTAATGTGTTTTTAAAGGATAATTTAGAGTCTAGTAGCACTCCCAGATACTTAAATTCCTCAACATTAATTAATTCTTGTGCACCCAACCAAACTTTTACTGCAGCCACGGTTGTTTTAGGTTTACTAAAAAGCATTGATACGGTCTTTTTAAAATTAAGGCACAGGCATGAGTCATTCAGCCATTTTTGTAAATCATGTAATGCCAGTGAAAGCTGATGGGCTGCATCATCAGCAGTTTTGGCTTATGTAAAAATTTCCGTATCATCAGCATACATGATCGTGTCCACATTTTTGCACACATTAGGCAAGTCATTTACATAAAGTGAAAATAACAGGGGCCTAGAATTGAACCCTGGGGACACCTCATGCACAGTAAAGATAGGGTGACTTGCTATTCTTTATTTGCACACATTGTTTTCTATCTGATAGATAAGACTGTATCCATTTAATAGTATGATTACTAAAGTTAAATGTCGACAGTCTAGACAAGAGCTTAAGATGATTCACAGTGTCAAAACGACGCTTGAAATCAAGAAAACAGCCGCAACACAACTGCTCTTGTCTAAGTAAGATTTCACTCTCTCAACAAAAACACAGACAGCCGTTTCAGTTGAATGAAGAGTGCGAAATCCGAATTGCATAGGGTGCAAACCCGGATTGGAGTCATTAAGATGTTTGATGATAGAATTAGCAACCCACTTTTCTGCTATCTTTGAGAAGATAGGGAGTATGCTAATAGGTCGATAATTAGCAGGGTCTGTTTTATCACCCGATTTATAAATTGGTGTAACTTTGCCACCTTCCAACTCAGAGGAACGACTGCCTGCGTGATTGATAAATTAATAAGATGGGTCACAGGCACCAAAAGACAAGATTTATAATGCTTCAAGAAATTGGTATCAAATCCAAACTCATCCCTTGCTTTAGAACTTCTTAATTTAGAGATTATATTTTCTACTTCATTTTCTGTAATTTTCTGAATATTGAACTTTGAATCTGGAGAAGAAACATCCTCTTTGGTGTCGATATTCCCAATATTTTGTTGAGGGTCATAAGAATTAGAAAACAATTGTGCAATTTCATTAATGGTACTTTTGAAAAAATCATTTAATTTAGTAGCTAGGCTAAGAGGCTCTGATACCAGTTCATTGGCAAATTTAAGTTCAAGGTCTGTATCAGCATTATCCTTACTGTTACCAAGGAGTTTGTTAATATTTTCCCAAATTAGCTTACAGTTTCCTTTGGCACTATTAATTACAGTCATGAAAAATTTGCTTTTGCCATTCTCAAAGTTTGTGTGACTTTATTCCTTGCAGATATAAAATGTAATCGATCAGTATTTAATCCAGATTGTAACGATTTTTAAGTAACTGGTCTCTGAGTCTCATAAGCTGTTTACACTCGGTATTAATCCAAGGCAAGGAATAAACTCGTTTCTTTAAATGGCTCTCTTTCTGAAACTGTGACAAGACCCCTTTAATAGCAGAGTATAATAGATCACAAAATTTATTAGTGTCATCATAGGATAGTATGCTAGTCCAGTCAAAATTATTTAGAGCTGCCATTAAATGTTGCTCTTGATTATTTGGAATAAATGTTTTTTTTATATTCATGCTTTTACTGACACATCTCAGTCGCTTTTTAGTCAGCTTTCTAGAGAAGAATATTGCATTGTGGTCAGACAAGCCAGTCAAAAGTTATATGTTTTTATCATTCTATCCGGTTTGTTAGAGAACACCAGGTCTATTAGAGTTCTAGAGCGATTTGTTATTCTAGTGGAATCATTGATCATTTGTTTTAAACCAAAATTATCTGTGATTTCTTTTAGTTTCTTTCTGTCGCTTTTGTTATCCCAATTTACATTTAAGTCTCCCATTAGGATAAGTTCATTATTGAAGTCGCAAGAATTCAGAAGTGCCTTGAATTGGTCATAAAAATCTACTTTTGCTGAAGGTGGGCGATAAAGACATAAAACAGTAAATGACATTTCTGCTGAGAGTGACACTTTAACTCCAACACATTCAACAGAGATTTCATTGGGCCAGATTATTTGTGTACATTTTAGAGAGTCCTTCATATACAACAACACCCCTCCCCTTTCCTTGATGCCTATCTTTTCTAAAGACATGGTAGCCTTGTAGAGTTACCAGTGCTTGTGGAGAAGAGGGTTTGAGCCAAGTTTCCGAAAGTCCCATGAAATCAACATTTGAATTAATGAGAAGATGTTCCAGTTGTTCCCTCTTAGGGGCCATGCTGCGTATGTTCAGATGGCCACCTAGGAGCCCTTTGTCTTTACACTGTGGATCCCATATAGTCCTAGCTTGATTAAGAGTCCGAAATAACTTAAACAATCGATGCTTTTTAAACACAGGGTTCCTCTGTATACCCATGGGTATGATAGGTTGTGTTGACTTACTAAGTTTAGTTGTAATCGGGACCTGCAGTGATGGTGTTAGTCCAGGAGGCTGCTGTAAACCTGGTAGCAGTGATGGTGTTAGTCCAGGAGGCTGCTGTAAACCTGGTAGCAGTGATGGTGTTAGTCCAGGAGGCTGCTGTAAACCTGGTAGCAGTGATGGTGTTGGTCCAGGAGGCTGCTGTAGCCCCGGTAGCAGTGATGGTAGCCCAGGAAGCTGCTGTAGCCCTATTGGTAGTGATGGTGTTAGTCCAGGAGGCTGCTGTAGCCCAGGTGGCAGTGATGATGACTGGTAAACTACTGTTGTCACCTTGGAAGGAAAGAAGGCAGAGTTGGGGAAGACAGAGGCTGAAATTCAGCAGACAAATGTTTTGTAAAAAATTAAAGATTTAAAGGTAAGTTTTCAGAATTTATCATCAAAATGTTCAGTTTTACATGACGCCATAGACCTCGCTCTGGCTCAGAGACAAAAGGCTGCCCAGGCAGTAAAAACTTTTTTATGTGTGATAAACAAGACACTATGGTGATTGGTCTAAACATTTTAGGGTGGCCTTAGGTCTGATGTTGGCTCAGGTTTCTTCTTCTGCAGCTTTCTGGGCATCTCCTTATTTGGAGACGCCGCTTCACCCATCACCATGGCAACCACCTCTTACCCTCTGTCAGACCTGCATAAAGAGATAGAAATTTACAACCATGTTTAAGGTAAACATGGTCTGGTGAGGCAACCCTCCCTCTCAAATTCCTTAGAGGAGGGGGACTCCTCTCTGTTTATGTCTAATACTATCAGAGTAACTGTCCACCTCCAAAGACACAATACACTGTGTGCAATAAACGATAAAACACAAATATATGCTGCTAGTTATGAGATATTAGCCTTACAAATAAACATAAATCCCAACACCACATTCACTCGTCTCTCATAATAAAAGGAAATGTGTGTGCAAGCATACTTCCTCTCTCTTTAAACAGCCGTCAGTCGTGCTGCTGTCCTCGTAAACACTCAGGAGATTCGACTGAGACTTCAGCTCCTGTTTCTATGTAAGTCTCAAAAACAATCTTCTACTTCCCGATCACAAAGCTAAAGATTGTTGATTATTTAACCGCCCTATCTGGCATGTCATCTGGACAGTTTATTAGGCTCGTAGCTTCAAAATAATCAGCATCATTTAATAAAAGCAAAGGGTTGTTTATTTATTCCAGTCTCTCTTTATTATAGCCACGTATTAAATTTAACCTGATGAGCCCCCTTTGTGGCTCATCAGTTTTACTTTTTTAATGTTTTGACATTTATTTTTTACATATTTATTTTTACATAAATATGGTTCTTGAGGTATAAACCAGGCTGTGAGGCAGTATGTAGCCAATCAGGAAAATCTGAAGTTTTGACAGAACTATTGCGTAATACTGAATTATTGCATAGTGAGAACAAGAAGAGGGAAGTTCATTGTTCTGCTTTAGTCATACTTATAAGCTGCAGGATGAACAGCAGAACAACAGACTATAGTTTTACAAACTATTAAACAGAGACTTTACTCCAAAAATGGACAAATATTTTAGAGTGGTTCAGAACACGGCTGGATTCAGTCAAACGAACATACATAACAGTATTATATGGGTCAAGCATCATTTCCTGCAATGTTACAGAGTCCCACTTACAATCTTTGAAAGGATTTAAACAGCATCAGCCAGAAAAACAAGAGCTGAACCTTCTCCACAACAGAAACAACCTCAATGTAATTTTTTTTCACAAAGATATGTTTGGTATAGAATACATATATATAAACAGTGTAAAGATGGGCAAGAGAATAAACCAGCTGTTCTCCACAGAACCAGCCAAGGTGTACTCTCATTGGAAGGGGAACAATATGAGAACAGCACCTCCAAACTGGAAATACAACACTGGAAGAGCACTTGGGGCTTGGTACCCAATCTCGGGTGGGGTGATGATATCTCCCTCCTCACCTGTCGTCATGGCTCCCCCTTGCTGTAGCATGTGTGTTTTGCCTTGTCAATCTCTACCCATGAGAGCAGTCCCATCTTCCAAATGTTGGAACACTGAGCTACTACTAGTTTTACCATCACGGTGGATGTTGGGTATGGAAGAGTCCATAGTCTCTCATCCTATTCATGTAACCCCTTCCACTGGGGTTACTTGCGTTGAAGCATTCCAACAGCGCCCTGTTTTAATCTCTTGCCCACCGATGCCTTCTTCTTCCAGTAGCCCAGTTTTCATCAGGGCGTCCTGGTTCCTCAACGTGACGTGGACCTTGTTGATCCGGGTGTCGTCCAAGCCACTATGGGTTCATATTTATCTCTCTCGCTCATGTCTGCGGTAGGCTTGGTTAGCATAGGGGGGTCTAGCCTAGGACCCTTAACATGTTAATATTTTATAATGTTCACAAGCTGGACAGAAAAGCTGAAACTTAAAATACATCTGGTAAATAAATGGTATTATTCTCTGTTATCAGGGAGCAGTGATGACGTCAGAGGACCTCTTAAACACTCTGGAAGATTTGGGAGATGAAGAGTTTAATAAATTCAAGTGGTTCCTGCAGCAGGAAGAGATCCTTCAAGACCTCCCGACCATCAAAAAGAGCCGACTTCAGGCAACAAGGAGGTGGGACACCGTAGACCTGATGGTGCAGACATACAGACTTCCTGGAGCTGTTGAGGTGACCGGGAAGGTTTTAGAGAGGATCCACAGGAATGATCTGCTGGAGAGTTTGTCTGCCATCCGCTCTGGAGCAGAAGGTCAGTCACAGAATGGGGCAAACATGTTGTTTCTGCAGTCTGACCTAGTTTCACGTTCATTATCTCTGTCTGTCAGCGGATGTCAGTGATGGTGGGGAGACATCAGAGAAAAGAGGATCTTCCTCCTCTCAGACTCGGGATTCTTTTTCTCAGACCAATGAGAATACTGGTAATACTTTACTTTCAAGACATACAGTAATATGTTTGAAATAATATTGATTATTATTTTCATTGTGATGTCTCTAACTGAGCACACGAGATGCAGTGTTGGGAAGGTTACTTTTAACATGTATTCCACTACAGATTACAGATTACATGCCCCAAAATGTATTTTGTAACATATTCTGTTACGTTACTCAATGAGAGTAACGTATTCTGAATACTTTGAATTACTTAATTTATTATCAAGCTTTTAACAACTACATGAATGTCCTATTGCTGTGTGATTTATTACTATTACTGAAGGATACTCACCATACCAATACCAACTAGATGTTTAAATCTTAATATAAATGAGTAACAGTAGGTGGACATTAGGTAAGGCTGCACTTTTTGCAGCGATCTCGTATAGAAAACTATTCATGGCAGTATATAAAACAGGTCCATGACTCCGAACCGTAGTAAAGGGACCTCTGGCTAATACGTCGGGTTCATGTCGGGCTGGTAGCCGAAAACTAGCTTTACTTTGTTGTCTGGGTCAACTTTGCTAGCGAGAGACAGAGAGAGGCGTTGAAAGGCTGCTCCAACGGAACTTATTGTTTCAGAGAAAAACACGAACACAGTGTACAGTCGAGTCTTAATAGCTTACTTACAGCTGGGCTCGTCAGGCACTCTTATTGGCTGTAGTGGTTATTATTATATTTACATGCTTCCATCTTTCTGCTCGGTGAAAACTCAAATCATTTTTTGAATAATAATTTTTTACAATATATTTTCATGTCATTTTGCTGGCCGCGAGATTGAGACCCAGGCATTAGAGCCTCTTAATGTGTGTTTTGTTTGGGTTTCCACCGGTGTGGAATTACCAAAAATAGAGAGGGCACAGCCGAACATGCAAAACAGGAAAAGACCGCCATGTAATCCATTTATTTCAACAAAGTAACTGTATTCTGAATACCACCTTTTACAGTAACTGTAACAGAATACAGTTACTCATATTTTGTCATTTTAAATACGTAATGCCGGTACATGTGTTCCGTTACTCTCCAACACCGATGAGGTTGTCTTTATTACAACCACATTCACCCATTCAAAGGACAAATTTCACAAATTAAAACAGCACACACTGATATTCTGTGCATTTAAGAACTTTCTAACTATGATGCACACACTCACTCTCCAGTGGAATCACAGAGAACAATTTGGGTTCACTGTCTTGCACAAGTTTTACTGACATCCAAACTGCAGGACTGAACCCACTGACATTTCTTTTAGTAGATGACCTGGTCTATGGCCTAAACCACAGCCACCCGGCTTCTAAACAATTTATATTGATCAAAGCCAGGAGTCCAGACATTTTTATTAGCCAAAGCAAGTTTTAGTTATTTCATTAACCTTATTCCCAAACGTCTTGATGCATTCTCAATCATCCAGGAAAGTAAATCTCCAAAAGTTGAATCTGTTCATCTGGACGTAGCGTTTTGTGGGAGAAACGTTTCGTCACTCATCCAAGTGACTTCTTCAGTCTCAGCTGACTGCAGGTTTCCCCAAAACTTATAAATAATTATGCAAATTCTCATGACCATTGATCAACAATCACTGACCAAAACCCACTGATCAAAGAACACTGATCAATGGCCATGAGTACCATTCACAGAGAGTTGGGGAATGGCTGCAATCACAGCATTGTAAGATGGCGAAAGATGTACCCTTAGGCCCCCTCCTCGATTCAGAGATGGTCTTTCCCTTTTCACGTAAATGGCCTCCTTGACTCCGCGCTCAAACCAGCGTTTGATAAGGTTTGGGGAAACCTGCAGTCAGCTGAGACTGAAGAAGTCACTTGGATGAGTGACGAAACGTTTCTCCCACAAAACGCTACGTCCAGATGAACAGATTCAACTTTTGGAGACTTATTCCCAAAGTTCGGTATAGATGTGGATCGAGCTCCTACACGGACAGGCACTGAGTTTGGGTTCAATGTGAGCTGGGAAGGAACTTGATCTCTTGAACCCATTGAAGATTGTTCTGAAGGCCAGAGAATGTCGCAGATCTGGTGTGGAAGGAATTGGACCTGCGGTGAGAATTAGAATAGTGCCAGCCCCAAAAAACTGGGCTCACCTCCAGAGATAGGTAAGGCTCAGGACCCAAACTCTTCCAGCTCTGCTGTGCTGGAGTTGCCGACAAAGAACAAGAGGGTAATTTCTGTACAACTTTGATTCAGTGCAGGTACATCTCCGAATGTTTTGTGTCCTTTCAGTTGGTGATGATTAATGGCAAGGCATCTGTGCACAAACGCCTCACACTTTCTTTCTTTTCATTCATATTTGATACAGATGTGATGGTTCCAGTACCAGAGCCTTGCCCCATCACATCTTACCAACAGATGCTTCAATCAAACTTCCAGGACAAGTTCATGTGTGCACAAGAAGGTTGGGCAGAAGATAAACAGCGTCTGGCTGATATCTACACAGAGCTGTACATCACAGCTGGGTACGATGTACATATCAACACACAGCATGAGGTCCGGCAGATTGAAAAGGCATGGAAGCCAGCAGAACCAGAGAAACCTATTAGACCCACAGACATGTTCAAACATCCTTCAGGAGACTACAGACCCATCAAAACAGTGATGACCAATGGAATCGCAGGAATTGGAAAAACTTTCCTTGTTCACAAGTTTGTTTTGGACTGGGCTGAACAAAGATCCAATCAAGATGTGCATCTGATTTTCCCCTTCACCTTCCGTCAGCTGAATCCACTGAAGGGAGAAAAGTTCAGTTTGGCAGAGCTCATTCATGAATGCATCCCAGAAACTGTAGGCATCCCACAGGACGCTCTGAATTACATCTTTACAGATGTTCAGTCATCAGGAATCACCAACTATGACAAGAGTAAATTCAAACTTCTGTTTGTGTTTGATGGGCTGGATGAGAGCCGCCTTCATCTCGACCTTCATTCTGAAGACATTCGCTCTGTCGATGTAACAAAGGCAACTAAAACAGATGTCTTGCTGAGGAAACTCATCAATGGAAAAGTGCTACGCTCTGCTCGCATTTGGATAACCACACGACCCGCAGCAGCCAATCAGATCCCTCGAGAGTTTATCAGCAGTACAACTGAGGTCAGAGGGTTCACTGACCCACAGAAAGAGGAGTACTTCAGGAAGAGATTCAAAGGTAAGGAGCAAGCTGACAAACTCATCTCCCATATCGTGACATCACGAAGCCTCCACATCATGTGCCACATCCCAGTCTTCTGCTGGATCACTGCAACAGTTCTGGAAGATGTGTTGAAAACCAGAGAGGGAGGAGAGCTGCCCAAGACTCTGACTGAGATGTACGCAGAGTTCCTGGTGTTTCAGATTGATCGGACAAAGGAAAAGTATGGCCCAGAGAAGAGCATTCAATACATTAAGTCATTAGCAAAACTGGCCTTTGAGCAGCTGGAAAAGGGCAACCTGATCTTCTATGAGAAGGATCTGAGAGAGAGCGGCATTGATTTCAGTGAAGCCTCGGTGTGCTCAGGAGTGTTCACAGAGATCTTCAAAGAAGATCGAGGAAGGAAAGGGAAAGACAAGATGTTTAGCTTCGTCCATCTGAGCGTTCAGGAGTTTCTGGCTGCTCTTTATGTGAGGATGTCGCTTAATAACAGTAACATAAATGTGATGCCATTGCCACAACCATCATTGAAAAACCTTCGGCTGTTTTTCAGTAAAACACCTTCAAAGAAAATCCACAGGAATTTCATTAACAGGGCCTTACAGAGTCCAAATGGTCACCTGGACTTATTCCTTCGCTTCCTCTTGGGTCTTTCACTGCAGACCAATCAGGATAAACTACAGGACCTGCTAATGAAAATAGACAGTAGTTCAGAGACCACCCAGAAAACAGTCCAATACATCAAAAAGAAAATCAGTGAGAATCTGTCTCCAGAGAGAAACATCAATTTGTTTCACTGTCTGAATGAACTAAATGATCATTCGTTAGTGGAGGAGATCCAACAGTCCCTGAGTTCAGGATGTCTCTGCACTCATGAACTGACTCCAGCTCAGTGGTCAGCTCTGGTCTTCATCTTAGTGTCATCAGAAGAACATCTTAATGTTTTTGAACTGAAGAAATACTCTCCTTCTGAGGAAGCTCTTCTAAGACTATTGCCTGCGGTCAAAGCTTCCAACACAATAATGTAAGTGCACAAAACTACTACCCATGTAATAATGTAACTGTAATAATGTGTTTCTCGACCATTCAGCATAATCTCTGATTCTTAGCAATTACCCAAATGTATTTGTGGGAGTAAGAGTGATCAACGAAATACTGTTTAGTGTAATAAATTAAGTTATTTGATTTTATTTGCCTAAAAGTTATAGTGACATCAGTAGTCAGCACAGTCTTTTATGCTAATAGTAAAGAATACCTTCACATATTTGAAGTTCAATTCAATTCAATTTTATATAGCACCTAATTGCAACTACAGTTTCCTCAAGTAACTTTATTTTGAAAGGTAAAGATCCTACTATAATTAAGAGAAAACAGAAGACCCCCAAAATATAAAATATAACTAATGATTAAATCCAGAGAGGTGTATAAACACAGTGAACAAAACTTTTATCAAATCCGGTTCTTTTATATTCTTTCACTGACCAAGAAAAACCCGACTGAGTGTGGTCAAAACTTTAAAATCATCTTTATTCTACATTTCCAGAAAAGGAGATGTGCACAGGCTAAATCCCGAGCAGATCTGAAGCATTAGAAGCCGAATGTGCATAACATAATCAGTCATACGTCACACATAGTCACATATAGTTTCAATATAAACAACTCCTGCGCTGCACTCTGCCTAGTTTTACTTCCTGTCTACATCCTGTTCTCTGCAGCTCTGCACAAAACTTCCTGTTTTAAGCCTCCTCTAAATTAAGACTCCGTTGTTAAGGCAACCTGTCACCCTCTGACCTAGTTTATACTCAAAGTTGGCCCTGTCTTAGACTGGAAGCAAACTATTATTAAAAACAAGTAACAATAAGCAATAAATAAGCACTATAAAATGTATTATTTCCCAACACTTTATTTGTGAAGAAGTTCATGAAGTCATTACTAGTTAATGTTAAAGGGATGGTTGGCTGAATAGAGCTCTGACTTTTTGTCAACCTGGCTACAGTGCTGAAGAGAAACCTGGTTCTTATTTGTTCTTATTTTCTTCAATCAGTGATGGTTTCTTATGACTATTTCTATTTCTATTTCTCCAGGCTAAATGATGATTTTCTAAATTTGTGACACGCCATTTCCTCTCTAGCTTACGAGTTATCTGCTTTAGGATACGTGATTGAGAGTTATACCAGGGATCAAACTCTTCTGATTTGAAGCTCTATTTTTCACAGGAGCTACAGTATGTCATTGATTGAAGCACGCTCTGAAAGTTTGACTGTTTTACATTATACACCAGTGTTAGTGTTTGTTTGTGTGTGTTTTTTTAATTGCATCCAGACTGAGTGGCTGCAACCTGACAGAGGAAAGCTGTAAAGTACTGTCATCAGTTCTCAGCTCCAAGTCCTCCACTTTGAGAGAGCTCGACATGAGTAACAATGACCTGCAGGATTCAGGGGTGACCTTGCTGGCGGCAGGATTGGAGAATCCACACTGTAAACTGGAGATTCTCAGGTAAGAGTTCAGAACAATGACAACAAACAGGACAAAGTGAAAATACAAAGTTAACAATATGATGTAGTTATATACACACACACTGACAACCACCTACACACACACACAATGGACAAAAACAAACAAATGGCCAACTGTACCCTCATATACACAATAATAACATGGACTGAACCACCACTCACAACCGCTAGCACTTTATATAGCCTTTGTAGAAATTATCCACATATCTCACTGATCTTAACTGTAAATGCTGTATAGACAATCATTCTGTACAATACGGTAATTATAATTCTACAACTGTTTACAACTGTTCATAACTTGCTTAGTTCATATCCCCGTATAGCTTTATATCTCTTATTTCTGTATAGCTTTTTTTTATTTCATATTTCTGTATAGTTTTCATATTTATATCCTGTTCATAGCCTGTTCATAGCTTGTACACTCACTACAACCTGTACATACTTACAGTTATAGCATATTCATAGCATACCTTCATACCGTGTACATTTTAACATACCCATAATAGACCCATATTTTGTACCCTCATACCTATAACAGACCCATTTCTTTAATATATCTATTTATCTATATTATTGCTAATATATATTTTGTAATATATATTATGGCTAAAGAACTTCTGGATGGATGCAAAGTGCATTTCCTTGCCTTGTACTTGTGACATGTGCAATGACATAAAGTTGAATTCTATTCTATTCTAGTAAGATATGAATATATCTGTTCAGTCTCATCACTTAATTTTGTCATCAAAGCATGTGTATGCTGGTCAGCAGCTCATGAGAGACTGAAAATACAGCAGTAGGCCTAACTAACTTCAGACTGGCTGACTGATTACTTGTTTCCATGTGTACTTCATAGGATAAAATCTGCATATTATTATTTATTGACTAACTATTTTCTACAAACTCATCACTGGTGTTGGGGGAAATCTGAGCACAATAAAATAAAATTTGAGAGCTTTGGGTGATACGGATTAGTCCTTAAAGATGCCAAAAACGAAGGTGATGGTTATGATCTATAACCATCTTTTTTTAATTGCTTCCAGACTGAGTGGCTGTAATCTTTCAGAGGGAAGCTGTAAAACACTGTCATCAGTTCTCAGCTCCAAGCCCTCCACTTTGAGAATGATCGACATGAGTAACAATGACCTGCAGGATTCAGGCCTGACTTTGCTGACCACAGGACTGGAGAATCCACACTGCAAACTGGAAATTCTCAGGTCAGAGTTCAGCTTCAGTTCAACAGATAACCATATAAATGTTAATTAGCTTGGTTCAAAGCTTGTAGTAACAGTGATCAATCCTTGCAGAGACCATAAACAGTGGACAATTCAGGGGATTAACAGGGATAAACTGCTGTTTTTCTGAACCTGGCCTTTGATATGGTTAATCACTCAGTGCTCTCCTCTAAGTTATCTGAATTCTAATCTGCAATGTACTAAACTTGATTCAGTGTTTTTCTCTGACCACTGTTAGTGTGTCAGGATAAAATTAGAAATACCACCAGTAAGGGGTCTCGGCATTACAGTTGTGCCACAGGGTTCAATCTTTGAGCCATTGCTGTTTACTGTATACAGTGTGGGAAATACATACATATATATATATATATATACATACAGTGGCTTGCAAAAGTATTCGGCCCCCTTGAACTTTTCCACATTTTGTCACATTACAGCCACAAACATGAATCAATTTTATTGGAATTCCAGGTGAAAGACCAATACAAAGTGGTGTACACGTGAGAAGTGGAACGAAAATCAGACATGATTCCAAACATTTTTTACAAATAAATAACTGCAAAGTGGGGTGTGCATAATTATTCAGCCCCCTGAGTCAATACTTTGTAGAACCACCCTTTGCTGCAATTACAGCTGCCAGTCTTTTAGTGTATGTCTCTACCAGCTTTGCACATCTACAGACTGAAATCTTTGCCCATTCTTCTTTGCAAAACAGCTCCAGCTCAGTCAGATTAGATGGACAGCGTTTGTGAACAGCAGTTTTCAGATCTTGCCACAGATTCTCGATTCGATTTAGACACCAGACAGGTCAGGAATAAAATTATTGAAAAATTTAAAGCAGGCTTAGGCTACAAAGCCTTGAACATCCCACGGAGCACTGTTCAAGCCATCATTCAGAAATGGAAGGTGTATGGCACAGCTGTAAACCTACCAAGACAAGGCCGTCCACCTAAACTCACAGGCCGAACAAGGAGAGCGCTGATCAGAAATGCAGCCAAGAGGCCCATGGTGACTCTGGACGAGCTGCAGAGATCTACAGCTCAGGTGGGGGAATCTGTCCATAGGACAACTATTAGTCGTGCACTGCACAAAGTTGGCCTTTATGGAAGAGTGGCAAGAAGAAAGCCATTGTTAACAGGAAACCATAAGAAGTCCTGTTTGCAGTTTGCCACAAGCCATGTGGGGGACACAGCAAACATGTGGAAGAAGGTGCTCTGGTCAGATGAGACCAAAATGCAAAACGCTATGTGTGGCGGAAAACTAACACTGCACATCACTCTGAACACACCATCCCCACTGTCACATATGGTGGTGGCAGCATCATGCTCTGGGGTGCTTCTCTTCAGCAGGGACAGGGAAGCTGGTCAGAGTTGATGGGAAGATGGATGGAGCCAAATACAGGGCAATCTTGGAAGAAAACCTCTTGGAGTCTGCAAAGACTTGAGACTGGGGCGGAGGTTCACCTTCCAGCAGGACAACGACCCTAAACATAAAGCCAGGGCAACAATGGAACGGTTTAAAACAAAACATATCCATGTGTTAGAATGGCCCAGTCAAAGTCCAGATCTAAATCCAATCCAGAATCTGTGGCAAGATCTGAAAACTGCTGTTCACAAACGCTGTCCATCTAATCTGACTGAGCTGGAGCTGTTTTGCAAAGAAGAATGGGCAAGGATTTCAGTCTGTAGATGTGCAAAGCTGGTAGAGACATACCCTAAAAGACTGGCAGCTGTAACTGGAGCAAAAGGTGGTTCTACAAAGTATTGACTCAGGGGCTGAATAATTACGCACACCCACTTTGCAGTTATTTATTTGTAAAAATGTTTGGAAACATGTATGATTTTCGTTCCACTTCTCACGTGTACACCACTTTGTATTGGTCTTTCACCTGGAATTCCAATAACATTGATTCATGTTTGTGGCTGTAATGTGACAAAATGTGGGAAAGTTCAAGGGGCTGAATACTTTTGCAGCCACTGTATATATATATATATATATATATATATATATATATATATATATATATATATATATATATATATATATATGTATACATGACTTCATGACGTTCATCAGCTGAACGGTAAGAACAAGATCCGGGCCATCAACACCTACGCCCTGCCCGGGATCAGGTACCCTGCTGGGGTAATAGGCTGGCCAAAGGAGGAGATAGAAGCCACTGACATAAAGACAAGAAAGCTTCTGACCATGCATGGAGGGTTTCACTCCAAGTCCAGCACCCTGAGGCTGTACGCTAAGCGGAAGGAAGGGGGCCGGGGACTGGTGAGTGTCAGCACCACGGTCCAGGATGAGACAAGAAACATCCATGAATACATCACGAAGATGGCCCCAACTGACAGCGTGCTCAGTGAATACCTCAGGCAGCAGAAACCCAAGAAAGAGGAGGAAGACGAGGAACCATCATGGAAGGACAAGCCCTGCACGGTATGTACCACCGGCAGATAGAGGAGGTGGCTGATATCCAGAAATCCTACCAGTGGCTGGACAAAGCTGGACTGAAAGACAGCACAGAGGCACTAATCATGGCAGCACAAGAACAAGCTCTGAGTACAAGATCCATAGAGGCTGGGGTCTATCACACCAGGCAAGACCCCAGGTGCAGGCTGTGTAAAGATGCCCCTGAGACAATCCAGCACATAACAGCAGGGTGCAAGATGCTAGCAGGCAGGGCATACATGGGCGCCATAACCAAGTGGCCGGCATAGTGTACAGGAACATCTGTGCCGAGTATAACCTGGAAGTCCCGAGGTCAAAATGGGAGATGCCCCCAAGGGTGGTGGAGAATGACCGAGCTAAGATCCTGTGGGACTTCCAGATACAGACGGACAAAATGGTGGTGGCTAACCAACCGGACATAGTGGTGGTAGACAAACAGAAGAAGACGGCCGTAGTGATCGATGTAGCGGTTCGAATGACAGCAACATCAGGAAGAAGGAACACGAAGCTGGAGAAATACCAAGGGCTCAGAGAAGAGCTCGAGAGGATGTGGAGGGTGAAGGTAACGGTGGTCCCCGTGGTAATCGGAGCACTAGGTGCAGTGACTCCCAAGCTAGGCGAGTGGCTCCAGCAGATCCCGGGAACAACATCGGAGATCTCTGTCCAGAAGAGCGCAGTCCTGGGAACAGCTAAGATACTGCGCAGGACCCTCAAGCTCCCAGGCCTCTGGTAGAGGACCCAAGCTTGAAGGATAAACCGCCCGCAGGGGCGTGCTGGGTGTTTTTTTTTTCTTGTAGTTGGTCACCAGGTTTGCCCACATCTCAGGAGGGATTTTGGCACATCTTGGCATTATATTTAGAGAAAATCACTAAACCATTTAGGTTTCTTGGCTGCTGCTCTGTAACTCGAAGCTGGCAATGCCAATTCATGGCCTTAATGTTCTTCTTCTTTAGCCACTCCTTTTTTGTTTTGGACATATATCTTGGGTTACTGTTGTGCTGGAAGACCTATCTACTTTACCTTACAATATAAAGCACCTTGAGGCAACTGTTGCTGTGATTTGGTGTATGGGGTTAAAACGATACCAGCTTAAAATTGTAACTGAAAAAAATATAGAAAAATAATATTGTAACTGAAAATATTAATGCTTGAGAGGTGGGGCCTCAGACCAGCATACATTTGCATTCATTATAGTTGCGGACACTAGTGCTGACCAATGACTGTAGAAACACAGTCATTGCTTTGGAGATTAGAAAAGCGATTTCCCCCCTTTTTTGGTAAAAGAAAAGATCCTGGAAATGACCTTAATGTGAGAAACAGAAATACATTTATTAATTAATAATCAATAAAAAGATTTTGTTTAACCAAAGTAATTTTAAAAAAGTAATTAATTGAAAAGTAATCAAAGTAATTAAAAGTTTAATTGTTCCATACAATTACTAACCTTGCCATGTCCTCCTGAACTGTCCGTTTGGGGTCTGGGCTTGTCCATCTCATAAGACTGCTCTGCATTTTGTTGCACTGGGGTATGAGGTTGCTTTGTGCTAACCTGGTGATGAGATCTTGTGCCGCACAGTGATACACAGGTATCACTAAACTTAGCAAATATTAACTGGAATCCAGCTTGCTATGATGAAAAGTTGTAAGTTGAAAAAATGTTTAAATTTTACCACAACTTCACCAAATGTAGCTAATAAGAACTTAACTTATGTCCAGTCCGGTGGAATAGCAAAGAAAGATGATGAAAAATAATTATGTACCTGCGGTTTAGAGGGGCAGCTGAACTTGAAGCATTATTATTTTTAGCCGGGGAAAGAGTGAAAGACGGCAGCTTGGTCAGCACTAGTGTGGGGCTCTATTTTTCTGTTTCATTTTTAGCTAGCATCATTTTAACTCCATAATTTGGGCTAAATAAATAAAACTGAATCATATTGAATGAAAAATAGTTTAAAAATGTTTAAGAGTTTAAATAATAAACATATTACCTTTGAGTTCACTCTTGGATTTAATAAGCATGTTAAAGATTTGTGCCATATACTGAAATACCACACAACTACATATTAGGAAGTCAGTTACAGCTGATGCATCTAAGACACTTGTATTCCATATCTTCTCTTGTGATGTTTAAACATTGATTTTGAGAAGTCAGACTTGTGAGCATTGTAATAATTGTTTCTTCATTTTTATACAATCTGTATATTTTATCCTGTCTTCCTTCTCTCACCCCAACCTGTCGCAGCAGATGGCCCCGCCCCTCCCTGAGCCTGCTGGAGGTTTCTTCCTGTTAAAAGGGAGTTTTTCCTTCCCACTGTTGCCAAAGTGCTTGCTCATAGGGGGTCATATGATTGCTGGGTTTTTCCCTGTATGTGTTATTGTAGAGTCTACCTAACAGCATAAAGCACCTTGAGGCGACTGTTGTTGTGATTTGGTGCTGTATAAATAAAATTGAATTGAATTGTATATTTGTGTTGTTTTCCAGTTGTTATGTGCCAGTGTGTAAGTAAGTGAATTACACATAAATCCTTGTGTTTGTCTCTAGGTTGTCAGGCTGTCTAATCACAGAGGAAGGCTGCACTTCCTTGTCCTCTACTCTGAGGTCCCACCCCTCACACTTGAGAGAGCTAGACCTTAGCTACAATCATCCAGGAGACTCAGGAATTAAGCTTTTGTCTGCTGTACTGGAGGAGCCAAGCTGCAGACTGGACACTCTCAGGTGTGACCCACAGATGACATTGATTCATGCTAGACAGATAACCAGCTATAATATAGATGAAAAGGAGCGTTGAACCCCCAGTTTGCTTCATCTATAAACAGATCGGGCAACACAAAGGAGTATTTTACACAAAGATTTGCCAAAATCAGATGTGCTACATTACCCAAAGTATTCGCTTGTCTCCCTTCACACACACAAAACATTGTCTCTCTTCCACAGCATGTCTTTATCCTGTCTTCCTTCTCTCACCCCAACCGGTCACATCAGATGGCCCCGCCCCTCCCTGAGCCTGGTTCTGCCGGAGGTTTCTTCCTGTTAAAAGGGAGTTTTTCCTTCCCACTGTCGCCAGAGTGCTTGCTCATAGGGGGTCATATGATTGTTGGGTTTTTCTCTGTATCTACTGTACAAATATAAATCGCCTTAAGGCGACTGCTGTTGTGATTTGGCGTTATATAAATAAAATTGAAATTGAATTGAATTGAACATAACAGTTTCAATTCTCTTGGAAAGGCTTTCCACAAGTGTGTTTTGACCATTTTTCTAGAAGTGCATTTGTGAGATCAGACACTGGTGTTGGCCCATAGTCTCTGCTCTAATTTCTCCCAAAGATGTTCTTTCAGGTTGAGGTCAGGACTCTATGCAGGCCAGTCAAGTTCCACACCAAACTCGCTCATACACGTCTTTGTGGACCTTGGTTTGTGCACTGGTGTTCAATCATGTGGGAACTGAAAGGAGCCATGCTCAAACTACCTCTGTGATCAGCCTTAGCCTGAAAAACTCAGAGGCACTTTCATTTGTTATCACCTATTGTCCACCTGGGTCTTAATTTTAACCATTAGACAAGAAATTACTCATAATTGTCTGACAGATGTAACATTATCTACAGCTACTTTCAGTACCTTTGATATTTTTCACCAGTTGATCTCTCTGAGTTAACTTCAGTAATTTACTTTCTCTGCTTGCTGCACACCTTTCCATGACCAGAGGTGGGAAATAATGAAGTAAAAGTACTTCGTTACTGTACTTAACTGGAATATTCAGGTATTTTTACTTTACTTGAGTATTTATTTTTCTGGCAGCTTTTACTTTTACTCGCTAAGTTTTAACAAAAATATCTGTAGGTTTTGCTCCTTACATTTTCAAAACAGGCTCATTACTTTTGGTTTGACACACTTTATTATTTCACGTCACTGCGAGCCTTCAGACATCAAACTAATCTGAGCCTAAACAGGACCACATGTTTGAGTATTAATCACCAGAGAATGTGGCATAAAAAGAGACGAAAGAGCCAAAACTGTGTGCTATAGTCAGTGGTAAAAGTGTTTTCTACTAAATTAGTTAGTAACTGCTTTTTCATACTTCATCACACAAGCACTGCACATGATGTTGTAAACACTGCAGGGAGGACAAAGGTGACCTGTCCCATTTTAAGGTGGAGTGATGGCAAAGCAGCTGGCTAAACGTATTGCACTCAGACATTCTCATAGAGGCTAATCTGTAAGTGCTGCTCAGCCTGCACCTGCTCAACATTATCTGCATTCCCCTCTCCATCATTTCCAGAAATGGGAAGAGTGTTCAAAAGCCTCTCCTGGGTGGGACGTGCTATAGCTGTTATTGGACATTAAGCAAAAGACTGTACATGTCCCCAACTGTTGCCTGTGGGAGTGGAAACAGTAGCAATATATTTTTTAGCTTCATGATGAGTTTTTCTGAGTGTTTTTAATGATTTTGTTTCTTCATTCAGGCTGGAACATTGTGGAAAGCAGAGACTGAAACCCAGACTGAAGAAGTGTGAGTGTTTGTTCACTTTGATAATGCTGAAAAAAACTGTCAGTTCATCTGTCCATCTTCTTCTTCTTCTTCTGGGGTGTGAATGCAGCGGTCAGCAGCCTAAGCAGAGGAGTCCAGACGTCCCTCTCTACCTCCTAATCAGGCCCCATCTTATCTTAATGACCTTGTAGTACCATATCACCCTATTAGAGCACTTCGCTCTCATACTGCAGGCTTACTTGTTGTTCCTAGAGTATTTAAAAGTAGAATGGGAGGCAGAGCCTTCAGTTTTCAGTAAGGGCGTAGATTTGGTTTTGGCATTGGTGGGGACGGATGATTCAACCACTGAACCCTGCCCTGTTTCTTTTTTTTTCCTTTTTGTCTTTGCTTCTTAATAAAAAAAGGAGAAATATACTTTATGCTATTCTACATGCTTTTAAACCATTTAAAATTACAATTCATAGTTTTATATGTGAATTATATAATGTTAAATTACTATTAAACAAATGACTGACTAAGTATTTTAGACTTTAGTTTACTTCAGCCATATTCCATATAAATCAGGTATCATACAAAAATAAAAATAGCTTCAAACACAGTCATTACAATAAAAGAATATGACTTTAAGGACTTAACAACATTACTTCAGTTATAGTACACCAACATCTCTGATACATTAGCACTAAGTGAACACTGAATGACCTGCTGGTTTTTGTCCATTAAACTACTCATCTAAGATTACCACAAAGTAAAAGATCTCTCAGCAAAATTATGCAACATTTTAGGCACTATTGCCCCGATCAGCTCAGTGAGCTGGGATTTTTTATTCTAAACATGAACTGTTACAGCAACAGACATGGACTACTGGTGTCCCACACAACAACTCAGTGTCCACTATGTGAAGCAGCCAAACACATGCCTGCTCCTCTCATTGACTGAGATAAACTGCTGGCATATTTGTTTTACATCTATACTGTCCAGTCTCTCCTGGTGGACATGGCAACACGTTATTCATGGTTACATACAATTTTAGACTGATGTGGGCCAAAGCCTCGCACATACTTGCCAACCTGGAGACCTCAGAATTAGGGAGACATCCAAAAGGGCTGTTGGGGGGGGGGGTTATACACACACACATATATATATATAGATATAGATATCTACATATGTGTGTGTGTGTGTGTGTGTGTGTGTGTGTGTGTGTATACAAAAAACTTGAATTTTACAATGTTTATTTATCGGATAAAATAAGTTAAATGTCACTGTTATTATTGTCTGACTGGAAACAGGCCGGGGGTGTCCAAATTCAGAGGCTGCGTCCACCTGAGGACCAGGTGTTGTACCAAAAAGTGATTGTCTGCCAAAAACTGATTGCTTGTATTTAAACTGCTATAAATAACTTGTTGGTCTATAATATGTGAAACATATGTCAAATACAACCCTCATGAATGATATCAAGTCATTCATGAGGGTCAACAACATTCCGGTAACAAGGTAGAAGCTGCAATCAGTTTTTGGCAGTGACTTTTAACCTTTATTTATGCAGTTAAAAAAAATTCTTGTTTAATTAAAAAATGTCTCTTTTAAGAGTAATCTGGCCAAGATGGCAGCTGAAATTGCAACAAGTGGACAAAAGGGAGCTGATTGATTATAATGTAAGTACAATAACACAGTTACAAAGATACTTGAGAAACAGGTAATTTTTTACTTTTATATATAACCCCTTTGTAATACCTGTTCACCGAAGTCTATTTAGCATCATACGTAATGATATTACACATATAAAACACATGGAAACATTGGAAATCACTTTTTGGCAGACAGTCACTTTTTGGCACAAAACTGGCTCATATATTTGAAGTTTACACAGCTACATTCTCGCCTGGAAATATGTTAAAAGTTTATTTTGTGACCCAGAAAGAGTAATGAGAGTAATATTAAAACTAAGTAGCTGCAGTAGTAGTAGCCATTGTTGGAAACTGGAATTGGCTGGGCCAATCTGGGATATGGTTTTTCAATTTTGTTGTCCGGGTGGAAAATCAGGAGAAATTGGGGAGAATGGTGGCTCTGGGAGATTTTCGGGAGGGGCACTGAAATTCAGAATTCTCCCAGAAAAATCAGGAGGGTTGGCATGTATGGCCTAGCATAGCCTGTAACGTTATTATGACGGACACATTTTATGAGTGAACTTGACTTTAAGTGACTTACAGGTTTCTTTGAAAAATACTTTCTTATATTCAGGTTCTTCCTCTTTGCTGCCATCCTCCTCTCCTCCTTGCAGGTCCTCGCAGCGCAGGCTTGCCGCTGCTAAACTAAACAGAGCTCCCTGACAGGCACAGCCAATCACATTGGCCATATTTGTCACATGACTCCAGTAAAGAACATAATTTAACTCTTTCTGCACCACTGGGTGAATGAGACGTTAACAGATAATTTTTTTTCTTTCTATCGGGTTTGTTTTTCTTTACTTGAAGAGATCAAATTATTGGTGGGGACACGTCCCTTCCGTCCATGCCAAATCTACGCCCTTGGTTTTCAGGCCCCTCTTCTGTGGAACCAGCTTCCAGTTTGGATTCAGGAGACAGACACTATCTCTACTTTTAAGATTAGGCTTAAAACTTTCCTTTTTGCTAAAGCATATAGTTAGGGCTGGACCAGGTGACCCTGAATCCTCCCTTAGTTATGCTGCAATAGACGTAGGCTGCCGGGGATTCCCATGATGCACTGGGTGTTTCTTCTTCTTTTTTTTCTTCTTTTTTTTAAATTTATATAGCACATTTAATAACAACAACATTTTGGCCAAAGTGCTGTACAAAGATAAAAATTACACAGTAACAAATAACATCAATAACAAATAACAAAAACCTGGTAACAGATGAGTAAGTAGATAGATAGGTAACTGTCATGCAGCGTTGAAAGCCAATGAGTAAAAATGTGTTTTAAGATGGGATTTGAAAAGATTGATGGACGGGGCCTTTCTAATGTGAAGGGGTAAAGCTTTCCACAACTGCAAACGCCCGGTCACCTCTGTGAACCAGTCTCGACTTAGACGTGGCCAAGAGCAAGAGATCACTTGATCTTAGAGCTCTAGGGGGCATATAAGGCTGCAGTAAGTCAGACAGATATTCTGGAGCCTGTCCATTCAGCGCTTTATAAGTCATCAATAAAATGTTGTATTTAATTCTAAAGCGGATTGGGAGCCAGTGAAGTGAGGCGAGCACCGGGGAAACATGCTCGTGTCTCTTTGTAAGTGTTAGGAAACGAGCTGTAGCATTCTGGACCAGCTGGAGCCGCGCTAGACAAGACTGGCTAACACCTATGTATAAAGAATTACAGTAGTCCAGCTGAGATAAGATAAAAGCGTGAACTGCCCGTTCTTGGTTTTTAAAAGATAAAAATAATCTCACCTTGGATAAGAGCCTCAATTTAAAAAAGGACTCCTGTACAGCAGAGTTAATCTGTTTTTCAAAGGTAAACTTACTATCCAGTACAACCCCTAAATTTTTTGCATGCGGTTTAACAAAAGGTGCTAAACTGCGCAGGTCAAGATCTGGGGTACGAGAATTGCAGCTTGGTCCAAAGATGATCACTTCAGTTTTTCCTTGTTAAAATTAAGAAAATGTGAGGCCATCCAGGTCTTAACTTCGTCGAGACACTGAAATAAGCATTCCAACAAAGCAAAGGATTGCAACTGAACAAATACAATCTTTTCTAAGATTTTTGACAGAAAAGAGAGCTTAGAAATAGGTCTAAAATTTGCAAGGACAGAGGAGTCAAGGTTAGGTTTCTTGAGTACAGGCTGCACGCCAGCATGTTTCAAACACGCTAGCACCACTCCAGAACTAAGACTGCTATTAAAAATTGCTAAAACATCAGAATCGACAACCTTAAAAATCTTTTTTAAGATTTTTAAGATCAGTCACCTTTCTCACTCACTATGTGTTAATAGACCTAACTCTGGTTCTGCCGGAGGTTTCTTCCTGTTAAAAGGGAGTTTTTCCTTCCCACTGTCACCAAAGTGCTTGTTCATAGGGGGTCATATGATTGTTGGGTTTTTCTGTGTATGTATTATTGTAGGGTCTACCTTACAATCTAAAGCGCCTTGATGGAACCGTTGTTGTGATTTGGTATTGTATAAATAACATTAAATTGAATCTTGAGGAACTTCCCTGACCAGCTGAGAGATGTAATCTCTGCAGTATATCCTTGGTCTGGTCCCACATCACTGTCATAAAGCATATGCCTAATTTTGTCAATATTATGATCAAAATATGTAAAGTTTAGTGGGGGGAAACACCTGGGAGAGCTGTTCTCCTGGAGGAGATGGCGGTGGTTCCCATCTTCAAGGAGGGGGACTTGAAAGTGTACTCCAACTACAATGGGATCACATTTCTCAGCCTCCCCAGGAAGGTCTGTCCCAGGGTGCAGGAAAAGAGAATTCATCACCTTGAGGCAACTGTTTGTGTGATTTGGCGCCATTTAAAAAACTGAATTAAATCCATTAGTAAAACTTTGGATTCAAGCTTTGGCACTGGGATTCCAGCTTCTCTTCCCACCCAAATTGCACTGTGCGCAGAATTCTTCATGGTGTCCCTTCACTTTCACTTCTCATGTGCTTTCACAAGCATTATCTAGCATCCGCCCTCGACACAATCATTCGAGACCGCTCTCTAAACCGACTCACGGTTCCAACTACGTCTAAACAGCTTATCATCTCCCATGAAGTTCAGTGGACTAGCACTCTGCTCTCTGATGATTTTGGGGGTTATTGTTATAGAAGACGACTTTCCTTTAATCAGTCTTTCAATTCATCAACCCTTTCCAAGCTTCTGCTGTCACTTCTGTTCATTTCAGAAATAAGCACAGTAGTTATCACTACCTTATCTGAAGTAATTAACTAGCTAAGCAGCCCCTCTCCATCTTCTACTCAAAGACAAGCTCAGGCAAGCTTTACGAACCGTCAAGTCTTACCTCAAATCTCTAAATCCAGCATACTTCTCTGTCAGAGTTTCAATTCAAAGTCGAGCCATGTCGCTACCTGATCGGGGGTTCCCCTCATTCATCCATTAAGATTTCCGTTGTTCGCAAGTTTCTTTGATCTCTTCTCCTGCCAATTCTTCCTAATTATCCGAGCTGATCCACTCCACTCCATGGACTCCTCAGCTACATTATTGAGAGCTGTTCGCCTCACCCCGGTCGACAGGACTCAATAGCTCAGTACCGACATCTGAACCAAAGAGTAAAACAGTGAAATGTGGATAAATATTAGGTCTCTCTCCTCCAAGTCTCTGTTAGTACATGACTTAATAATTGATCAACAAATCGATTTACTCTGCCTTACAGAAACCTGGTTGCAGCAGGATGAGTATGTTAGTTTAAATGAATCAACACCCCCGAGTCATTCTAACTGCCAGAAACCTCGAAGCACAGGCCGAGGGGGCGGTGTGGCAGCAATTTTTCACACCAGCCTATTAATCAACCAAAGACCAAGACAGACTTTTAATTCATTTGAAAGCCTGATGCTTAGCCTCGTCCACCCCAGCTGTAAAACTCAGAAACCAGTCTTACTTGTTATCATCTATCGTCCACCTGGGCCTTACACAGAGTTTCTCTCTGATTTCTCAGACTTTTTATCTGATTTAGTGCTCAGCTCAGATAAAATGATTATTGTGGGTGATTTTAACATCCATGTAGATGCTAACAATGACAGCCTCAACATCACATTTAATCTGTTATTAGACTCAATTGGCTTCTCTCAAAATGTAAAAGAACCCACCCACCACTTTAATCACACTCTAGATCTTGTTTTAACATATGGCATAGAAACTGAACATTTAACAGTGTTTCCTGAAAACCCTCTGCTGTCTGATCATTTCCTGATAACATTTACATTTACAATAATTGATTACACAGCAGTGGAGAGTAGACTTTATCACAGTAGATGTCTTTCTGAAAGCGCTGTAACTTTTAAGATTCAAACTTTCCTTTTTGCTAAAGCATATAGTTAGGGCTGGACCAGGTGACCCTGAATCCTCCCTTAGTTATGCTGCAATAGACGTAGGCTGCCGGGGATTCCCATGATGCATTGAGTTTTTCCTTTCCAGTCACCTTTCTCACTCACTATGTGTCAATAGACCTCTCTGCATCGAATCGTACTTGTTATTAATCTCTGTCTCTCTTCCACAGCATGTCTTTATCCTGTCTTCCTTCTCTCACCCCAACCGGTCGCAACAGATGGCCCCTCCCGTGTCGTTGTGATTTGGCGCTACAGTGGCTTGCAAAAGTATTCAACCCCCTTGAACTTTTCCACATTTTGTCACATTACAGCCACAAACATGAATCAATTTTATTGGAATTCCAGGTGAAACACCAACACAAAGTGGTGTACACGTGAGAAGTGGAACGAAAATCATACATGATTCCAAACATTTTTTACAAATAAATAACTGCAAAGTGGGGTGTGCATAATTATTCAGCCCCCTTTAGTCTGAGTGCAGTCAGTTGCCCATAGACATTGCCTGATGAGTGCTAATGACTAAACAGAGTGCACCTGTGTGTAATCTAATGTCAGTATAAATACAGCTGCTCTGTGACGGCCTCAGAGGTTGGACATGAGAGTACATGGGCCGGAGGTGTGCAGGTGGATGGAGGAGAGAGGAAGAATGGCAGCGGCGTCTGCTGGCAAAATTGGTTGGAGCAATGCCAAAAATTCAAACCTGGTTGTCAGTCCACCTTTGGCGGCGGTTGAGCACGACTGTTGCGTGAGTGGGTCAGCTGTGGGCAGCTGGGAAGACTATGTTGATTTAGACGAAGAGGAGGAAATGCCTCTGGAGCAAGTGCAAGGTGAGCAGAGGAGGGAAAAGTGTAAAAGAGGTGGGAGCAGTAGTGGTAGGGATGATTCTTTAGAAGCTAGAGAGAGAACAAGAATGTTTGTTGTTCTCAGATTCAATGAAAGAACACAAGTCAATATTAAAAAACTGAGTCAGTTGAACTTCGCAGTAAAGTGGGAGATATAGTTTCTCCTAAGGTACTCTCAGATGGAAATCTTTTTGTGCAATGTGTAAATGAAGAGCAGCTCAACAAGGCTTTGAACTTAAAACAATTGGGGGAGTTTAAAGTAGAAAATGCTGGGCAAGTGGGTGCACAGACGGGAGGTGGATGCAAGGGGGTAATTTCTGGGATGCCCATTAGTGTGAAAATGGATGATCTGAAAAGCAAAATCAAAGGAGGAAATGTGATTTCTGTGGTCAGAATGAAAGCAACAAAAGAAGGAATTAAGGTAGATAGTGAAAGTATCCTGAGACACTTTGAAGAAGGGAATCTGCCAAGGAAAGTGTTTTTGGGTTTCATCAGTTATCCAGTAAGAGCCTATGTTCCAAAACTTCTGAGGTGCTTTAACTGTCAAAGGTTTGGACACCTAGCGAAAAACTGTAAGGAAAAGAGGAGATGTGCTTGGTGTGGTGGAGATCACGAATATGGGGAATGTGGAGATGGAGTTCAACCAAAGTGTTGTAGTTGTGGTGGGAGTCACAGTGTTGCGTATGCTGGATGTGAGAGAATGAAACAAGAAAATCATATTCAAAAAGTGAGGGTGGAGAAGAAGATCTCCTATGCTGAAGCAGTGAGGGTGATGAGAGTGAGTGAACAGGTCAACGTTAACCCAGGACAGGGTGCATCTCAGGATCAAGGAGTTACCCGGATCAACACGAATAGTATGGTTATTGATAAGATGGCGTTGGTTACATTCATTGCAGGAGTGGTAAACACCACAGCTGATGTGAGATCTAAGCAGGAGAAAATTCAGTTTATTGTTAATGCGGCGATTAACCACTTGGGGTTAGGACTGACATGGGAAGAAGTGAGGGACAACCTCAATTATCAGTCAGGTCAGGAAACATGATGTTCTTTTATGTAATCATGGTACTTATTCTTCAATGGAATGCAAGGAGTCTGTTGGTCAGTGGCCAAGAGTTGAAGCATTTCATCAAACTACTTGATGTTAAACCGGATGTCATTTGTGTACAGGAATCTTGGCTTAAATCTTCTTTGGATTTTGTGTTGTATGGGTACAAGATAATGAGAAATGACAGGGACTGTGGTGGAGGGGGAGGGTGTGCAACGTTTGTCAAACAAGACCTTCCATACAGACTCCTGGGTAAAGGCAATGATTTGGAGTATATTGCTATTGAGGTTTGGGACAAGAATGAACCAAATGTTATTGTGAATTTCTACAATCCTTGCGCCAGATTGGAGCTGCCGTGTCTTCGTTCAATTGAAGGAAGTGACTGTAGAGTTATTTGGTGCGGGGATTTTAATGCCCATAGCAGAGTGTGGGGAGGCACACACACAGATAAAAATGGTAAGGTAATTTAGGAATTGATGGATACATGCAATTTGGTGTGCCTGAATGATGGTAGGGGGACCAGATGTAATGTTGTTAATGGAACGGAGTCAGTTTTGGATTTAACTCTGGTCTCAACTGTCCTTGCAGGAATAAAAAATGGACCGTCAGAACAGACACTACCGTAGGAAGTGACCATTATCCTGTTTTCCGTGATGTTGGAGGGCAGATACAGGTATCTCTAAGAGAGGTGAATAAGAAGTGGAGTTTTCATAGGGCTGACTGGACAAAATTCCAAAAACTATGTGAGGAAACGATTGACAACGTTGATGAGTCTGGTAGCATTGATCAAATGAATAACCAGTTTATTGAAGTAATTATGGTAGCCGCCAAGGCCTCAATCCCGACCAGTAACTTTAGGCAAGGAAAGTAGGACTTTGGTGCCATGGTGGACAGAGGAATGTCGAATTGCTGTGAAGGAAAGGAACAAGGCATTTAAATTTCTCCAAAGAACCCTTAACATGCAAGCTCTGATTGCATACAGAAAAACAGTGGCAGTGGTCAGGAGAACAGTGAGACAAGCTAAGCGGAGCAGTTGGAGGTTGTTCTGTTCTAAAATAGGAAGAACCACTCCAGTGGGGGAGGTTTGGGGCATGGTCAGAAGAATGGGAGGTGACCGGCGGGAATGGGATTACCCAGTTCTATCTTCGGGCCAACAGAACTTTGTAACAGCTCAGGAAAAAGTGGAGGTTATGGTGAAAACTTTTGCTAAGATTCATAGCTCTGATAACATATCAGTGTCAGGAAAAGACAGAATGTGCCAAACTAAAACACGGTATTCGGAGGGTCTAGTAAGAAAGGCGCACATAGACAGTAGTTTGGATGTGGTGTTTTCTCTGGAGGAAATGGTGAGAGCGCTTCAAAAAACAAAGCCCACAGCCCCGGGAAAGGATCAAATTTGTTATTTAATGTTGAAGAACCTCGGTACGAAAGTGCTTAATAAACTGCTGTATTTGGTTAACACAGTTTGGCTTAAGGGTGAGCTCCCAAGTATTTGAAAGGAGGCTGTTATTGTGCCAATAAGAAAACCCGGGAAGGATCCATCTAAACCAGATAGCTACAGACCAATCGCTCTTAATAAGAATAAGAATAAGAATAAGAACAACTTTATTTATCCCGAGGGAAATTCTTTTGTCATGTACATGCTCAAAGCAGCAGGAGAGACCGAGGAACAGGTGAAATAGATATAAGATATACAATATATACAATAAGAACAGTGTACAGCAATATACAGTAGTAGGATAGTGCAAGACATGGTATCAAATAACTCTAACAAAGTAATATACATAACTATATCCTGGTGAATGAATAACTAAACTATCAGTGCAGGCGGTTCTAGAAAGTGACAAGTATTGTGCAATAGAATAAAGGGAGTAGCAGCGTATGATGGGGGGATGAAACAAATATTCAATAAGTACTCTTGGGTAATATTGCACGGTCTGGAGGGAACAGAATAACATAGGTAATAGTCTCAGGAGAATCACCTACAGAGTGAGGAAGAGTTAAACAGTCTTATTGCCACCGGCACAAAGGATTTCCTGTGGCGGTCAGTTCTGCATTCGGGGCAATGAGTCTTTTGCTGCGTTTGCTCGATGGTCCATCATGGGGCGTGCATGGGGTGGGAGGGGTTGTCCATGATAGAAAGAAGCTTTTTTAGCATTCTCCTCTCAGACACCTCCTCCAGGTTCTCAAGTCTGACACCCAGGACAGAACCGGCCTTTCTAATCAGTTTGTTCAGCCTGTTGGCATCAGCTGTCTTCACCCCACTTCCCCAGCACACAGCTGCAAAGAACACGACGCTCTCCAACACGAGTGATAGAACATGGTCAGCATTTTCCTACCAACATTGAAGGACCTGAGCCGCCTCAGTAGGAAAAGCCGACTCTGCCCTTTTTTGTAGATAGCATTGGTGTTCTTGGTCCAGTCCAGTTTACAGTCCAAGTGTACCCCCAGGTACCGGTAGTCCTCAACGATCTCCACGTCAGCCCCTCTGATGGTGACAGGGGTAGGAGGAGGAGCCTGCCTCCTAAAGTCCATAATCAGTTCCTTTGTCTTTGTGATATTAAGTTGTAGGTGGTTTAGCTCACACCACTCGACAAAGCTGTCCACCACACTCCTGTACTCCTCCTCCTGTCCATCCCTGATACAGCCCAAGATGGCAGAGTCATCAGAGAATTTCTGCAGATGGCATGACTGAGACTTGTACCTGAAGTCAGATGTGTAGAGATGTGTTTGATGTGCACATTTGATGTGCACATCAAATGTGTGCAAGTTAATGGAATGTATGATAATGGCAAGACTGTCCTTTGAGCTGGAAAGAAAAGGGGCTTTAGCCAATTACCAAAGTGGTTTCAGGACAGCTCGGAACACAACTGATGCTATTGTTAGACTTGAGAATGTTGTTAGGAAAGCACAGGCCAATAAAGAGTCTGTTTTGGCAGTGTTTTTTGACATAGAAAAGGCATATGATATGTTGTGGAGGGATGGGCTTTTAATCAAGTTGCATAAGTTGGGTATTGGTGGCAGGACATTCAATTGGATCCAAGACTTTTTATCTGGTAGGAAGATCCAAGTGCGAATTGGGTCTACGATTTCTAGTCAGTGCACGGTTGAGAGTGGAACGCCACAGGGCAGTGCGATTAGTCCCCTGCTTTTTGTTATAATGATCAATGATGTTCCTGAGGGAATTGCGAGGTCTTTGTTCGCTAATGATGATGTGTTATGGAAAAAAGGAAGAAATATTGAGCACCTAGTGGGCAAGGTTCAGCATGCTGTAAATATGGTGGTTGAGTGGGGATTTGACTGGGGATTCAGGTTTTAGGTGGAAAAAACAAAAATGATGTTCTTTACCAAAAGAAAAGTGAGTGAGACTTTGACATTGAAACTGTAGAATAGAATAGAATATTCTTTATTGTCATTGTCATACGTACAATGAAATTGAGAGATGTCTCTGATCAATGTAACATTCACGAAATAAATACTAAAAACTATGTTGTAAATACTGTAGAAAAATAAAATAAAATACAATCTTCTCATACAGTAAATGCACCCAAGCAATCCAGGCCTAATGCCACATACAGTCATTCGACATAAGTTGATATATCACTCAACAATCAAACACTCAGTCAATTATGTTAGCGTATCCAACAAAACATGTTTAAGACATTCCAACAGCGGGGCATAAATAACAGCAGGGGCAGTGAACGTCATCTACTTTTAGTAGCATTGAGACAGGATATTGCAATTGGGTAGAAACTGTGTTTGAGTCTGTTAGTCCTTGTGTATATTGTTCTGTACCGTTTACCTGAAGGCAACAGTTCGAACATGGAGTGTCCAGGGTGTGAAATGTCTTTTATAATGTTATGGGCTCTTTTGAGGCAGCGAGAACTGTGTAGGTCTTCCAGTTTGAGGAGAGGGCAGCCGATTATCCTTTGGGCAGCGTTGATTACTCCCTGTAGTGCTTTCTTCTGAGCCACTGTGCAGCTAGCGTACCAGATGCTTATGCAGTACGTTAGTATGCTTTCGATGGAGGCTCTGTAAAAAGACACCAGCAGTCTCTGTGTGATGTTGTTCTTTCTGAGTACTCTCAGAAAGTACAGTCTCTGTTGTGTCCTTTTCAGTAGTTCAGAAGTGTTCACACTCCATGATAAGTTTCCCTCTATGCTGACTCCCAAGAAACGGAAGTCTGCCACCCTCTCCACACAGTCGTCGTTGATGATTAGTGGTTGGATTTCTGTCTTATGTCTTCTGTAATCAATTATGAGTTCTTTAGTCTTTTTCGTGTTTAAAAGAAGGTTATTATCCTTACACCATGAAGACAGCCGCTCCACCTCCTCTCTGTAGGCAGACTCATCTCCTCCAGATATAAGCCCCACCACAGTAGTGTCGTCTGCGAACTTTACGATGGTGTTATTCTGGTGGGCGGGGATACAGTCATGTGTGTAAAGCGAGTAAAGCAGTGGACTAAGCACGCAGCCCTGTGGCGACCCAGTGCTTAAATTTGGGGCTGGAGATGTGTGACATCCCACTCTCACTCTCTGTCTGCGGTCGGTGAGGAAGCTATTAATCCACTTACAGGTGCTGTGGGGAAGCCCCAAGTCTTTTAGCTTAACATCCAGTTTGTATGGGAGAATGGTGTTAAATGCAGAGCTAAAATCCACAAAGAGCATACGCACATAGTTTCCTTGCTTCTCCAGATGTGTTAATGCTGCATTGAGTGCTGTTGCTATGGCGTCCTCTGTCGATCGGTTTGCTCTGTAGGCAAACTGGTGTGTGTCAAGGTTACAAGGTAGGGCTGCTATGATGTGATAGCGCGCACGAGTTTCTCAAAACACTTCATCACCACCGGGGTTAGTGCCACTGGTCTATAGTCATTTAGACTAGAGATATGAGGTTTCTTAGGCAAAGGTATTATGGTGGAGGTCTTGAGGCAAGGTGGGACATTTGACTGTTCAAGGGATTGGTTGAAGATCCTAGTGAGAATATAGGCAAGCTGATCTGCGCAGTCTCTCAGCACACGTCCTGGTATGCCATCTGGGCCGGCTGCCTTCCTCGGGTTAACGGCCCGCAGGGTGCGCCTCACTTCATGCTCTCCCAGAGTGATGATGGTACCGCCACTGTGGGCTGTGTGGTGTGGCTGCTCCTCTAAGGCGCAGGGTGCAGCGACCTCAAAGCGTGTGAAGAAGATGTTCAGCTCCTCTGCCAATGCTGGGTCGCCTGCAGCCGCACCTGTTTTGGACTTGTGGTTTGTTAGCTGCTGGACACCCTGCCACACCAACCTGCTGTTCTTACTCTCCAGGTGGTTCTCGATCTTCCTCCTATAGTCCGCCTTGGCCTTCCTTATGCCCAATGACAAGGTAATTGGGAAAGTGAGCTCTTTTAAGTATTTAGGTGTTGTGTTTGATTCAAGACTGACATGGAGGGAGCATATTGACCGGATTGAAACCAAATGCAAAAAAGTTGTTAATGTTTTGAGGTGTGTAGCTGGGAGGGGTTGGGGAGCAAGCTCTTCTGCTTTGAAAAGACTTTACCAGGCATTAATTAGATCGGTCTTCAATTATGGGTGTGTGGCATATGGTTCAGCAGCTCCTTCTGTGTTGAGACGTTTGGATGTTCTGCAATCGGAAGCCCTTAGAGTGTGCTGTGGAGCTTTTAAAACGTCCCCAGTCAGTGCCCTACAGGTGGAGATGGGAGAAATGCCCCCAGATCTTAGGAGGAAGCAAGTATCTGTGAATTACTGGGTTCATCTTGGTGGTCATGGTGACGCACATGCCACAAAGGAGGTACTTTTGGAATGCTGGGAGTATGGAAGAAGTCAGAAGGATCATTTTGGAAAGGTGGGAATCAGTGGGCTAAGGAGTGTCATGTGTATGAACTTAAAACATGTCCTGCAGTTGTGTTCCCTGTGGTTCCTCCATGGTTATTGGAGACCCCTCCTGTGGACTGGTACTTGCTGGATCTGAAGAGAAAATTGAAAGGAAAAGTCGATCTTGTTTCAGCATTTCATTTTCACAGCTCGAATGAATACCCTGGGTATATTCATGTGTTCACGGATGGTGCTAAAAGTCCAGATACTGGAATTACAGGGTTTGGAATAGCAGTTCCATCCAAAAATATTGAAATAAGCAGACGCACTTCGGATGGACTGGCAGTCTACACGGTTGAAATGGTAGCAATTTTGGTAGCATTGAAATGGGTAGAGTGTTCAAAAATCAGGCAGGTGGTAGTATGTTCTGACTCGGCAGCAGAGATGGGCAGTAACGCGTTACTTGTAATGCGTTACTGTAATCTGATTACTTTTTTCAAGTAATGATTAATGTAAGGGATTACTATTGCAAAAACGGTAATTAGATTACCATTACTTTCACGTAGGAACACTGCGTTACTGCGTTACTAAAACCGTGAGTTTTTTGCGAGAATGTCTCATGATAGTGACGTAAGCGAGTGCGACGTTCGTGACAACAGCTGTGTGCAGATCAACAATGGATAATATATCGAGTGCGGGAGAGAGTATGAGCGTGCAGCGTTTAAAGCGTGGAAGTACTGACCTTACTTTGAGTTTGATTCCATAAAAAGTGACAAAAACATTAGTGTCCGTTGTGCGTGGGAAGAAAACTTCTTTTTACAGCGAAAAAACCCTAAACTTCCAAGCAAGCTCCGAAAAGCGCCACGACTGTAATGGGAAACTCACAGAGAAACTCATGGATTCTTCCACTGACCGCTGCGGCACACCTGCACCAGGGTAAACCTCCGCCTACCCCAGTCCTGCTTTACAGGTGAAAATAGAGCAACAGGACCGCTGAGTCTTTGACTTTATTTATTTTCTGCTGTGTTTTACTTGCATCTATTTGAAAGAGTGAGTGTAAACACAAAAAACTATTTTATTTTATGTGCTGGAATGTGCAGAAAATAGGTTTAAATGTTAAACAAATTTCTTCCAGTCAGAGAATGTTGCATATAATTAAGTTTTTACTTGATGCATAAAGTTAAAAGATTTAAAGTTTTAAGTTTTAAAAAGAGACGTTTGATTACATTTTATATGATGGATTATGCAGAAAAAGTAGAATTGGGCTGAAAGATCTATCGCTTTATCTATTCAGGTTGTAAATAGTCTTTTTTAAAAGTAACTAAGTAACTAAGTCATTAATTACTTTTGAAAATAAGTAATCAGTAAAGTAACGGGATTACTTTTTGGGGGAAGTAATCAGTAATTAGTAACTGATTACTTTTTTCAAGTAACTTGACCAACACTGCTCGGCAGCTGTTCTTTCAAGTCTAAAATCATTTTGTTCAAAGACAAGGCAGTAAGTAAGTAAGTAAGTAAGTAAAATTTTATTTATATAGCACATTTCTAGATAAAAGATCACAAAGTGCTTCACAAGGTATAAAACAAAAACAGTCAAAAGTTAACAAAATGCAATTCTAAAAAGATGTGTTTTTAGCTGTTTTTTAAAAGTAATCACTGAGTCTGCAGATCTTAAGTTCTGAGGAAGAGAGTTCCACAGTCTGGCGGCCACAGTGGCAAAAGCTCTATCACCCTTGGTTTTCAGCCTTGTATGCTGAATAACAAGTAGGCCCTGATCACAAGACCTCAGGGACCTACTAGGGACATAGGGCTGTAAAAGTTCAATGATATAGGCTGGTGCTTGTCCTTGAAGAGCTTTAAATGTCAGAACCAGTATCTTAAAATGGACTCTGAAGTCAACGGGGAGCCAGTGCAGCTGTATAAGCAATGGTGTTACATGAGAGTATTTAGATCTTTTTGTCAGAAGCCTTGCTGCAGCATTTTGGACAATCTGCAGAGGCTCCAGGGAGTTGTTGTTTAGACATGTAAACAGTGAATTACAGTAGTCCAATCGTGATGAAATGAATGCATGAATAACAATCTCCAGTTCAGTATGAGATACTATGGGGCTCAGTTTAGAAATGTTTCTTAAATGATAGAAGCAGGACCGAACCAGAGATTTGACGTGGACATCCAGGGTAAGAGCAGAATCAAAGGTTACCCCTAGGTTCCTGATAGATGATTTCACAAATGTTGAGAGAGGACCAAGAGCATTCATTATGTTAGGTACATGTCTGTCTGGAGCACATACAAGGACTTCAGTCTTTTCTTCATTAAGTTGGAGGAAGTTGTCAGCCATCCAACCTTTGATGGTTTCTAAGCACACATTTAGAATCTGCAGCTTAGAAACATCTTCAGGTTTAAACGACATATATAGCTGGATGTCGTCTGCATAGCAGTGGTAGCGAATGTCCTCAAAGGGGCTCAAAATATGCTGGAGAGGAAGTAGATATATTAAAAACAATAAGGGCCCCAACACAGAACCTTGTGGCACACCATAGGACAAGGACGTAGAAGATGACCTGAACTTAGAGACCGCTACAGAAAAGTATCGTTCATAGAGATACGAGGAGAACCACTCTAAGTTAGACCCAGATACACCAACCCAGTATTTCAGCCTTTCAAGCAAAATGTAATGGTCAACGGTGTCAAAGGCTGACGTGAGGTCCAACATTAGGAGTACAGAACACTTTCCTGCATCGTTTTGCATCAGAATGTCACTGGAAACTCTAAGAAGGGCTGTTTCAGTAGAATGAGCTCTACGAAAGCCAGACTGGAATTTGTCAAAGAGATTATGTTTGTCTAAAACTGCTGTAAGCTGCTTAGCCACAACCTTCTCTAATATCTCAGCAATTAACGGAATTTTTGAGATTGGTCTGTAATTGCTAGTGAGAGATGGGTCCAGCATAGGCTTTTTTAACAGGGGGTGTATAACAGCAGTTTTAAAATAAGCAGGGACTTTACCAGATCCCAGTGAGGTGTTAACTATGGTGAGCACACAGGGACCAATAGAGTGAAAGACATTTTTGAATGACGATGCGGGTAAAATGTCGAGTGAACATGATGATGCTTTTGTTGCATTAACTATTTTTTCCAGCTCTGATAGTGAGACAGGTAAAAAGCTGTCTAAAATGACAGGCCGAGCTGGCGTAGGAACTGACAATGCAGATGCTGATGGGGACAATTTTTTCCTTACATTACTAATTTTTTCTAGAAAGAAAGAAAGAAATGTTTCACAGTCTTCATTAGAAGAAATAATGGCAGTAGGTGGAGCAGGAGTAATAATATCAGTAATAGTGTCAAATAACACCTTAGTATTACCTCTGCTCTTTGCAACCAGATGAGAAAAATAAGCAGCCCTCGCATCTCTAATTGCATTGTTAAAAGAGGCTAAGACATCCTTTAAGTAAAGGAGATGAACATTTAAATGAGTTTTCCTCCATAAACGCTCAGCTTTACGACAGTCACGTTTTATGGAGCGGATGTTGTCATTTAGCCAGGGTAAGGACTTGGAAACAGAAACTGGTCTCATTTTAACCGGACAGATTTCATCTAAAATCGAAAAACAATGGTTATTAAATAGATCTGTTAAGAAATCAACGCCGTTTTGCGGGGATAGAGTTAAATTAAAAGCATCCGAGAAATTCTCTGCTGTGGAGGAATTTATGATGCGCGATAATTGTCCAGTGAACAGGAGACAAAGGCTCACGAAAAGACATGTTAAAAAGAATACAGTGATGATCAGAGATAAAAATGTCCTCAGAACAAATAGAATCAATATTCAAACCCAAAGTAAAAACAAAGTCCAGTGTGTGTCCTTTGTTATGTGTGGGGCCTGACACATGCTGGGTAAAATGAAAAGAATCCATAATGTTGATAAAACCTCTGGCAAAGAGGTCAGAGTCATCATCAACATGCATATTAAAATCCCCAACTAAATGCAGTCTGGACAACCTCATAGTAGAGGACAGGAAGTCGCTAAACTCCGATAAAAACAAGCTATTTGGGCCGGGTGGACGATACACCACAGCACAATAAAAAGGATCCTTACTTCCGATTTTAATCAGTTGTAGTTCAAACGAAAGAAAGTGTCCAACTGTCACTGAGCGGCAGGAGAAACGGCCCTGAAATGCCACAGCGAGACCTCCTCCACGACCAGATCCCCGAGGCTGGCTGATGACGGAATAGCCGTTCGGGCACAGTTCAATACAGTATGCTGTTTACTATTCTGGAGACTATAAGCAGAATAAGGTGTTGTGGTGGCAATATTCACTTTCTTTGCATGCCAGGTCATGTAGGAATCAGTGGAAATGAAAAGGTGGAGCAAAAGGAGCATTGACTAACAATAGGACTGAGATGGAAATTAAAAGCAGCAGATCTGAAGCAAAAGGTATTGTTTGGAGGTAGATTGCTAAGAAGTGGCAGAAGCGGTGGGATTCAGTTAGTAAGGGCAGGCAATTGTATCATCTTGAGAAGGAGGTGGCAGGGTGTAGGTTGTATAGGGGTAATAGGAGAGAAGAGGTGGTCATTACCAGGCTTAGATTAGGACATTGTGCATTCAATAAAACACTACAGATGACAGGAGAACATGAGACGGGGCTTTGTGGAGTGTGCCAGGAGGAGGAGGAGACGGTAGAGCATGTAATACTGCAGTGCAAGGGTTATGGTGTGGAGAGGAGAGTTCTGCAGAATAGACTGAAGGAGCGGGGAATCGGGGAATTTAATCTGAAGAGTGTGTTGTAGGGTAGTAGGGCACAGGTGAGGGAACTGATGGGGTTTCTGAAGGATATAGGTTTTTATGAAAGAGTGTAGGTTTTTTTTGTTTGTTTTTTTTGTTTTTGTTTTGTTGTTTGGATACAGATTGTAAGCTCACTGTCTGACCCATACTTCGGAACAGTAGGAGGCGGTAATGCTCCTTTACGTTGGTTGCCAACCGCCGTTAAACACAAAGAAGAAGAAGAAGGCCTCAGAGGTTGTCTAAGAGAATATTGGGAGCAACAACACCATGAAGTCCAAAGAACACAGCAGACAGGTCAGGGATAAAGTTATTGAGAAATTTAAAGCAGGCTTAGGCTACAAAAAGATTTCCCAAGCCTTGAACATCCCACGGAGCACTGTTCAAGCCATCATTCAGAAATGGAAGGAGTATGGCACAACTGTAAACCTACCAAGACAAGGCCGTCCACCTAAACTCACAGGCCGAACAAGGAGAGCGCTGATCAGAAATGCAGCCAAGAGGCCCATGGTGACTCTGGACGAGCTGCAGAGATCTACAGCTCAGGTGGGGGAATCTGTCCATAGGAAAACTATTAGTCGTGCACTGCACAAAGTTGGCCTTTATGGAAGAGTGGCAAGAAGAAAGCCGTTGTTAACAGAAAACCATAAGAAGTCCCGTTTGCAGTTTGCCACAAGCCATGTGGGGGACACAGCAAACATGTGGAAGAAGGTGCTCTGGTCAGATGAGACCAAAATGCAAAACGCTATGTGTGGCGGAAAACTACCACTGCACATCACTCTGAACACACCATCCCCACTGTCACATATGGTGGTGGCAGCATCATGCTCTGGGGGTGCTTCTCTTCAGCAGGGACAGGGAAGCTGGTCAGAGTTGATGGGAAGATGGATGGAGCCAAATACAGGGCAATCTTGGAAGAAAACCTCTTGGAGTCTGCAAAAGACTTGAGACTGGGACGGAGGTTCACCTTCCAGCAGGACAACGACCCTAAACATAAAGCCAGGGCAACAATGGAACGGTTTAAAACAAAACATATCCATGTGTTAGAATGGCCCAGTCAAAGTCCAGATCTAAATCCAATCCAGAATCTGTGGCAAGATCTGAAAACTGCTGTTCACAAACGCTGTCCATCTAATCTGACTGAGCTGGAGCTGTTTTGCAAAGAAGAATGGGCAAGGATTTCAGTCTGTAGATGTGCAAAGCTGGTAGAGACATACCCTAAAAGACTGGCAGCTGTAACTGCAGCAAAAGGTGGTTCTACAAAGTATTGACTCAGGGGGCTGAATAATTACGCACACCCCACTTTGCAGTTATTTATTTGTAAAAAATGTTTGGAATCATGTATGATTTTCATTCCACTTCTCACGTGTTCACCACTTTGTATTGGTCTTTCACCTGGAATTCCAATAACATTGATTCATGTTTGTGGCTGTAATGTGACAAAATGTGGGAAAGTTCAAGGGGGCCGAATACTTTTGCAAGCTACTGTATATAAATAAAATTTAATTGGATCCATTAGTAAAACTTTGGATTCAGGAGGAACAATGTGGATTTTAAGCCTGTTTGTAGAACGCTGGACCAAATCTTTATCCTCTGTGTTTGGGAGCCATTCAGTCCCTGTGATACACACCAGAACTTGGTGTGCATCACTGGAAATAAGTCAGACTCATTTTCACTGGGATTCTGTCCTTTGGCACCGATGCTGTTCATAATTTCTATGGGCAGAATTTCCTGTTAACTACACGGTCAGGTGGTAGCCCCCAGCTCAAACTGGAGCGGTTCACAGCTGAGTGTGAAGTGGCAAACATACGAATCAGCACTGCTCATCACAGATGAGCTGCTGCTCCAGGTTTCACTTGAAGCTTGCTCTATAACCAAATTAATCCAAGTCTGTAGGCGTCCAACAAAACAAAACCACAAATTCAATTTCAATAAAACTTAAAGGATACCTTAAATTAAATTAAACATTCATTGTCAGGTGAATGGTGGCACAGGAAATTGCACCTGCATGAGCTCTGCTTCACCTTCATAATTCCAGCAGCTGAGCTGGAACGTTTTGTTTTTCGTTTTTTGACAAACTCCTAAAATAAACAGAGCTTTGATTGATCATTTATTTCAAGCATATGCGTACATATATACAAGATAGAGCATATATAAAGGAAGGAAAAAATTGTCTTCAAGTATATCAGGTGCTCGAAAAGGAGTGGGAAGAAGTAATACTTATATACCTTACACATATTCATAGCTCAGTCATGTAGTTGTGCAGCTTCTTCCAGAGTGTATGTAATATGTTTTATAACAGTGATAACTGTTCAAATCATATTAGACATATCTATACGGAAAACACCTCTTATAGCTTAATGGTCTTCTCATCCCTATACAGCATGAAAACCATATCTTTATACATTGATTTAATGTATTATAATGTAATGTATTGTATTGATTTTATTGCATCTTTTCCATTAGTACCTACGACTCGGTATTTTAGGTCGGCGGGGTTCCAAGCGAGCCGAGCAGGTACTAAAATGTGAAGTCATCACACTGCGTGCCACTGATTGGCTCATCAATGATATCACTCAATGAGTCATGAGAATTTCTCGTTCACGAAAATAAAACCACAATATCTGAAACCTGACAACAAGGGAAATGGCCCCAAAAAACAACGCTGTGATCAACGAGTCTGACGAAGCCACAGCCCAAGCAGTAAATATACTCGCTTTGACGTCTACCTTTGTTGTAGCGTTCGTGTCGCAATTATGTCACGGGACGTGCAGACGCATCGCTATGACAACAAGCACTTACACTGGGTTGTAATGGAAACCTATGTGTGTTTCGACGGCAAAAAAAGAAGATGTATACTTTATAATAGATTTTATTTCCACAAATGCAAATACAGTAATCAAAAGCCTCATTTTAAACACTACTACAATGATAATCTTACATAAAAATTGATCAGTGGATCATTTAATAAAAAGGCTATAAAAACAATTACTATTTGCATTAATTACAAATTATTTGAATGAATGTAACTTTTTATATTGCTCCCCCTGGGATATGTTAATTACGTTCCATATTGTATGCACTCTCTGTATACTGTTGCTCAATAAAGTTTTTGTACTACTGCTGTGTTTTTTCTCTCCATCAGATTTCTGTGAGCTCACACTGGACACAAACACGGTGAACAGGAATGTCGTGGTGTATTACAACACGGTGATGAAAGGGCTGAGGCTGAAGCAACCATACCATGATCATCCAGAGAGGTTTGACTGCTGTCAGCTGCTGTGTACAAATGGTCTGACTGGTCGCTGTTACTGGGAGGTCGAGTGGAGAGGAGGGGCTTATGTAGCAGTGAGTTACAAAGGAATCCGAAGGAGAGGAAAGGGTGCTGAATGCTGGTTTGGATGGAATAATCAGTCGTGGAGTATCTTCTGCTCTCCTGTTGATGGTTACTCTGTCTGGCACGACAGGAGAAGAACTGTGCTCTCCTCAGTCCCCTTCTCCTTCATCTTTAATAGAATAGCAGTATACTTGGACTGGCCTGCAGGCACTCTGTCCTTCTACAAAGTAACCTCTGACTCACTGTTCCACCTCCACACCTTCACCACCACATTCACCGAGCCGGTGTATCCTGGATTTGGGTTCTGGCTTGCCGGTTCCACAGTGTCTCTGTGTTAACTGTGGAATAAAATCTCCTCGTTTCCCCAAACCGGAGATGTTTGACCTGTGGCGGCTGTATAGACAGATTTCCATGAGCAGTTTGTACATGTTTGTATCACATGTATTTTATATAGATAGAGTGATATGAGCAGCCTTACAGGTACATGCATGCCTTTAGGCAGTGATTGAAACCAGAGTACAGACAGAACGTGCCCTGGTGTCAGACTACATTTTCTATTTGTATTTACTTCAGGGGTGGGTAACCTCCTGGTAGAACCCTAACACCTGGTCATCAAATCTGCTTTTTAAAAATATATATTTTTAAACTCCTCAGATCCCTTTGGTGGTTAACCTTGAACATTTTGTATGAAAGCCAAAAGCAGCACATACTATCTGTAAAAAAAAAAAAAAAAAAAAAAAAATTAAATGTAAAGCTAGTTACTTTATCCTTATTAAACACATCAAGCTATGTGTACCTGGATATGAATCTAAATATATTTTTCAAATAAATACAAGTCATCAGTCAGGCTGCAACTTTAACTCTGAAAACAGAAGCTGTGAGATGGACCTTTAAAAAGGTCAATCCTCACAAAACTCCAGGACCGGACGGCATCCCAGGCCGACTACTCAGAGTGTGTGCAGACGAGCTGGCAGAGGTGTTCACGAACATCTTCAACCTCTCCCTGAGGCAGTCAGTGGTCCCCACGTCCCTCAAAGCATCCACCATCATTCCCGTTCCCAAAAAAACAGTGGTCTCCTGTCTGAATGACTACCGTCCTGTTGCACTGACATCCGTCATCATGAAGTGCATCAAGCGGCTGGTCAAAAGTCACATCTGCTCCTCCCTCCCTGACACACTGGACCCTCTTCAGTTCGCCTATCGGATAAGAGGATGCCATCGCCCTGGCAACGCACACCACCCTCACTCACCTGGAAAAAGGGAATACATATGCAAGGATGCTCTTCATCGACTACAGCTCGGCATTTAACACCATCATCCCCTCAAAACTTGCCACAAAGTTCGTCGACCTTGGGCTGGGAACACCGATCTGCAGATGGATTCTAAACTTCCTCACAAACAGGCCCCAGGTGATGAAAGTTAAGGTGTGGTAAGCACACCTCATCACTCATCCTAAACACAGGTACGCCACAGGGTTGTGTGCTTAGCCCCCTCCTACAGGGAGTGCAGAATTATTAGGCAAATGAGTATTTTGTCCACATCATCCTCTTCATGCATGTTGTCTTACTCCAAGCTGTATAGGCTCGAAAGCCTACTACCAATTAAGTGATATTAGGTGATGTGCATCTCTGTAATGAGAAGGGGTGTGGTCTAATGACATCAACACCCTATATCAGGTGTGCATAATTATTAGGCAACTTCCTTTCCTTTGGCAAAATGGGTCAAAAGAAGGACTTGACAGGCTCAGAAAAGTCAAAAATAGTGAGATATCTTGCAGAGGGATGCAGCAGTCTTAAAATTGCAAAGCTTCTGAAGCGTGATCATCGAACAATCAAGCGTTTCATTCAAAATAGTCAACAGGGTCGCAAGAAGCGTGTGGAAAAACCAAGGCGCAAAATAACTGCCCATGAACTGAGAAAAGTCAAGCGTGCAGCTGCCAAGATGCCACTTGCCACCAGTTTGGCCATATTTCAGAGCTGCAACATCACTGGAGTGCCCAAAAGCACAAGGTGTGCAATACTCAGAGACATGGCCAAGGTAAGAAAGGCTGAAAGACGACCACCACTGAACAAGACACACAAGCTGAAACGTCAAGACTGGGCCAAGAAATATCTCAAGACTGATTTTTCTAAGGTTTTATGGACTGATGAAATGAGAGTGAGTCTTGATGGGCCAGATGGATGGGCCCGTGGCTGGATTGGTAAAGGGCAGAGAGCTCCAGTCCCACTCAGACGCCAGCAAGGTGGAGGTGGAGTACTGGTTTGGGCTGGTATCATCAAAGATGAGCTTGTGGGGCCTTTTCGGGTTGAGGATGGAGTCAAGCTCAACTCCCAGTCCTACTGCCAGTTTCTGGAAGACACCTTCTTCAAGCAGTGGTACAGGAAGAAGTCTGCATCCTTCAAGAAAAACATGATTTTCATGCAGGACAATGCTCCATCACACGCGTCCAAGTACTCCACAGCGTGGCTGGCAAGAAAGGGTATAAAAGAAGAAAAACTAATGACATGGCCTCCTTGTTCACCTGATCTGAACCCCATTGAGAACCTGTGGTCCATCATCAAATGTGAGATTTACAAGGAGGAAAACAGTACACCTCTCTGAACAGTGTCTGGGAGGCTGTGGTTGCTGCTGCACTAATGTTGATGGTGAACAGATCAAAACACTGACAGAATCCATGGATGGCAGGCTTTTGAGTGTCCTTGCAAAGAAAGGTGGCTATATTGGTCGCTGATTTGTTTTTGTTTTGTTTTTGAATGTCAGAAATGTATATTTGTGAATGTGGAGATGTTATATTGGTTTCACTGGTAAAATAAATAATTGAAATGGGTATATATTTGTTTTTGTTAAGTTGCCTAATAATTATGCACAGTAATAGTCACCTGCACACACAGATATCCCCTAAAATAGCTCAAACTAAAACTACTTCCAAAAACATTCAGCTTTGATATTAATGAGTTTTTGGGTTCATTGAGAACATGGTTGTTGTTCAATAATAAAATTATTCCTCAAAAATACAACTTGCCTAATAATTCTGCACTCCCTGTATATTCCCTGTTCACACACGACTGTGTTGCTAAACACGAGTCCAACATCATCATCAAGTTTGCGGATGACACAACCATCATAGGCCTCATCACAGAAAACGACGAGACAGCCTATAGAGAGGAGGTGATGGCGCTGTGCAGTGGTGTCTGGAAAATAACCTGACTCTCAACATCAGCAAAACCAGAGAAATGATAGTGGACTACTGGAAACGACCAGTCAGGGAACACCAGCCCATCCACATCAACGGTGTCAAGGTCGAAAGGGTCAGCAGTTTCAAATTCCTTGGAGTCAACATCACCGAGGACTTCTCCTGGACCCTTCACACAGACACTGCTATCAGTAAAGCTCGCCAGCGGCTTTACTTCCTGAGGAGGCTGAGGAAGTTTGGCATGAACGCCAACATCACCTCAAATTTCTACAGGTGTGCAATCGAGAGCTTGCTGACGAGCTGCATTACAGTTTGGTACGGAAGCTGCTCTGCCAGCAGCCGTAAATCACTACAGAGGGTGGTGAAGGCAGCAGAGCACATCACTGGCACGAGGCTTCCTGCCATTCAGGACATTTATCTCCAGCGACGCCTCCGTAAAGCACACAGCATCATCAAGGACCATCAGCTCTTCTCCTTGTTACCATCTGCAGACGTTACAGGAGTCTGTCTGCTCGCACTACAAGACTTAAAAACAGTTTTTACCACCAAGCCATACGACACCTCAACCACAACACTTAAACACACACAGCACAGGACGCACTCAGAAGCTACCCTGCAGCTTCACAAGTACTCTGTTTAATCTGCACTGGTCACTCCACTTTATTGTTATTGATATTTATATTTAAAAAGTGCAATACTGTAATTTTCTGCTGCTCATTCCTGTGCAATATCCCATCTGCCCTCCCGTCATATTTCTTTTCAAGATTTTCTTATTTAATCACTAGTGTACATATATTTATATTTATAGATACATATATATTTAGTCATCTTTTCTCTTTTACCATGTCTCTGTAATATTTTGCTCTTTACTATTTTTCTATTTATTTTTTTATTATTTTATTTTATTTTATTTTTAACTGACTTTAACTGATCAAACACACACATCCACACATGTGCAATAACACTAAGTGCAATACTCTTTTTTGGCATCGTTGTATTATAATCTGCAGAGGAATGCCTTTTTTGAAGAGTGTCAGTCAGGTTTCAGAGCTCATCACAGCTTTAATAATAATAATAATGGATTGGATTTATATAGCGCTTTTCAAGGCACCCAAAGCACTTTACAATGTCATTCATGCTCACATTCATACACTGGTGGAGGCAAGCTACTGTTGTATGTAGCCACAGCTGCCCTGGGGCAGACTGACAGAAGCGAGGCTGCCATATCGCGCCACCGGCCCCTCTGGCCAACACCAGCAGGCGGTAGGGTAAAGTGTCTTGCCCAAGGACACAACGAGAGGCCAAGGACAGAGAGGCCAGGGATCGAACCGGCGACCTTCCGGTTACAGGTGCCCTTCCCAACCCCCTGAGCCACGGTCACCTTTAGTGAAGGTTACAAATGATCTTCTTATGGCCTCTGACAGTGGACTCATCTCTGTGCTTGTCCTGCTAGACCTCAGTGCTGCGTTCGATACTGTTGATCATAATATCCTATTAGAGCGATTAGAACATGCTGTAGGTATTACAGGTACTGCACTGCAGTGGTTTGTATCATATCTATCTAATAGACTCCAATTTGTTCATGTAAATGGAGAGTCCTCTTCACACACTAAGGTCAATTATGGAGTTCCACAGGGTTCGGTGCTAGGACCAATTCTGTTTACATTATACATGCGTCCCCTATGGGGGAGCAAAATAAAAAAAAACTCAGAAAAATAAAGGTGCCAACTGGAACCAAAAGTGGTTCTTTAGACTGATGCCATAGAAGAACCTTTTTTGGTGCGACAAAGAACCTTTTAAACAATGGTTCTTTGAAGAACCTTTAAAGGTTCCTCAAAGAACCATCAAGAAATGGTTCTTTGGTAGGGATGCACCGATCCCGATACTGGTATCGGGTATCGGGGCCGATACTGTAAAATGTGTGCGTACTCATACTCGTAAAAGTTAACCGATACCATGAACCGATACTAATGTAGCCCGGATGGGAATTTGGTAGTAGATACTCATAATTCCCATGGACTTGAACGCCACATAAGGTGTTCACAGTTCACAGAAGAGAACGGCATGGAGAGATGCACGAGGTTAGCTGAACCAAAGTGAGAGACTCGGCTAGTTTTACTGAGGTTAACTTGCACAAAAGAGTGTGTGACTAGAAAGCTAACCGTGTGAGAGCTTCGCAACAGAGTGTGGGTGAAGTGACTTTTTGTTTCAACGGTCGCACCACCGTGGAAAACTGTGCTTCCAGCCATGACCGCCGAGGCTAAAGGCTAGCTCGGACTGCTTGGCTGCGCCACGGAGGCAGCTGCTATGGACTGGCTAACGCGCTGTAGCAGAGACAGCATCGGGTCCGCAGGGAGTGGATTTAGTGTGGGACTGGTGAATGGCGACCTACCGAGCAACGGAACTGTAAGTCAGACTTTTGTGCTCTTACTGGGGAGAAGAGGATTTTTCTCCATCGTCCGGCGTGAGCAGCAAACAGGCCTGCAACAAGTGTGAATGTGAGTGTGTGTGGGGCCCATGTGTGAATATTGTATGTTTAGTGGATTTATATAACGTGTTTTGGAGTGTATATTAGTGAGTCACTTACCAAAAGGTGATAACACAAGTTGGGTTGTTTAATATAATTTGAAAGGGAATTATGTCATTTATACAGTGTATTTCATTTGGTTAAGGAATTGGAATATCAATATCATAAAAAAGGGATGTGTTGTACAGTATTTGTCTCTGCCCTTACGTTCAGTAAACGTTTCGTTTGTGTTAAAGAGTTGTGTGGGGTCGTTTCTTTACTACTGGTTAAGTTTAACTTGTGTGTGGTAGAAGTATCGGTTTTTGTACTCGGTATCGGCAAGTACTCAGATCCAAGTATCGGTATCGGATCGGTTTGAAAAAATTGGTATCGTTGCATCCCTATTCTTTGGGGAACCTTTAATGGTTTTTCAAAGAACCTTTTTAAAAATGGTTCTTTAAAGAACCATTATAAATCTTTCAAAATAAAATGTATCATAAATTAAATATGAGTAGGGTAAAATAAATACGAGCACAGCATAGACATATATTAATGGTTTATTGCCATTTCGTAATATACCAAAAGACAAAAAGGCATTTTAACCCTCAGCACAACATCACTACTAATACATGTCACATATTAGTTATTTAAACAGTAATAATTAAACATTTTTACTATACTATAAACAAATGTATATAAAAACTATATCTATAGATAACACAACAATTAATACATGTATTGTTTAATTAATAAAACATCAGAAAGTGATAAAAACACATTAGAAATAGCAATAGCTTCATAACAGACCAATAAATCAACACATTTTCATCAGCAGATGTTTGCATGACCAGTAAAAATATTTCAACAACAAGTTTTCGATTAAAATTATCAATGAACTTCAGCCTTACCTTATGCAAGGTAAGTTTCATGTTGGACTCCTGGTTCTTTGTTAGTCCAGTTTAGGATAATGTCTCTGACGTATGTATCATATCAAATATGTCATATGAAAACAACCCCACACCTGCAGTTGTTTCAGTTTTTCATAGGTGTTTCCTGTCAGCTGGTCAACCTCACTCAGGCGGGCATCCATATCAGCCAACCAAACGACAAGCTCCTCCCTTTGTGCTTCAAATCCCTCCCACTCTGAGACAAGGAGGTGAGAGAGAGAAAACAAGGGTCAATTATAAAGAAGAGAGAAAAGTGAAACCCTCCTGAGAAGGTCTGACTCGCATACCTGCAGTCGACCTGTGATGGACTCCTGTTTGGCGTTCACGTCATCCCAGCGGTGGCCGCACTCCCTCGCTATTGCCAGCAGCCGAGTCTGGGTGTCCTGGAAGAGCAGAGTTAATGTTCGATGCCTTCTGATCAGGCTCTCCAGCTGGATGAGTCGAGGTCCCACCTCTCACCGCTACCTCTGAACACACAAACACAAATTGCATGTGAAGCACGAGGTGCAGATTTTTTTGCTATTCTTTTCTAAATCCAGGCTTGATAACGTGGAGGTATTTGGAAAACCTTTTTGACCAGCGGATGATTGTTGTCTCGCAGAAAGTCAAATCAAATGTATGCGATACACAATTAATTCACAAGAACACATTATAAAGAAAGTCCCATTCTTACGTGATTTCAACTGAATTCTGCATCAAAACAGGAAAACAGAATTAAAACGAGAGTTTGCAGCAAATGTGAACACAAAGCCTCACTTTGTACAAGCCTGCTATTAAAGTTCTCCTCTATGCAGACGACTTTCCTGTTTTCAAGGCATAACTTGGATCTGCTGAACAAATCTTATAGATACACGCTAAATGAAACAGTAGTGTGCACGACTCCAGATTCTGATCCCTCGTCCTAATATGGTCCCAAAAGGCTCACAAAAAACAACAGCAAAAGCAATAAAGCAAATGTTGAGGCTTCAAAATACAAAGTCCATAAACCGATGGCTGACATGGGTTTTATCATAAGGGTGATAAATATACAACATGTGTTTTTAAGACTGAAAGTATAATACAGATTTTAGTCTGAGAGATTTGATGTTCATTTACCTGCAGGTGCACTATACGTGCCTGCTCCGTGGTTTTCCACAATGCTTTGCAAATAACTATTTAATACTAGAGATGGACCGATACCGATACGTAATATCGGATCGGTCCATCTCTATTTAATACAGGAAGTAGGTGAACTAAAACAAGTCATCTTTCTTTGTGAGAGGACAATATTAATGAAACAAACCTCAATGACATCATAGAGATCCCTAAAGATGCTCCTGCTGCTTTTCTTCCTCCTCATCCTAAGCTTCCTTCTCCTTGTCCTCGACTTCCATCCAATTGTAATTCAATCTAATTGTGTTTCTCCCTCCTCTTCCTCATTTTGTTGGAGCTGTGAACAGAATTAGTGAGTCTGAATTAATTTGTGCAAACAAGAAAAATCTACAGCTTTTCGGTCAGAGGTGCTCTTGTGATTTAAGCCGAGTAGATTTATGTGTTGATGCTACCTGCTTCATCTCTGCGACTGGCTGCTGAGTGATCTTTACACCCTGGCTGGATTACAAACTTTAACCACGTGCTGAACTTTGGCCCAGCGTTGATACCTCTTGTTAGTATAATGACCTCTTCTTGGCCCAATGTATGATGGTGGATAAATGAAACGTACAAAGAAAATTTGACTATATTACAAAAGGACATCCATCCTGGTAACATCAAATGACCAGAGCATAACTTGTCAACTAGTCTGAAAATAAGTTATACAGTAACAGTCACAGACACATCTTCTCATGTGTCACGTTTCTATTCATTCAAAACACTTATGCATTGCTGTGTTTTATACAGCTCTTACAGAATTCAAAGTACAGGCTGATGTGAGTATTTAATGTACGGCTCAGATCTACTGAATTTCTGAGTTTCTAGAGCAGACACAGAGCTCACGTCAGGCTTCAGGCGCCATTTTAGTGATTTTAACAATATTATAAATTTTTTTTTTTTTTTTTTTTTTTTTTTAACCTGTCCCGTTTGGTTCTTTTGCCATCAGAATTATTGTCTAAAGGCGAAGAAAGATGCCCAACGGATTTATTTTTACCAAATGGACCATCCCAGCCTTGCCGTAATGGTCCATTTGATTCAACTTTTATTGTTTATTTTATTTTCACTTGCTGAATACGGGACAGACTTGACTGGAGGAGAGAACGTGGAGAAAGAAAGAGGGAAAGAAAAAAACCTGAGAAGAGGGACGGGGAAAAAGGGCAAAAAACAAAAACCAACAGAATAAGCAGACAAAAAATACATATATCGATCACCTGGATCACCTGTTGAGAAAAGAAAAAAGAAAGCAAGCAGAAGAAAACGAGAGTAATAAACAAGATCACAATGATATATGGGAATATGACAGTAAATACTAAATATTAAACATTATTGTGCAGCACGTGAGATCGACAGCGCACAGTGTGCTTTGAGGTAGGAGCCAAAAGGGTGTAGTTGTGTGTGTGATCACCCGTGTGTACACCTGTGAGCATGAACGCGCTTGTTTTTAAAAGGTTCCTTCATGTAATGATCTGCTAGAGGGTGTGGGGGGCCACTGCCCCGACCTCCAGGGCATGAAGCAGGTATGGAGGAGATCAAGACTCCAGACATCCAGAGGCCCCCAGAACACAAGAGACCAAGGAAGACCAACAGAGGGGCAGCCGCGCCACTATCCCAGAAGAGCTGAGGAGAGTCCCAGATGAGGGGTCACTCAGCAGCCGCGGAGCAGAAGCCAGGGGGGGTTGCAGTGACGTGCCCGTGAGCTCCGCCGGCAGCCAGCTGTGCCTGAGTGGCCGAGCCCCGGGCCGAGAGGCCAAGGGCACCCCATCCCCAAAGTGGCCCGAGCGAGCCCCAGGCTCCAGGCCCCAATAAATATTATAAATATTATAAATATTATAAATTTTAATATGGTCTAGTGACATTACGTTATGTACACAGCACGCAATAGAACCACAAATTTTAGAAGCCAAAGGTTCAAATTAGTTGGGAGCACCTTCACTTAATTATAACAGTGGTTTTGTTAGGAAAACAGTTTCTGTATACTGGATCAGGGCCGTGCAGAGACGTTTATAGGGGCGGGTGCTCAAAGCTAAAAAAGGGCACATTGAACCAGGCTGAATAACAACAACACACATTCATCAAGAATCTAATATGGGATCGCATCATACTATATCACTGTTGTGAGGCAAAGCAAACGTAGCCTATGTTTTACCTGATGGGTACAATGTTGCTGTTGAGGGGTTTCTGCTGCTCCTGCTGCTGATAGTGCTGGAGGGCAGGGCTGTGTTGATCTGAGACTGTAGACATTAAAAAGTCCATAGGAGAGATGGTAGCTGATTAAACAAGTGTCATGAGATAATAACAAAATGCAAAGATTGGTGACAGCGCTTGGAACCATAAGGCAACAAAAAACTGAGAAATAAACTAGACCCTGCCTGTGAATCACTCTTTGCCTCTCTTCCTCCTTCCATACCCTCATTTCATCTATCACTCTCCACTTGCTGTCCATCTGAGAACAAGGCACAACTTGCTATTGCAATACACTATTGCAATACACACCAGTGTGTGAATGTGAGAGTGAATGAATAGTGGCATTGTAAAGCGCTTTGGGTGCCTTAAAAAGCGCTATATGAAATCCAATCCATTATTATTATTATTATTATTGTTACTATTATTTAATTATCCACACCTAACAACTCTTACACTTAATCTATAATAAAATGATGACAGAAAAATGTTATAGAAGCAAAACATTTCAGTTGTGCTTATTATTATTTTTATACTGGAATACCTCTCCAACAACTGGTACATGTGTTAATGTTACCTGTGCTCTTTGTAATCCAGCTGCTGAGGGATCCACTGCCTTTAGTAGCCTCACACAGCTCCTACTGTTTCCTCCTCATGTCCTTACCAGCCATGTCTGGACAATGTTATATTATGAGTAATAATTCAAAAATCCATATACATAAAACACACACATGCATGCACACACAGTGACATTTTAGACCTTCTTCAGAATACTGTATATACTGTGGGCACAAGTTTGCATCATGGTGCTGATCCAGAATCCTTCCCTTATTATTTATTACTAGAGCTACAATAATAAAGCAATGAGGGAAAAAGAGTAATACATATGAAATAATGTATTTATGATGATTCCATTTGTTTCACTATCCACTCTGTGCAGGCAGAAAGCTTATTACATTTTTAAACTGTAGAGATACAATAATTTTGCTGCTGTAAAATCAGCATTTTGTCTTATTTAAAATATAAATCTAATATAATCTGTTTCTTAATGTATGTTCTTTAAAATACAGCGTGTTTTTTAAAATATTATAATTATAATAATCCATAATTATGTGGACATGCATATTAGATCGTTTTAAGTGAAATATAAGCCCCACAGAAAGGCAGGAAAAGCCCTGTAACTTACTTTAAAATGAAATATGTTCCCTAAAACGGTGGACAGAGCTACAGACCCATGACAGCCTTACCCAGTGAGCCAGCAGCTATGACCAGCACTACTTGTGCAGTTAATAAAAGGACAGGTAAAGTTTGTCGCGCTGTTGCACAAACAGCACGCTCGTTTGTTTCAGTTCGTCAGTGTCCACAAGACAGCTTACCAGCGTGTACGTGATAAGCTAATACTCCTGTGTGCTTTAGACTACAGTGTGCGCTGTACACCTACTTACTGGTTTTGTCGCATCAGTCTGTGTCTCTGAGGTAATTTGTGTTTCTCCTACAGCTCCGGACTGCAAAAAATGCGCGTGCACTTTGTGAGCTCGTTCCCGGCTCGTAACCAGCGCGTTCTGCCGTCAAGGGCGATCATTGGTTAATGGTGATCATGTGACTGATGCAAGCCAGATCCTTTTATTTAGCAAAAATGTGATTAATAGTTAAATATTATTGTTGAGGGGCACAGACAGGACTCCACACGCACACACATTATTTAAAAAAATAATTAAAAATTAAAAAAAAAATTGCCTCAACAAAAGGGCACTTTGGGCACCCATCAGGAAAGGGGCGGGTGCTCAAGCCCCTTCCGCCCCCCCCTCTGCACGTGCCTGTACTGGATGCTAAATTGCGTTAATGTCAACGGCTAACGTATCTAACATAGCTAACCGTTACTGTTAGCACAGCATTAACAGCAAGCTACAATGACGAGTAACAAAAACAAAACAGTAAAAAGGTTTTAATGAAAACGTTTTACCTTTTCCAACAGTCCCAGAATCCAGAGCTTCAAAGACCAGCAGGTACTCAAGACTTTATCCGCTTCTGTCACTGTCCGTGAGAAAGTGTTTTTTCCCCTTAGAAAGGTCAAGGCCCGCAGCTCGCGGGATCTGTCTGCACATGCGCATCCCAACAACTGACCCCCCCTCCCCTCTCTTTCGGGAGGTTGCCATAGTTTGACGTGTTCTAACCTCTCTCTCTCTCTCTCTCTCTGTCATTTATTTGGCTCGAAACACATATTAACAAATTACTCAGTGATAAACAAGTACTGAGATCCTTTACCTAAGCAGTGTGCTTTGTCAAAACTAAGTAAGTGTGTCGGTAATGAACACATAAGTATGTTCATTACACTGAGATTCTGTTGTGCAATTGTTATTTACTTGTATTTTATAATTTGACTTTACATACTGCTGGGTGGTTTGTAAAGTTTACAATAACTAGTATTATCATTATGCTATATTTTCTAATATATATAATAATCTCAAAAGTAATACCTTGAAGCAGAAAATAGTAATACTTTATTAAAATTTAAAACTAAAGTACAGTATTTGAATGTGTGTATTGTGTCTACTGTTTGTTAACTCATCATATTCATAAACTTCTTAATAATAAATTCCATATTCTATTACCACATTATTTGTGATCAATGGGTTTGCGGGGTTAGGGGTGTTGGGGGTAGGGTCTTTAGGCTTTGGCCCCCACTCCTGCCACCAGTATATTTTTAAGCAAGTATTTCTAACTTTTATTTGAATATTCAGTTTCCTACCATCTGCTCTTAAAGGGTAACCCGCCCTCCCCCTTCACACACACATGCACACAAACAAAACACACAGTATAATTCACAGCCTCATTATAGTGAATAAATATTTATGCCATTTTACACCATCAAACTTAGATAGCTAAGGATGAAGAACCTTTTGTTCTTTAAAGAACTATTTGTAATACCTAAAGAACCATCTACAAAATAATAAGGTTCTTTGACGTATGATGGTTCTTTAAAGAACCATGAAGACATCTGAAGAACCATTTAAGAACCATCATTTTTCTGAGAGTAGGAAGCATCATTAGAAGACATAGCATACATTTTCACTGCTATGCAGATGACACGCAGCTCTGTCTGTCCATGAAGCCAGGTAACACACACCAATTAGTTAAACTGCAGGAATGTCTTAAAGACATAAAGACCTGGATGGCCGCTAACTTTCTGCTTCTTAATTCAGATCAAACTGAGGTTATTGTACTCGGCCCTGAAAATCTTAGAAATATGGTATCTAAGCAGATTCTTACTCTGGATGGCATTACCTTGGCCTCCAGTAACACTGTGAGGAACCTTGGAGTCATTTTTGACCAGGACATGTCCTTCAATGCACATATTAAACAAATATGTAAGACTGCTTTCTTCCATTTGCGCAACATCTCTAAAGTTAGAAATATCCTGTCTCAGAGTGATGCTGAAAAACTAGTTCATGCATTTATTACTTCCAGGCTGGACTACTGTAATTCTTTATTATCAGGATGTCCTAAAAACTCCCTGAAAAGCCTTCAGCTGATCCAAAATGCTGCAGCAAGAGTCCTGACAGGGACTAGAAAGAGAGAGCATATTTCTCCTGTTTTGGCTTCCCTTCATTGGCTTCCTGTTAAATCCAGAATTCAAAATCCTGCTCCTCACATACAAGGTCTTAAATAATCAGGCCCCATCTTATCTTAATGACCTTGTAGTACCATATCACCCTATTAGAGCACTTCGCTCTCACACTGCAGGCCTACTTGTTGTTCCTAGAGTATTTAAAAGTAGAATGGGAGGCAGAGCCTTCAGTTTTCAGGCCCCTCTTCTGTGGAACCAGCTTCCAGTTTGGATTCGGGAGACAGACACTATCTCTACTTTCAAGATTAGGCTTCAAACTTTCCTTTTTGGTAAAGCATATAGTTAGGGCTGGACCAGGTGACCCTGAATCCTCCCTTAGTTATGCTGCAATAGACGTAGGCTGCCGGGGATTCCCATGATGCATTGAGTTTTTCCTCTTCACTCACTATGTGTTAACAGACCTCTCTGCATCGAATCATACTTGTTATTAATCTCTGTCTCTCTTCCACAGCATGTCTTTATCCTGTCTTCCTTCTCTCACCCCAACCAATCACAGCAGATGGCCCCGCCCCTCCCTGAGCCTGGTTCTGCTGGAGGTTTCTTCCTGTTAAAAGGGAGTTTTTCCTTCCCACTGTCGCCAAAGTGCTTGCTCATAGGGGGTCATATGATTGTTGGGTTTTTCTCTGTATCTATTATTGTAGGATATACTGTACAATATAAAGCGCCTTGAGGTGACTGCTGTTGTGATTTGGCGCTATATAAATAAAATTGAATTGAATTGAATAATCAATTGTATATTGCATTTGTATTCTATTTTTATCCTATTTTATTTGATTGTATATAGTATTTTATTTTATTCTGTGTACAGTATCTTACTAATATCTTGTCTGTGAAGGTTCTCAGTCATCCAGGTCATCGTACTCAAAGGAGCTTGCAAAGAAAAGCGTCTGGACTTCTTTAAGTTAAGCAGATTGTGTCACGCTCTGGACTGGGAATCATTATTCGTGCATTTATTTCTTCACATTTGGTTTATTGTTAGTACTGGTACCTCTACAGGTTGTTCAGAATGCTGCTGCGAGGCTTTGGACCAAATCTTCTAAGTACTCTGACATCGCTGCTGATCCAGCTGATCCCCCACACTCTCTCACTTTGAGTTTGAGATTCGTGGACTCAGTGGTCTCTTTTAAGAAACAAATAAAAACTATTCTTTTAACACTTACATTCAGTTAATTAGGAAAAAAATTATGCTCTGTTATTTTGTTGAAGCACTTTATGATCCTTGTCTTGGTCCTATACAAATAAAATTTTACTTACTTCTTTCCACTTTGCAATAATACCTGTTAAAGTTGATCGTGGATTACCTGAAAGGGATTACATTTTCTGAACTGACTTGTGTCATCCTGTTACAGAAAAATGTTCGGATTTCGTGAGCTTGACCCATTATTTTACAGGTGTTTGTAAAGGCAGACTAGACAGACCTGTGGCAATGGGATGGAAATCACCTGAATTCAAAGATTAAGAGATGTAGTAATTGTGTCTGTACACATGTCCCAGCCTAATGTGGAAAATAAATTAATCTTAAGGAAAAAAACTACATGAAAAAGTAAGCCGTCATGTGACAAATGACCTGACTTCAACAATCTGACCTCTGACACTTTCACCTTGTTTTGATTTCATCAGTTTCACTTTCAGTTTCCAAATGTCAGAAATGGTCAGCTGCAAATCTGAGGCACGGTCATATTTCTAAAAGGTGAACATTGACTGCAGGCGTGTCCAAAGCCCAAACCGGGGTCTTATGATGGCTCAAGGTCACTCCCATCTTAAAATATATTATTTATGGTCCACCACACAAACAGAATTAATTAATGAAAGGGTAACTTTCCTTTTCACCTACCTACAGATATTTATGTTCAAATGTAGGGAATAAAAGCAAAAGTAGTCAGAAAAATACTCAATGTAAAAATACCTTAAAATTGTACTTACGTACTTCAGACCCAGCCACACACTCAGACAAAAACTGGTTCATCCCAAACGCAAACTTAACAATGTAGTGTAGCTGTGCAGCAAGGAATTCTCAGACCTCTACATTGGAGAGACCAAACAGCCACTTCACAAGCGCATGGCACAACATAGAAGAGCCACCTCCACGGGACAAGACTCAGCGGTACATCTGCATCTAAAGGTCAAAGGTCACTCTTTTGAGGATGCCAATGTTCACATTTTGGACAGAGAGGACAGATGGTTTGAAAGAGGAGTGAAAGAAGCATCTACGTCCACTGTGAGCGACCATCTTTGAACAGAGGGCGGGGCTTACGACACCAACTGTCTGCCATCTATAATCCAGTTTTGAGCTCCTTCCCACACACCTTAACGCCCACTCACACCCTGGGCCTTCTGACCTTCTGACCTGGGTTCTTGGCTGATTGTGACCCACACCTGTTGTCACACCTTGGCTCGTGTGATTAAGTAGAGGATCAACAGGGGGTCCACTCCTTTAAATCTGGGACTCTCCACCAGTTGTTCTTAGAACTCAAGAAGCTTCTTGGATGAAACGTCTTCAAGAAAGTTAAAGAAGTCCAGACACTTTTCTTTCCAAGCTCCTTAGACTGTACTTAAGTAAATGTCCCACCTCTGCATGAAACCCATAAAAAACAGTCAAGGTTTCCCAGTAGAGATGGAAATTTCAATATTTTTCACTGAGAACTGAAAGCTGGGTCAAGACCGAATCCCAGGGAACATTTGCAAACAAATTGCTGAGGTTGTTTGGTTCTGCTAATCTGGATGAGGAGACATTCCCTGTTATGAGTTTAAACAGCTTCAGGTCACGACATGACATTTCACCCATCTAAACCACCGCTCTGAAACCAGACCTGCACCGTGCACTAAAATGAGTTCTGCTGTAATTTAACTTACTCCAGTGTGAAGTTCTTAGGCTACGTTCACACTGCAGGTCTTAATGCTCAATTCCGATTTTTTGATCAAATCCGATATTTTGTCTGCTTGTTCACACTACAGCGACAGCAAACGCGCTCTAGTGTGAACGCTCAAAGCGGCCCGCATGCGCAAAAGAAGACTTCACATACAACACGCTCTGTTTAGACCCAGACCAAACAGTATTGTTTGACTGACGGCCCTTAATATAAAGACTTTGGACTTTACGTTTCCCAATTTTTGCTTTAAGTTATTTTGTTATTTACATAATAATGTAAACAACCTAATAATGATCCTTATTGCTGTTTTAGAGGAGCGGTGCTTCAAAGGATAGCTGCAGATTTCTGTCAGAATCTGCAGATTATACAGTACAAATAAAATGTTCACGTTGTCTTCCCAACAGTTTCACTCACATCTACACGGGATGGCCAGGAAGCGTTCGCGATGTCTTCTTGGGCGCTTCTCCAGCGCTGATAATTGGCGTCTGTCTTGTGTCAGTGACGTAAAAGACGGATTTAATGCGACTTGACCGTTCACACAGCAGTCGCTTTCTAAAACATCAGATATGTATCGGATTCAGTACCACATACGAAAGTGACCCAGATCGGATTTGAAAATATCGGATTTGTGCCGTTCACACTGTCACACCATGATCGGATATGGGTCGCATAGGGTCAGAAAAGTCGGATTTGATGCGCTTTCGCCTGCAGTGTGAATGTAGCCTTAGTTTGTCCTACTACATTTTTAAAGATGTTAACAATACTTGTTATGTAACTATAATCAAGTCTGAACCTGCAGAAAAAAACAGAAATACATGCAGTAAGAGGCGGAGCGAGAAAAATGAGATTCAGCTGAACAGTTTGAGCTGCAAGTCAAATCTGTGCTTCTGTCTAAAGAAAATCAACCTGAATTATTTGTTCCTTACTCCGGTGAGTACAGCTGATAACATTTGCTTTCAAGTAACAGAATTAACTGATTAAACTTAAAATACTTTTAAATCCATTTAACTCTGTCTGGCACTCAAAACATTTTTGATGCTGTGGAACAACCTTTCCCTTCATATGAGACAAGCGTCTTCAGTACAGGCCTTTAAGTCCAGATTGAAAACCTATTTTTATTCCTTGGCTTTTAACTCGGCGGGAAACTCACATCCCTCCTATTATTTTATACTATGTTTTGCTTTTCTTTGTTTCTGTCTTGTTCAGCACGTTGGTCTGCCTGGTGCGTTTTCAAAGTGCTATATAAATAAACGATGATGATGATGATGATTTTAGGGTTAGGGTTAGCTCATGTAAACTCAGGACTAACCCTAACCCCAACCCTTATAATATGTATTACACTGTAAAGTTAAAACTCAGAAAATACTGACTAACAATATCAACTAGTTTATTGTCACCTCTAGCATGAACCACTGCTTCATACCACAGCATTTATACCCCAAGACAATTTTTCTGACTTGGGTCTATAAAATCTCACTATCTGATAATTCAAATCCAAACTAGCAGATCAGGGACTAACCGGCTTTTTACATTTTTTTCTTTTTGCCTCAGTGAGCTCATGTAAACTCTTTGCCCTTTGGGGATTTGAATCTGTTAATATCTGCTATGCACTTTCACCTTAACACCAAAATCAAAATCTCATGTTTCATATTCCTAAATATTACAGCCTTGGAAAGAAGAAGCTTTGTCAGATTTATATTTCTTCATGTGAATGCAATGCCAGGGTTCACAGATGACTGATTTTAATTTCTTTTAGTGCTACAGCGGGTCATTTACCACTTTCACTATAATTTAGTGTTGGTGTTTCATTTCTCTAAGACCTGATTTTTGACAGAGAAATGAAACCAAAGAATTCCTGTGAAGCGAAACTCTTGAAAATAAACCACTCCACATTCCTGTAATGTCAAATGTCTCTGGAATGTAAACAGGAAGCAGAACTAGAGGACTGATTGGATAGTCAGTGTCAGATTAATGTGTTTACGCTGGCAACAGGTGAGGAGCAGGATTTTGAATTCTGGATTTAACAGGAAGCCAATGAAGGGAAGCCAAAACAGGAGAAATCTGCTCTCTCTTTCTAGTCCCTGTCAGGACTCTTGCTGCAGCATTTTGGATTAACTGAAGACTTTTCAGGGAGTTTTTAGGACTTCCTGATAATAAAGAATTACAGTAGTCCAGCCTGGAAGTAATAAATGCATGAACTAGTTTTTCAGTGTCACTCTGAGACAGGATATTTCTAATTTTAGAGATGTTGCACAAATGGAAGAAAGCAGTCTTACATATTTGTTTAATATGTGCGTTGAAGGACATGTCCTGGTCAAAAATGACTCCAAGGTTCCTCACAGCATTACTGGAGGCCAAGGTAATGCCATCCAGAGTAAGAATCTGCTTAGATACCATATTTCTAAGATTTTCAGGGCCGAGTACAATAACCTCAGTTTGATCTGAATTAAGAAGCAGAAAGTTAGCGGCCATCCAGGTCTTTATGTCTTTAAGACATTCCTGCAGTTTAACTAATTGGTGTGTGTTACCTGGCTTCATGGATAGATAGAGCTGCGTGTCATCTGCATAGCAGTGAAAATTTATGCTATGTCTTCTAATGATACTGCCTAACAGTGTTGGTCAAGTTACTTGAAAAAAGTAATCAGTAACTAATTACTGATTACTTATTTTCAAAAGTAAATAATTACTTAGTTACTTTTAAAAAACATGATTTACAACCTGAATAGGTGATAAAGCGATAGATCTTTCAGCCCAATTCTACTTTTTCTGCATAATCCATCATACAAAATGTAATAAAATGAAAAAGTCTCTTTTTAAAACTTGTTTTATTAGTTTTAATCTTTTAACTTTATAAATCAAGCAAAAATTAAATTATATGCAACATTCTCTGACTGGAAGAAATTTGTTTAACATTTAAACCTATTTTCTGCACATTCCAGCACATAAAATAAAATATGTTTTTGTGTTTACACTCACTCTTTCAAATAGATGCAAGTAAAACACAGCAGAAAATAAATAAAATCAAAAACTCAGCGGTCCTGTTGCTCTATTTTCACCTGTAAAGCAGGACTGGGGTAGGCGGAGGTTTACCCTGGTGCAGGTGTGCTGCGGCGGTCAGTTGAAGAATCCATGAGTTTGTCTGTGAATTTCACATTAAGTCGTAGCGCACTCAGTGCTTGCTTGGAAGTTTAGGGGTTTTTTCGCTGTAAAAAGACGTTACCCCAGCGGCGGGCTGGGGTGAGTATCTTGGTATCCCCTCGGCTTCCTGCCGGTATGTTGGAGTTTCTCCCAATGGACAAGAGGGTTTGTTCCCTTCACCTCTGGGTCAGACCATCGTCTGTGCTTATGCGCTGAGTGGCGGTTTAGAGTACCCAGCCTTCTTAGAGTCCCTGGGTGGGGTACTGGAGGGGCGTGATTGGGAGGAACAGCCTCCCAGATCTGAACCCAAGCGGTGTTTTGTTATTGGACTTCTGTGCAAACCACAGTTTGGCCATAACAAACACCATGTCCGAACATAAGAATGTCCATAAATGCACGTGGCACCCGGACACTCTTAGGCCACCGGTCGATGATCGATTTTGTAATCGTATCATCAGATCTGCGGCCATATGTTTTGGACACTTGGGTAAAGACAGTAGCTGAGCTGTCAACTGATCACGACCTGGTGTTGAGGTGGATCAGGTGGCAGGGGAGGACGCTGGACAGACCTGGCGCGCCTAAACGCGTAGTGAGGGTGTGCTGGAAATGTCTAGCAGAGGCCCCGGCCCACAAGCTCTTCATCTCACTCCTCCGGCAGAGCTTCAACAGCATTCTTAGGGAGACTGGGGACATTGAGTCCGAATGGACCTTGTTCAGCATCTCCATTGCTGAAGCCGCTGCACTGAGCTGCAGCCGCAAGGTAGTTGGTGCCTGTTGTGGTGGTAATCCCCAAACCAAATGGTGGACACCAGAGGTGAGAGGAGCCACCAAGCTGAAGAAGGAGTCCTACCGGGCTTGGTTAGCCTGTGGGACTCCAGAGGCAGCTGATAGGTACTGACAGGCCAAGCGGAACGCGGTGCGGGCTGTGGCTGAAGCAAAAACTCAGGTGTGGGAAGAGTTCGGAGAGGCCATGGAAAAAGACTTTCGGACTGCCTCAAAGAGATTCTGGCAAACCATCAGGCGACTCTGGAGGGGAAAGCGGTGTTCTACCAGCACTGTGTATAGTGCGGGTGGAGTGCTGCTGACTTCAACTACGAAAATTGTTGGATGGTGGAAGGAATACTTCGAGGACCTCCTTAATCCCACTGGCATGTCTTCCGTGGAGGAAGCAGAGTCTGGGGACGAAGGGGATGACCCGCCAATTTCTGGGGGCGAGGTCACTGAGGCAGTTAAACAGCTCCTTGGTGGCAGAGCCCCTGGGGTGGATGAGGTCCGCCCCGAGTTCCTGAAGGCTCTGGATGTCGTAGGGATGTCTTGGTTGGCACGCCTCTGCAATGTTGCGTGGAGATCAGGGGCAGTACCCCCTGGATTGGCAGACCGGGGTGGTGGTTCCTATCTTTAAGAAAGAGGACCGGAGGGTGTGTTCCAACTACAGGGGGATCACACTCCTCAGCCTCCCTGGGAAAGTCTATGCCAGGGTGCTGGAAAGGAGAGTCCGTCTGTTAATAGAACCTCAGATACAAGAGGAACAATGCGGTTTTTGGCCTGGTCGTGGAACACTGGATCAGCTCTTCATCCTCTCAAGGATACTCAAGGGTGCATGGGAGTTTGCCCAACCAGTCTACATGTGTTTTGTGTAGTTGGAGAAGGCATTTGACCGTGTCCCTCGCGGGGTCTTGTGGGGGGGTGCTCCGGGAGTATGGAATGTCTGGCCCATTGCTACGGGCCATTGAGTCCTTATACAATCGTTGCAAGAGCTTGGGGTGGATAGCCAGCAATAAGTCGGACTCGCTCCTGGTGGGTGAAGGGCTCCGCCAGGGCTGCCCTTTTTTCACCGATTCTGTTCATAATTTTTATGGATAGAATTTCTAGGTGCAGCCAAGTGCCAGAAGGTTGTCACCTGGGTGGTCTCAGGCCATGGTCCTTGGCCAGAAAAGGGTGGAATGCCCACTGCGGGTCAGGGATGAGGAGTTTAAGTATCTCGGGGTCTTGGTCATGAGTGACGGGAGAGGGGAGCCGGATTTGTGAGGCAGCCGCAGTGATGCGTGGTGAAGAGAGAGCTGAGTTTAAAAGTGAAGCTCTCAATTTACTGGCCGATCTACATCCCTACCCTGTAGGTAGTGACCGAAAGAACGAGATCGCGGATACAAGCGGCGGAAATGAGCTTCCTCCGAAGGGTAGCTGGCCTCTCCCTTAGAGATAAGGTGAGAAGTTCGGCCATTCGGAGTGGGCTCAGAGTGGAGCCGCTGCTCCTCCACATTGGAAGGAGCCAGTTGAGGTGGTTCAGGCATCTGACAAGGATGCCTCCTGGGGGCCTCCTGGGTGAGGTGTTCCGGGCATGTCCCATCGGGAGGAGGCCCCGGGCAGACCCAGGACATGCTGAAGAGATTATATCTCTCGGCTGGCCTGGGAACACCTGGGTGTTCCACCGGACAAGCTGGAGGAGTTGGTTGGGGAGAGGGAGGTCTGGGCTTCTCTGCTTGGGCTCCTGCCCCTGTGACCCGGTCCCGGATAGGTGGAAGAAAATGGATGGATGGATATTGGAATCTATTAGATAGATATGATACAAACCACTGCAGTGCAGTACCTGTAATACCTACAGCATGTTCTAATCGCTCTAATAGGATATTATGGTCAACAGTATCGAACGCTGCACTGAGGTCTAGCAGGACAAGCACAGAGATGAGTCCACTGTCAGAGGCCATAAGAAGATCATTTGTAACCTTCACTAAAGCTGTTTCTGTGCTGTGATGAGCTCTGAAACCTGACTGAAACTCTTCAAATAAGCCATTCCTCTGCAGAAATGTTTGACTTGTTTGTGTATTTACTATGTATTGTTTTTTTTCACATGAAATAAAAATGTAATGTATTTATGAAGTTTATTATTAATGCTCCGACTTCTGTTCTCAGAGTGCAGACATGTCTTCCACCAGCAACCTGCGATCTGAAGATCAGTTTCTGTGCTCCATCTGTCTGGATGTGTTCACTGATCCGGTCACCACACCATGTGGACACAACTTCTGCAAAAAGTGCATCACTCAGCACTGGGATGTTAATCATAAGTTCAAGTGTCCCTTGTGTAATGATATTTGTTTGAGTAGACCTCAGCTGAAGATCAACACCTTCATCTCTGAGATGGTTGCTCAGTTCAGACGTGAAGCTCAGCAGAAAGCCAGCAGCAGCAGCTCGGAGCAACAAGCTGCCAAACCAGGAGAAGTTCCCTGTGACGTCTGCACTGGAACCAGACTGAAGGCCCTGAAGTCCTGCCTGGTGTGTCTGACCTCCTACTGTCAGACTCACCTGGAGCCTCATCTGACAGCTACAAGTCTGAAAAGACATCAGCTGATTGAGCCTGTGGAGAACCTGGAAAACAGGATGTGTAGGAAGCACGATAAACATCTGGAGCTGTTCTGTAAGACCGACCAGACATGTGTGTGCGCGCTCTGCTCTGTTTTAGATCACAAGAACCACGAGTTTGTTCCTCTGAGAGAAGAATATGAAGGAAAGAAGGCAGAGCTGGAGAAGACAGAGGCTGAGATTCAGCAGATGATCCAGAAGAGACGACTGAAGATTCAGGCGATCAAAGAGTCGGTGAAGATGAGTAAAGATGCTGGAGACAGACAGAAAGCAGAAGGTGTTCAGGTCTTCACTGCCTTGATAACCTATGTTAACAGAGACCTGATGGAGCTCATAAAGGAGGTCGAGGCCAAACAGGAAACTACAGAGAAACAGGCTGAAGGTGTCATCAAAGATCTGGAACAGGAAATCTCTGCGCTGATGGAGAGAAGCTCTGAGGTGGAGCAGCTCTCACACTCTGAAGACCACCTCCACCTCCTCCAAAGCTTCTCCTCCCTGAAAGCTGCTGCACCCACCAAGGACTGGACAGCTCCTTGGTGGGTGGAGAAGTGCATGGACAGAACTGGAGAGGTCAAGTTCTGTCAACCATCATATGAGGGGACTGTGGTGAGAGCTGTGGCTCAGCTGGACGAGACACTCAGGAAACTCATGAAGAAGCTGTTTGAGGCTGAACTGAAGAGAGTCCAGCAGTATGCAGTGGATGTGACTCTGGATCCTGATACAGCACATCCTGACCTCATCCTGTCTGACGATAGAAAACAAGTGAATCATGTTGATGTGAGGAAGAATCTTCCGGACAACCCAGAGAGATTTTCTCAGTGTGTTTCTGTTTTAGGAGAGCAGAGTTTCTCTTCAGGCAGATTTTACTTTGAGGTTCAGGTTAAAGGAAAGACTAAATGGAGTTTGGGAGTGGCCACAAAGTCGATCAACAGGAAGGTAAAAATTGCACTCAGTCCTCAGTATGGCTTTTGGGTAATACTGTTGAGAAATGGAAATCAGTATGAAGCTTGTGCTGACCCCGCAGTCGATCTCTGCCTCCAATCTGGTCCTGAGAAGGTGGGGGTGTTTGTGGACTATGAGGAGGGTCTGGTCTCCTTCTATGACGTAGATGCTGCAGCTCTGATCTACTCGTTCACTGGCTGCTCCTTCACTGAGGAACTCCTCCCGTACTTCTCTCCTTGTATCAGTGATGGTAGTAAGAACTCTGCGCCTCTCCTGATCACTCCTGTCTGGGACATTGACCGTCACTACTATTATTATTATTATTACTAATGTGTTATTTGATTCTGTATGAACCAGTCAGTGATACTCAGTGATTATTTTCCCTTTTCTCTTCTAATGATTATTTATACTGGTCTAATGTAAATGATGAATAATAATAATAATAATAATAATAATAATGATGATGATGATGATGATTCTACATATTTTGTTTTTTTATTGATTTTTTTTGTATCTTTTAAACTTTTTAAAAACATTTGGAGTTTTATACATTTTCTTTTTGAAGGTGAAAGGGAAAGTCTTCAAACCCACCATACTTATGAGACACCATTCTGACTTTAAACCAGGGCTCTTAGCTTGTACGTTCTGAGTTGAAGTGTATGACCTCAGCAGTGATGTCAACTAACCTGCAGCCTTCTTCTTTGGCCTGTTATAGTCCCAAACTTTTTATCTACCACATATTCCATACATCAAAGAGCAGGTGCTTTCAGACACTCTCAAAAAGTTATCTTTGTAAAATACAGTGACTGACAGAAAGTAAACTGGGACCGAGAATGTGTGGACTGCCCTCCAGCTTTCCAGTTTACTCCAGTGTTAAACTCTCTTCTGTCTGTTGAGCAAAAACACAAACATAGTAACTTTAAACCAGTGACACAGAAACCACATGTTGCTAACCTGCTAACCAGTCTCATCTGATCTAAAGTAATCTGAATTAAACTACGATAAAAAAAAAAAAACACGTAAGTAAAACACAAAGAATCAAGAAACTGTAATAGGAGCTGAGGTTATAAAATAAGTGCATCATGGGACAGAATAAACAAGTGTTAAAGATTCCAATCATTGTTCTTCATGTTCATGTACATTTTTAATGTATACTGGGTGTCACTTATCTTTAAAATGCTTTTGAAAAGTTACAAAACTCGACATTAATAAGAATGCAAAGCAGGTTCAACAAAGCCAGCTAATCTTTGTTTACTCAGGTTCTCTGCACACAAAATGTTTTTTTTCTGCATTGAATTAAATGTATTTACACTGTATACTTTTTGTAGAATGATAATCATAAATACTAGAGGAACATGTCTGTGTTATACATGCCCATGTTGCAATATTTTGGGGTGGTAAATGTTGTCTATATAAATAAACAGACCTACAGGAGTCATTGTTTATTTGCAGTACTGCCTATTGTACTACTACACTCATCAGTCAGAAGCTGTTCATCACCATTAAGTCTATATTGAAAAATTAGTTTGCATAAAATTACATGCTGGAAAAAATATAATAAATTTGTTTATCTGACTTTAAACTTTTGATATAATCTTTCAATATAATAAGCTTCACATCATAACTTAATGTGTCATATGATATAATAAACTGATACTGTAGTATTAATACAGTAAACATCACAGTATCAAAATCTCAGTTGTTCTTCTTATGAGGTTAAAATGATATAATAATAATATTGTAATTGTATAAGGCAGAGGTCAGTAACAGGGGGACCACGGTCTGGATTCGGATTCTGTTTAAACTGTTGCAGCTTTTCTGATCTTTAGCGTCGTGGCTCAGCATCTGAAGAAATGTACAGACCAACTGGAGGCGAGTTAGCCATCCCACATGATACCACTCGGCAAATCAGCTCTTAGGATTCCTAGCGGTAAACAAAAAACAATATACAAATACTTTGTTACTGTACTTAAGTACAGGCTGTGTAAAGACATTCTAGCACATAACAGCAAGATGTTAGCAGGCAGGGCATACATGGAACACCATAAGCAAGTGGCCGGCATAGTATACAGAAAGAGCTGAGCTCAGTTTGGCCTGGAAGTCCAGGAAGCCAAGGTGAACATGTTTCCCCGGTGCTCGCCTCACTTCACTGGCTCCCAATCTGCTTTAGAATTAAATACAACATTTTATTGATGACTTATAAAGTGCTGAACAGTCAGCCTCCAGAATATCTGTCTGACTTACTGCAGCCTTATATGCCCCCTAGAGCTCTAAGATAAAGTGATCTCTTGCTCTTGGCCACGTCTAAGTCGAGACTGGTTCACAGAGGTGACCGGGCGTTTGCAGTTGTGGTGCCGAAAGTGTGGAATGCTTTACCCCTTCACATTAGAAAGGCCCCGTCCATCAACCTTTTCCCATCTTAAAACACATTTTTACTCATTGGCTTTCAACGCTGCATGACAGTTACCTATCTATCTACTTACTCATCTGTTACCAGGTTTTTGTTATTTGTTATTGATGTTATTTGTTACTGTGTAATTTTTATCTTTGTACAGCACTTTGGCCAAAATGTTGTTGTTATTAAAAGTGCTATATAAATAAAAAATAAAGTAAAGTAAAAGTAAAGTACTCTCAGTGGCAGGGGAACAATATGAGAACAGCACCACCAAGGCTGGAGACGGAGCAATACTGGAAGAGCATATGGGAGAAGGATGCAAGAATTGCATCTCACTGAGCACTCCTCCTTCAGTCGTACTTGGGGCTTGGTACCTAATCTCAGGTGGAGATGATGACAACTGGATGGTGGCTGTTAATTAAATGAAATTTGACGTTGTTGAACCTGCATCTGTTATCTTAATGCAACAGACTTTGCAAGTTGCCATTTGCTTGTTCACAGTCTGACTCAAGGACCTGTGCCCAAATTTAATAAGGAATGGTGCAGCTCCAATATGCCTGACACCGGTCAGTGTTTTAATTCTGTGGTCCCTTTCCAGTGTTGGAAAGGTTACTTTTATAATGTATTCCACTACAGTTTACAGAATACATGCCCTAAAATGTAGTTTGTAACATATTCTGTTAAGTTACTCAATGAGAGTAATGTATTTTAACGTATTTTAATTAAAATTTTTAATCAGATTCATCACAGGGTTACTGTGGGTTAATTTTGATTAATCACGATTAAATGTGATTCATTTTTAATCTATAATAATCGCATTTCATATTGCATGAGCAAACAGACTCAAAACAAAAGGGAAAATATGCACACTTAACATGTTTGTTGAAAATTCATGTTAACAAAAAACTCTGTAAACATTCATCCACTCTCTCTGTCACTCTTGGGAAGGCACGTCAAGTCCTTGAAACGAGGAACCAAAGATATATATATATCGGCCCTGCGGGCGGTCTATCCTTCAGGCTCGGATCCTCTAACAGAGGCCTGGGAGCTTGAGGGTCCTGCCCAGTATCTTAGCTGTTCCTAGGACTGCGCTCTTCTGGACAGAGATCTCCGATGTTTTTCCTGGTTCTCTGCTGGAGCCACTCGCCTAGTTTGGGAGTCACCGCACCTAGTGCCACTGGGACCACTGTTACCTTCACCCACCACATTTTCTCACATTACCTTGGTACTTCACAAGCTTCTTGGGTTCCTTCTTCATAACCAGATTCTTACTCTGGATGGCATTACCTTGGCCTCCAGTAACACTGTGAGGAACCTTGGAGTCATTTTTGACCAGGACATGTCCTTCAACGCACATATTAAACAAATATGTAAGACTGCTTTCTTACATTTGCGCAACATCTCTAAAATTAGAAACATCCTGTCTCAGAGTGACGCTGAAAAACTAGTTCATGCATTTATTACTTCCAGGCTGGACTACTGTAATTCTTTATTATCAGGAAGTCCTAAAAACTCGCTGAAAAGTCTTCAGCTGATCCAAAATGCTGCAGCAAGAGTCCTGACAGGGACTAGAAAGAGAGAGCAGATTTCTCCTGTTTTGGCTTCCCTTCATTGGCTTCCTGTTAAATCCAGAATTGAATTCAAAATCCTGCTCCTCACATACAAGGTCTTAAATAATCAGGCCCCATCTTATCTTAATGACCTTGTAGTACCATATCACCCTATTAGAGCACTTCGCTCTCACACTGCAGGCCTACTTGTTGTTCCTAGAGTATTTAAAAGTAGAATGGGAGGCAGAGCCTTCAGTTTTCAGGCCCCTCTTCTGTGGAACCAGCTTCCAGTTTGGATTCAGGAGACAGACACTATCTCTACTTTCAAGATTAGGCTTCAAACTTTCCTTTTTGCTAAAGCATATAGTTAGGGCTGGACCAGGTGACCCTGAATCCTCCCTTAGTTATGCTGCAATAGACGTAGGCTGCCGGGGATTCCCATGATGCATTGAGTTTTTCCTTTCCAGTCACCTTTCTCACTCACTATGTGTTAATAGACCTCTCTGCATCGAATCATATCTGTTATTAACTTCTTGCTCTCTTGCTCTTGACGAAGGCGGTCGCACTTTTCTCCTCCTCCTCCTCTCCCTTAGCTTCCCTGCTTAGCCTCTTGTGTCCTTGTCTTGTCTCATGTTTTTTGTATTACTTCTCCCTGGAACACTCTCTCACAGTTTTCTAAAACCTAAAAGAGGAATTATGGATTTGATCAACTGGTCCCTGAATGCAATTGACACCCCTTTCTCAACGAGAAGTCTGGGCTCGGGTGAGCCTGAGTGCTGAAGATATCTTCCTATTCGGAACCATGATAACAGGGTTCTTGCTGATTGGAGCTGGCTTGGCCCTGGCTTATCGAAGAATTAAGAAAGCGGAACCGGCTGTTCAAACCCCCACAAAGCTGCCCGCTGGGATTGAAACGATGGGAGAGGCGTGAGTTTCTCAAAATGGGCTCGTTGAGTGCAGCACGGATAAGATCTTGGAGAAGCTTACGGCTGCCGTGAGTTCTCAGAATCGGCTCTTTGAGCACAAGAATGACAACATCACGGAGCGCAAGTTTGATAACATCATGGAGAAGCTCACGGCTCTCCAACGGGAGACTGAGTGACCAGTGTCGGACTGTTAGAACAGCTTTGAAATTCATATGAGTTGTTTGCACTAAAGTAAAAACCACCATCACTTCATGCGGAGACCCTTTCGGCGCCAGCTGCGGTCTCAAGGCTGGAACTGAACAACAACACCCTGATAACGACTGTGTTTAGACTGTTCTTCCCATTCTATGCAAGCCCACCTGGGTTGGCTGGAAGACTGTTTACTTAGCCTGGCAGGGCGAAGGACACTGTCTCAGCTGAACTCTGGACACATGCACACACACATACACACACACACACACAGACATATATACACATGCAGACATACACTCATCCCCCTTCCCCCTCCAAATGCCTTCGACGCTTATTCCCCTCCGATGCTGACGGTGGATCAAGGAGACCAGCGCACAGGCTGCAGGCCCGGATGTACTGTCTAAATCGGCTGTCTCTCACCCTTTACCCACCCCTGTTGCTTGTCATGTGTTTCTTTGGTGTATTAAGAGTTTTTTCATGTGCAGAGGTGTTTTTTCTGTTCTCAAACTGATCTCCCTGTTGGAGCTCAGTCTGGGGGGAGGTTTTTTTTCCCTCCTTATCTTTCCTCATTTTGTGCTTTTTCCATTGTTATACCCCTCTGACCTGTCTTCCGCATGTGATGTTTTTGTGTAATGTATGTATGGTCGGAGGGTAAGATGGCACCACCATTGCGTACAATAGGTCGGCAGCCTTAACATGAAATTTCCCCTTGTGGGACTAATAAAGGTATATCTTATCTTATATCTTATCTTATCTTAATCTCTGTCTCTCTTCCACAGCATGTCTTTATCCTGTCTTCCTTCTCTCACCCCAACCAGTCACAGCAGATGGCCCCGCCCCTCCCTGAGCCTGGTGCTGCCGGAGGTTTCTTCCTGTTAAAAGGGAGTTTTTCCTTCCCACTGTCACCAAAGTGCTTGTTCATAGGGGGTCATATGATTGTTGGGTTTTTCTCTGTTTGTATTATTGTAGGGTCTAGCTTACAATATAAAGCGCCTTGAGGCGACTGTTGTTGTGATGTGGCGCTGTATAAATAAAATTGAACTGAATGATGTTCCTGTGATTCGGAACCGCTACATCGATCACTACGGCAGTCTTCTTCTGTTTGTCTACCACCACTATGTCCGGTTGGTTAGCCACCACCATTTTGTCCGTCTGTATCTGGAAGTCCCACAGGATCTTAGCTCGGTCATTCTCCATCACCCTTGGGGGCATCTCCCATTTTGACCTTGGGACTTCCAGGTTATACTCGGCACAGATGTTCCTGTACACTATGCCGGCCACTTGGTTATGGCGTTCCATGTATGCCTTGCCTGCTAGCATCTTGCACCCTGCTGTTATGTGCTGGATTGTCTCAGGGGCATCTTTACACAGCCTGCACCTGGGGTCTTGCCTGGTGTGATAGACCCCAGCCTCTATGGATCTTGTACTCAGAGCTTGTTCTTGTGCTGCCATGATTAGTGCCTCTGTGCTGTCTTTCAGTCCAGCTTTGTCCAGCCACTGGTAGGATTTCTGGATATCAGCCACCTCCTCTATCTGCCGGTGGTACATACCGTGCAGGGGCCTGTCCTTCCATGATGGTTCCTCGCCTTCCTCCTCTTTCTTGGGTTTCTGCTGCCTGAGATATTCACTGAGTACTCGGTCAGTTGGGGCCATCTTCGTGATGTATTCGTGGATGTTTCTTGTCTCATCCTGGACTGTGGTGCTGACACTCACCAGTCCCCGGCCCCTTTCCTTCCGCTTAGCGTACAGCCTCAGGGTGCTGGACTTGGGGTGAAACCCTCCATGCATGGTCAGGAGCTTTCTTGTCTTTATGTCAGTGGTTTTATCTCCTCCTTTGGCCAGCCTATTACCCCAGCAGGGTACCTGATCACGGGCAGGGCGTAGGTGTTGATGGCCCGGATCTTGTTCTTATAGTAAATGGTAAATGGACTGGTTCTTATATAGCGCTTTTCTACTCTATCTGAGCACTCCGATGAATGCATCGGAGTGCAACATGGGGTTAGTGTCTTGCCCAAGGATACTTGGCATGCAGACTGGTGGAGCTTGGCATCGAACCGCCAACCTTCTGGCTAGTACCTGCGCTACTACCTGAGCTACAGCCACCCCACCTTACCATTCAGCTGACATCTTTAGGACTTGCCTGACCCTCTACAGGTACTTGGTGGTTGCAGCTTTCCTAGCGGCCTCGTCATGGTTCCAATTTGCCTGTGGGATCCCCAGGTACTTGTAGCTGTCCTCTATGTCTGCAGTGTTGCCTTCTGGCAGTTCAATCCTCGCAGTTCTGACTACCTTCCCTCTCTTTGTTACCATCTGACCACATTTCTCCAGTCCAAAAGACATTACAGTGTCATTGCTGTATAGCCTGGTAGTGTGGATCAGTGAGTCGATGTCTCATTCACTCTTGGCATACAGCTTGATGTCATCCATGTACAGCAGGTGGCTGACAACCGCTCCATTCCGTAGTCGGTATCCGTAGCCAGTCTTGTCAATGATCTCACTGAGGGGATTCAGGCCTATGCAGAACAGCCTAGAACAGTAGCGGCGTTACTTTTTTCAGTAACGAGTAATCTAACTAATTACTATTTCTATCGTTACAACGCCGTTACCGTTACTAACAAGAAAATGCCGTGCGGTCCGTTACTATCTTTCAACAAAGACGTTTGAAGCTGTTTTCAGCTTACCGCATCTTATATCAGTTGCACGGAAGTAGCTGTAAGTAACCTGGGCGCTACAGCTTTAAGCAGCTGCGCGCTCCCGCGGACGGCAATCACTTTCTGCCTGACGATCACTTTTTGGCACAACACCTGGAGCTCAGGGGGCAAAACAATCGCATGAGTGCTGCTGTTTGACTGAGGAAGAATAAAGTAGTCGTGGTAAGTCAATCACATGACCACTTCAAGATGACAAAGCAACAAGGTGATATATACCAGTTTTTAAATTGTGTTGATAGTAGACTTGTAGTCAAGACCGCCTAAACCGAGACCAAGGCAAGACCAAGACCAAGTGGAGACGAGACCAAGACAAAAAAGTCTTTAAACTGCAGCCAGATGCTGCTTCGTTTACGGGTGTCAGGCGTATTTATGTGTTTTTGCTTTCGCACAGCCCTCCTCACCGCTGTCTACTGTCTCACTCACTTACTGAGAGGACAGACGCACGCTCCACTTGACTGTCGCGTCTCTCACCCTCTCTGTTTTTCACATAATGATATTATCTTATATCCTCGCATGTGATTGGCCACAATATGGAGGGATTGGAGCATAGCTGAGCCACTGTGTGAGAGCTGAGCAGCCAAAGGAAATTAAGTGAGGGTAGAAATGACTGAAAGATTAATAGGCTCTGTTTTGAATTTTGTTCAAAAAAGAATGACTTCATATAGGAAAAAAATATATATCACATATGCAGGACACCTTAAACTAGTTTTTTAATTAAGCAGCAAGGCAGAACAAAGTCGGGCCTGTATCAAGACACAGGGACTAAACCCCAATTCAACCAGACCCAGAACTGATCCGGAATTAAAACAGGACTACAACAGTTCAAAATCAGGACTACTTAGGACTTAACCAAAACAGAACCAGAATCCAAACTAGATGATACTAGCACTAAAAATCATCATAGACCTGCACTACACTTATTTTTTTAATTCTACCAAAGTCCACTATTTAGATTCAGAAAAGTTTATATAATTATTTAGCCTTGTTGTGCAAACAAGCCTGCAAAACTTAATAAATATAGAATTTGAAAAGTAACAAATGGTATCTAAAAAGAAACACTAGGCACTCGATACATGTTCTGATGAGTTTTGGCAAACAACCATTTGACTAACATGTGTGTCTCACCTGCTCTTGTTCCATCTCCTCTCTGTTCCTCTCTCTCTCCTCTCTGTTCCTCTCTCTCTCCCTCTCTGTTCTGTTGAGTGAGTTTCTCTCTCGTTTATTTCCTCTCTGCTCCTCTCTCTCCCTCTCTGCTCCTCTCTCTCCCCTCTCTGCTCTCTCTCTTGCCTCTCTGCTCACCCTCTCTGTGTCCTCTCCTCCCGCCTCTCTCTCTGAAAAAACTGACCCGCCTCTCTGTTCTCTCTCTCAGACCTCTCTCCTCTCTCTCTCCCTCTCTGTTCGTTTAAAGTACTCTCTCTACCCTCTCTGCTCCTCTCTCTCAGGTGAGCCTCTCTGCTCTCTCTCTAGCTCTCCTCTCTGCAGCGCTGTCTCTCTCTCCTCTCTGTTCCTCTCTCTCTCTCTGTTCTCTCTCTCCCTCTTTGTGCTGATAATCATCAAATATACAGTTGAAACCAGATATTTAAATTCTCTTCAGATAAAAACACAAACACTTTTTTAATTGTAACATCAAATCAGACTAAATGTTTATTTTTTTAGATTGATAAATATAAAAAACACATTTGTTAAATTTAAGAGTAAAGAGAGAAATTGTCTGTATTTCTTAATTGTAAATGGCACCAAATTGTATTCAAAACCGAGCCACACTTATGGAGCTCCACAGTTCTTTTCCTGGTGTTTTGGTTGATATCTCTTGATTTTCCCATGTCAAAGAAACAGGCTCTGTGTTTTGGGGGTGCCTTACATGCATCCACAGGTGTGCCACCAATTTACTCACATGGACTCTAACGCAACCAAGTGATCAGTTTGATATCAATCTTTTGTGATACACCGTCATATTTACATTATTTATACAGTACGAATGATTTGCTTTGGTACCTGGTCAAACTTAAGCTCTCTTCTGTCTGCAGCAAACTCTCAGGCAGCAGCTTCTCCCCCCTCACTTACATGCATAAGTACTGTGCTCAGTCGCCCGGTGTCCGAGCTCGGCTCATACCAAAATTACTTGGAATTTACGACGGTGCGCTCTGTGCTTCGTGTGTTATTTTTGTTTTATACAGTTGTCAGTCAGGCATCTAACTAACAAATTACACTCCAAAAGACCCCATGCTTCTGAAAAAATGACCCAGAGTCGTGATAAACAATATATACGATGCGTTTTTTCCTCAATAGTTTTGTCACATTTAACGTCTAAGGACAGCGCTAGCAAGCACTCTCTGCTTATGAGCAAAAAATAAAAAAACAAAACAAAAACAGCCCTTTTGTGTTGGTGGAAAAATGCACCATGTCGACCAATCAAAAATGATATGGCAACATCACATTTGGTTGTTTAGGAAGAGGGGGAAGTTTTAGGAGTGACGGCGAGAGAGAGAGAGAGAGAGAGAGAGAGACAGAAAGACAGCAGAAAAAGAGAGAGAGCGAGTTTTGAGATGTGAGAGATTTGTGACGTTTAGCGTGTTTGCAGTGTGTAGTTAGTGTGTAGTGTTGTGGATAGTTTTGTGTTGTGTGTCAGAACAATGAGGCAACTGCTTAATATTACAGGTGCTGCCAAAAAGCCACCAAAGGCAGATTACAGTGTAAACGCTGTCTGCAGGTAGAAACAGGAGCAGTGACACACCTGCTGCTGTCAGAAGTGCAGGCTGTGATGTTTATAGTGGACAGAATTATTTATTTCAGTGGCACAAATAATTTTTTTGACATCTTATTTGATACAGAACACCTGATTGTTCTGTAAATAGTTTGAAATGGCTGCAAATAACTTTGATTTTAAAATTTATATTCACATTTAAAGTTATGAAATGTGATTCATTAACCTATTTGGACCTGGCGTCTACATATGTGGACTTCACATTTTGGTTTATTTAGACCAAAATACTCAATTTTGCTCTACAAGGGCCTGATATCTACTTGCGAGGACATTATACTGCTACTGTTCTATTGAACTTTTAAACGAATATCCTCATATGTGGATCTCATTTTTCTTAGAAACAAAAATCAGGTAAATTAAAAATTTTACATTCATCAGGTCCCAATCAGCCCAAATATCAAAGAGAAATTAAAAATGCATGCCATGGAAGAGTTCGGATCCTAGGAGGTTAAACATGTTTGTAGTTGTTACAGTAGAAAATTTAACTTTTCTACTCAGACTTTATGTTTTTTGACTGATTTTAGATCAGTTGTGTTAATACAGTATGTCAAAATGAAAACATAACTGTAAATTCAGACACGTGAGGTTGTGCTGAAAAGAATGATACCAAACAAGGCAAAGTAAATCGTTTTTATTAAGGTGAAATGTAGAGGAAAACTATAATTAATTACTTTTTCAAAGTAACTTGCCCACCACTGGTTGTACCTCATCAGTCTCTAGCTGTGAGAGCAGTCCCTTCTTCCGAATGTTGGAACACTGAGCTACTAGTTGTTATGCCGTCAATGTGGATGTTGGGTATGGAAGAGTCCACAGGTCCCTCATCCTATTCATGTAACCCCTTCCACTGTGGTTACTTGTGTAGAAGAATTCCAACAATGCCCTATTTTCGTCTCCTGCCCACCGATGCCTTCTTCTTCCAGTTGCCCACTTCTCATCAGGGCGTCCTGGTGGAAGTATCGATATTTCAGGATTGCTCCACACATCACTACCCCTCAGTCAGTGAGTGAGATGGGGGGTTTTTTCTCTCTTTTTTTTGCCCTTTATCATCGTTCCTCTTCCCCGCTGTTTTTCTTTCCCTTTCTTTCTCCCTTTTCTTTCCCCCAGTCAGTCTGTCCCGTGTGTAGCAAGCGAAAATAAAATAAAATAAACAAAAAAAAGTAAAGGTGAATCAAATAGACCAATACGGCAAGGCCGGGATGGTCCATTTGGTAAAGTAAATCCATTGGGCATCTTTCTTCGCCTTTAGACAATAATTCTGATGGCAAAAGAACCAAACAGGACAGGCGGGGGGAAAAAAAGAGTGAGATGGTAGACAGCGGTCAGTACATAGCAAAAACCCATAAATATGACTGACACCCGTAAACGAAGCAGCATCTGGCTGCAGTTTAAAGAAGAAACAGATTCTAGCTAAGAGGAGAAACTACGTCAGCCCATCCAAGCTGAGGCATTTGATTTTTCTGAACCAGCACTGAGGACATACGGTTTGGCTGCTGAGTTTGGTTCTGTTTCTGTTCTGTGGATTTGTTTTAGGCTTCTAATAAAAACATTAAATGCAAAAGGGTTTATCAACACAAATAAAATAAAAGCTCCCAAAATATAAATACAGAAAATAAATATATATACATATGTTGTTCCTAGAGTATTTAAAAGTAGAATGCGAGGCAGAGCCTTCAGTTTTCAGGCCCCTCTTCTGTGGAACCAGCTTCCAGTTTGGATTCAGGAGACAGACACTATCTCTACTTTTAAGATTAGGCTTCAAACTTCACTAGCCCTATCACTGGTTATTGTTAATCTCTGACTCTCTTCCACAGCATGTCTTTGTCCTGTCTTCCTTCCCTCACCGCAACTGGTCATAGCAGATGGTCATCAAACCTGGTTCTGCTGGAGGATTCTCTGTTAAAAGAGAAATTTTCTTTCCCACTGTTTCCAAAGTGCTTGCTCTATATTACTATGATTGTTGGTTTTTTCTCTGTATGTATTTTTGTAGGGTCTATCTTACAATATAAAGCACCTTGAGGCAACTCTTGTGATTTGGCGCTATATAAATAAAATCGAAATAAAAGAAAACATTGGAGCAATGATCATTTTATTGCTGAATCACACAGGAAATGAAATTTATTGTCAACAAATTCTGTCACTGGTTGTAAAATAAATGGAAACAGATAAATATGATACAAAGCATTTGCATTGTGGTAATATAGACCTATGCAAAGAACATAAGCTAGAGAACAGCATTACTTTGTAACACTCACTTCAAGCTGTCTACCTCCATACAACTGTCTTTAGTACAACTGACATTGTAGAAATTATTCATTTTCCATTTGTTAATAATGGTCAGTCTGGTCAGAGAGACGCGACAGTCAAGTGTTACTCACAGTCAATTTGTGGAATCTTATTTCTGGTCTAAAGTAAAATTATTGATGGTGTTTGGAAAAATATTTTTTAAAGGAGTTTTTTTAATGTAAAATATTTGTCTGAATAAATCTGTGTCATTGTTTCTGCAAGTCTCCTTCCTAAAGTGAACACAGAGACAGTGAGGAAGATCTAAATAGCCTAAATCCAGGATAAAGAGTCTCAGTGAAGGTGGTGTTGAAGGTGTGGAGATGGATCAAGGAGTTTAAGGAGACTCTGTAGAAGGACAGAGTCCCAGCAGGACAGTCTACATACACTGCTACTCTGTTTGAGGTGGAGGAGGCGGAAGAGGAGACGAAGGAGGAGGAAGAGGTAGAGAGGTCTGTTCTAGTGTTATTGTGCCAAACAAAGTAACCATCTTCAGAGCATCTCAGACTCCACGACTGCTTATTCCACCCAAACCAGCAGTCTTTGCTGGCTCCTGTCCTCCTGATTCCTCTGTAACTCACTGCTATGTAAACCCAACCTTCCCACTCAACCTCCCAGTAACAGCGACCAGTCAGCCCATTTCTACACAGAATCTGTTTCCAGTCGTCAAACCTCTCTGGGTGATCAGGATATGGCTGCTCATCATCCACAAATGCCACTTTAGTGTTGTTGCCGAACAAGATGAGGTTTCTGTTTGCTGTGTTTGGGTCCAGTGTGAGTTCACAGGAATCTGAGAGAGAGAAGAATCCTTTATTATTTGACATGGTGCTATCAATACTCTATCTATAAAACCACAATTTTGCCTGATATAAATTTGGCAACAATAAAGTGTGGCTATTTTCTTTTGTCAAGTACTCTGTAGAAATACTGACTTGATTACTTCTACATTCATATATTTCTTGATGCATGCTCAATCATCCAGGTACGTAAATCCCAAAAAGTTGTGGTGAAAGAAAAGTGAAAGACCATCTCTGAATCGAGGAGGGGGCCTAAGGATACATCTTTTACCATCTTACAATGCTGTGATTGCAGTCTTTGATCAATGGTCATGATAATTTGCATATTAATGATCAAGACCTCACAGCCCATTGTTCATTGCTAATTTCAGTCATTGTGCAAAAGTACTGTTTATAAGGTTGGGGAAACCTGCAGTCAGGATGAGTGATGAAACGATGAAAACGCTACATCCAGATGACCAACTTTTTGGGGTACATGAATACAGTTGAAATTTCACTGTGAAACAACATGGATAAAAAACAAAGGTTCTATTTCAAATCAGGGTAAATTTTATTCAGTCTTTGGTCCTTAGTGAGGGACCATATGAAGTACAGAAGACCTGTAGAAAATCTACTGAATATATTACTTTGCCTGGACTAGGGTTACCTGGGCCCCTCTCTAGAACCAGGCCCTTGGGAGAGCTTTGCCTCAGTGCAGAGCTCCACTTCTGGAACACGACTCTTAGAGAGGGAATAAATTCCAGATGGTTAATAATTTGTTGGGATTTAGAGATTCTTTTATTGCTGCCATATAATCTGCCTTATGATAAATGCATTAATAACATGTTCTACAGTATTATTTTATCAGTAATATTGTTTACAGGGTTCATATTGCATTGAATATGTTTGTCATCACATTCATTCTATTCACAGGTTGAGTTCATTCTATACACAATGCATAACTGTGCTTGTTTAGAGTTGATGTTCTATCCAAGAGGGTTTTAAGCTTCACTGGTGAGAGTGTCCAGGTGATACATGTTGAGGGAAGATGAGAACATAGCAGGTTAATTGCATGCATGCTTACAATACACATAAATCTAGTAGCAGGCCTGAGCGAAGGCCCAAGTGTCTTCTGCTTCTTATTTGAGACCTGCGCCAATTTAGTCTACTTAGTGATTGAGGACGAGGGTCCATTATTAGCCCTTAGAGACCCTGAAGCTTGAAGTTATTACCTTAAAAGGAAGGTGTTATCAAAGAGAAGTTATATGTCTGTTTATAGTTATTAGAGATGTACAAGATGTACCCTTGTCTGTAAACAATGACTGGACATAATGTATTTTGACCTGTATTGACGTGTATGTGGGGTGTGATCCTCTATGCTATAAAACCAGAACTCAGTGTATTTTTGTCAGAGCAAATAAGCCATATGCTGACGGTTGTTCTCCGTTGTCAATAAACTCATCGTTTGATTGTACTTTTCTGGGCCTCCGTCGTTTGTTGTCTGGTCTACAGTTGACCGATCTCGCTTCATTTGGTGGAGGATGCGGGCAACTAAAGATCAGCAGTAAGAGGTACAGGTGTTTGTTGTCGGCGGAGGTCGAGGCCAGATCAGGTGATCGAGCGGCAGACGCCACGGTGATGGCTTGACTATTGGGCCCGCAAAAGGTAAGGCACAAACCTCTTAAACTGAAATTGTGCTGTAGTGGATTATAATTCTAGAATATGTAGTCAAGTGGTCATCCGTTGATCTCTGTTTTGAGTTTTGTTTGAAACGAAAACCTTTGTTGCAACGAAAGTGAAACTTAAGAGTAGTGTTGTGTTCACGGTCGCTCGGAAAAAGCAGTACTGAGCTAAAAGTAACTAGAGATTGAGCTGTGATTAAGGAATAAAGAGATTATAAGTGTCTAAAAGTCACGGAGCCGGAGGACTCCACCCCGGGAAAGACGTTTCCTGGGTATTAAACTGGGGAAGGGCCCCACTGAGATTTTGTGGCCTCAGATATAGCCCTGGTGATCGCAGAGGATCATTGTTAGGGAGACACTTAATTGTGAGAAAAAGAGTAAAATACCGGACGCAAGAGTCCGAGGAAGTTGATATATGATTTAAGAGAAACTCAGGTCAGCCGTAAGCTTGAGGTTTTGCAGTAAAGCCAGCCGAGCAGTAAAGTGAAACTAAGGTCTGTTGTGTTGAAGTAACTCTGAGAATAAATACTGTGAGCTATGAGAGACGATTAAAAGTATTAGCTATGCATTTGTGGACCCGCTGTGGTCAGTGAAAAATTTGTGGACCCGCCGTGGTCAGTGAAAATTTGTGGACCCACCGTGGGCCGAGAAAAGCTGTGTTTTGTTGATATTCCTGGAGAATTTGCAGACCTGTTGACGTCTCTTAAAGGCGAGCAGCGGTGTGTATATCCGGGTTGTAGGGACCCACTCATACAGCTGGAAACCGTGGACGTAAGAAACTCTCTGCAATGATTTAAGTGCCAGCCGGTTGCAGGCTGTGTGTGTGAGAGGCTGTAAAAGTCTCTTTTTCCGTCTTTTTGCTGGGGAAAAGTGCGCAGTTAAAATTTGGGTGCGGTCACTTCCCTTTTAATTTTAACAAAGAATAGATACATTGATTAAATGAGGGGTAGATAAAGGGCATGCTCATTGTGCCGTTGTTTCATTATAGGTGCTTGAAATAGACAGTGAGAGGCCCCGGGGATCCCATTAAGGCTGCTGAAGCATTTTCCTGTTTTGTGAGCGTGCCTTTGGTGATTTTGAAATACAGTATCACTGGACAGGGTGATTCTAATATAAGAGTTATTTTAATCCAACCAGAAACAGAGTAAGAAATAAAGCTGTGAGCCTCCTCCTGAGTGGAGAGAATTTGCAGAATTTTTGAGTATCTCTTGTCAAAGAAAAGGGAAAAGAGATTCTGTGTACGGCAGACCGTGAAGTTTCTAGATTAGATCAGAGAGAACTAATGTGGCCGAAGGTTGGATCTGATATGAGGTGAACAGAGGACCGGTCTAAAAAGATTAAAAGGTACGCACAAACCTGTTCAATAAGCAAATTTGTGCAAATTGACTGAATTCTAAATTATCTGTTCGCTGAGTAGATGATCTTAACTACTAAATTGGCGCAGTAGGGTAAAACTGAATTCTCGAGAATAAAGTAAAACATCAAGTAATGAATGAGTAACTTGGAAGTAATGAGAAGCTTTGAAGCAAGGATAATGAAACTTTGAGAAACAGACAGTACTGAGTTAAAAGGTTATATGGTATTTCATGGTAAAAGAGAAAAAGAGACCAATGCATGTTTAAGAATAGAAGAATATAAGAGTTATTGGTCAGCTTATGGTTTAATAAGTGTCAAACTCCTGTACCGCTTTGAGACTTCAAAGAGGAGCTCCGGCGTGAGCATATGTCAGGTGGTGTTGCCGAGAGTTGTGGGCTCGGTGAATAGCTAATGATCAAGAGGATCATTTTGGGAGACGCTCATTTGTAAGTAAAAGGATTAAGTTCGGACGAGGAAGTCCGACAGAAAACACCTGGTGCTGTCAGGATGTTTAAGTGACACAGAAGTTCAGAAAATCGAGTCAGAAATGGTTTTGTGGCTCTCTTGGTAAACTGATTTTGAAGGAAAATCAGTGTTTATTGTGCTGAAGTAACAGATCCGCGCGGTCTGACGGGAAGAATCAGCTGCACAATTCTGAGTGTGCAGTGTTGTTGATATTAACAGATCCGGCGTGGTCTGAGGAAAAGAAATAAATCGGTTAATGGCTGATATATTTATATGAATTTTGGTGGATCTGCTGAGGTCCAGAAAATAATCAATGCGGACTGTGTTTGTTCGAACGTTGATAAATGATCCAGGAAGAATTGCCCTGGGTCTGTGTCTGTGTGTGTGTTGTTCAGTGACAACATGCACAGTTTAAAATTGGGCGCTGTTCCTTCCTCTTTTTGGTTTCAAAACACAAAGGCTGTTGGATGAAGAATTACTGTGTGAGGAACGGCTTCACTTTTGATTAGGGAAATAATATGCTTACTTTTGGGTTTATGAAGATCTCGTAACAATCTGGGGGAGATGCCGGGGTAAAAAGAGTGAGCTCGGACGAAGGGGTCCGAGAAAAGAACACCGTGAGTTGAGCAAGGTGTTTAACTGACTCAGGATTTCAGAGAATCGAGTCAGCTGTGATCTTGAGTTTTAAGGGTAAGTTGATTTTAAAGGAAAATCAATGTTTACCATGTTGAAGTGATTCTGATGATATTACTAGATGTGTTGTGATACAAGTAAAGAATAAGTTGTGTAAAGGTGAACACACGATTGTGTTGAGATGTATGGATCGGCTGCGGTCCACCTGATAAGTTAATACTGGGTAAACTGAGACAATAAACTGTTTTTAAATCTTCACTGGCTGCAGTGAGATAAGTGTGCTGAAGATTACTGGACCCAGCGAGGTCCATATGATGAAGTTCTTGGGCAGATAAATGACAGAAACAGTTTCTGAATTTTGAGAATTCTGAAGCACTGAGGTTGAATCTTCTCTGTGCTTGGTGTGCTGTGTGGACTTATATCAGAGTTATAAGTCCAAAGGTTATGACCTGGAGGTCATTCATGGTGTTTAAAGAAGAACAGGAATTAGAAAAGGATATTTCATGTCATATTTTGTGTAAATTGAGGAAAACTCACCACATGTGTTCACCTTTTTTCATTTAAAGGGACACAGACATTAACACACACACACACAGTACTTGGGTGTGAGTTACTTCCTCTTTTAATTTTAAACTGCAACACGTGTTCATTGAACTAGAATTTCAGCAGTGGATGAGACAGGATTTAGGTTAGGGCTAGTTAAAGATAAAGATGACCTTTATTAGTCCCACAGCTGGGAAATTTGTTTTGTTAAAGCAAAAGTGCAAAGTTATGCAGCAGAAATTAGAAAACACTGGAATGCAATAAAATAAAGTAGAATAGAATAAAATAGAATACCAATACTATATACAGCTGAGTAAGAAAATACAAAATACAACTTTGTCAAAGAAAGAATTGCACATATAGCAGTCTTATTGGACGTATGAGGGTTCTGGTAAAGTACTAGTTCTGGTAAAAGTAAAACTTAGGTTTAAAGTTTTATGCCCTGGAGGCCAAGAGTCGTGTGTAGAGAAGAACATGACTTAGAAACGGACATTTAAGGTCACATTTCGTCTAAGATGGGGAGAATTGTCCCATATGTGTTTATTTCTCTTCTTTTTAAGAGGACAGACGCACTGAGTGTTGTCTACTTGCTCTTTCTGATTCTAAGCAAGCATGTTTGATAAAATACTCTTAGGAAAGCGTATTTTGAGTGCTTCTAAGTGTGTGAATGTTGTGAGTACTTGATTTCAATGATTCTGTGTGATTTGTACAAAATAATAAATAAGTAATAATAACTCATAGGAGAGTGCGTGAATAGAGGAGGCCTGAGAGAGTGTGTGTGCGTCAAACAGGAAGTCTGATTATAGCTGGGGAGAGACGTTGCAGCATGAAAACAGAGGAATTAGAGACTGAATGTCTTAAGAAAAAGTAATAAAATATATTAATTACATGTTTTAGAAAAAGAAAGACTGAGAAAATAAATACATGAACTAACAATTACATTAATGAATAGAAAACACACGTACACAAATTGTTACAGGTGAAATGTTGGGAATAATCAGAAGTGAGATAGCTTAATATACTGATGAAATGAAGAAAGCAGCTTACACTCCTTTGATTTCCAGAGTCAGTGTGTCCCCTCCCCTCATAGCACCCGTGCCCAGTTGGCCCCGTATCAGGCGAAGCATGGAAGGCTGGACAGCCCATGACGGGTAAGATCCCACCTCGAAACCCTGGGACAACCTAAGGCAAGGCGCAGTCACGATTGCTTGAACCTAGGTCCCTAAGTGAGCTTGGACTCACTGGAGGAGACGGGACTTCAAGGGTAAAGCCGCTGGGGCAGAGGGGGAAACGTCATTAACAATGACGAGTGATGAGCCAAAGAGGGGAGACACTCACTGTCTTTCAGGGTGAATTGTTCCCTGAACCTGAAAATCAAGCTCTAACTTCTGGCTGAGGACAAGGAATGCTGTTATTTAAGGAGGGAGATCAAATTTGGGAAAGAGAAAAACTGACTGTTTAAGTGGAACCTTGTGAGGGAGTCTGAAAAACCACGAAAAGAAACATATATAGAAAATGCGTTAACCTTTGAATAAAAAGAGCTCATGAAGATCAGATAGCAGGTTTAGCATAGGAGTCTGTTTATCATGTTGTCCAACTCGCTTAGTGCGTAGTAAGTTTTCAGAAGAGAAAATTTAGAATTTAGTGATGATGGTGTGCAAGTTGTGTGGTGTTTAACGAGATTTTCTGTGTATTGAGCAGGTGAGGTGATGTTAGTTGACCTGAGAGTGTCAGGACCCTGAAGAACTTGTGGCAAAATGTTCTGTGTTTAAGATTGTTGAGGTTGTTGTTGTAGTGATGGGTTACTTCTATCGGTTAGATTTGTGTTGTTTTCTTATTTTAATAGAGGGAGTTTTATCAAACATGCACATGTCTAAGGGGGTTCATCATTTTTGTAACAGTGCACTTAGAAAAAACCTGTCAGGTGATTTTGTTTTGTGTTTGGATGAGCTAATAATCAGCTCTCTTCTTCTCATTTTTGTTCTAAGCAGGCCTGTAAAAGAGTGGATAACAGCACTGAAAATTCTCGGTGACCTTTTCCAGATTACAATAGGCAGAGGAGAAGGCTAAGTCTCTGTCTAAAAGGATTGCCGCGAGCCAATCCAGTCTAAAAGCAGAAAGAACTATTTTCTTAAAAACAAAGTAAAACAAATAAATGAGTTGATGTTGCTGAGAGTGAAGACTGAATATTTGCGAGATAGTCTCCACTGTCAGCAATACCTGATGTTAATGCATGTGAGTGAATGTGTGTAAATGGATGGTGACTGGACGGACCAGGCAGACCATAGGTTGGACCGACTGGACACTGAGATAAAGACTGGACTAAGGTTGGACACATGACTGATAACTTTTCTGTTTTAAGTTTTCTTTTTATAACGCAGGTTGGATCATAAGTGGGGAAAAACTGAGTATGAAATGTGAAGTTCTGGTTAACACACAGGTTTTTGTTTCTAGGAAGTTCCAAGGATGCAGGCTGGGGATGGAGCCAAGAAAAGATTTGACATAATGATTAATTTGATTTCATTCCTTAAACACAGGTTTGAAGGGCCGGAGCATGAATATCTAATATGATATGACTAACCTTTTTCTTTTAATCTCCTAAGCTCGAGTGAAGGATTTTGAGTTTGTAACACATAAGATGTGTCACAAAAGGGGAGTTATAGGATTTAAGGTTTAATTTGAAATGGGTTTTAGGATCGTTTTATGACGTTTGGGGTTTTGATAATTTAGATATAGAAATTGTTTTGTGGTTCTTTTGATCTGTTTCTATGCTCAGATGGTGATGGTTTATATCTTACCCTGGGCGTGTTTAATAAAACTAAAAGTGTTGCTCACACACATGAAGGGCATGGAGATTAAGTAAAGTTAATATAAAGGACAGAGCCCAGAACATGATATGGTGAAACAACTTTGAATGATTAAAGGAACCTTAGATGAATATAGTAGATTAGTGAGGTGTAGCAGAGAGAGGCTGTTTGTTTTCTATCCTTTACAGGAGAAGAGTTCAGGACCACAGCAACCACAGGGGTGGCAAGAATCCTGGAAGCCTGAGATCGAACGGAACCAACCAGAGAAAGGAGAGAAACAGAGCACAAAGACACCTAGTTGTTTATATTACAAAGAAGATCAAAAGCTTGTTAGACACAATTCAATTCAATTCAATTCAATTTTATTTATATAGCGCCAAATCACAACAAAAGTCGCCTCAAGGCACTTTATATTGTACAGTAGATAGCACAATAATAAATACAGAAAAACCCAACAATCATATGACCCCTATGAGCAAGCACTTTGGCGACAGTGGGAAGGAAAAACTCCCTTTAACAGGAAGAAACCTCCGGCAGAACCAGGCTCAGGGAGGGCGGGGCCATCTGCTGTGATTGGTTGGGGTGAAAGAAGGAAAACAGGATGAAAGACATGCTGTGGAAGAGAGACAGAGATTAATAACAGATATGATTCGATGCAGAGAGGTCTATTAGCACATAGTGAGTGAGAAAGGTGACTGGAAGGGAAAAACTCAATGCATCATGGGAATCCCCGGCAGCCTACGTCTATTGCAGCATACAGGTTATAATGGAAGAATAAAAGGGATGAGAGGAACTTTACATAACATAGAAATCCTGCAACAATTCGTAAATTGCCCAAACACAGTGTTCAGACTGGATATGCGCTACCCGTTAAAGGGGGCGAAGAAATCAGGCCTAAGTTTGAAAAATGAAACGGGTTAACTCGATAGAGGATGTTTCCAAAGGTCGAGAAAATAATGTAGGACCTTTTACCAGGAGAAAGCTAATTGTATCTTTTACACTTTACAGTGTGCACTGAGGGAAGTCAGGAATAGTTTAAATTAGGATTGAAAAAAAATTAAACTAGGTGAAAAAAAAGGGGTGTAGCAAGTAGATTTAGGGCAGCTCACAGCCTGGCGAAACGCATAAAGTGCCGTCACACAGCTTAAGTTATTTGTTTGATTTATTTTAAACATTGAAAACATACAACCCGTTGAGGAGACAGATAGGGTTGGGGAATTGAAAGGTTTTGTTTGTTTAGCATAATTTCTTTGTGTTATATTTTAGCTTTAACAGGGAACATGCCTCTCTGGAGCTTCTCTCCTGATGCTACCCTGCCAAAGACCCTTATCCATAGAGACTATGTCAGCTCCCAAACAGACAGCAACAAACCAAATCTAGCAATAAACAACTTAAACATCAATAGTAACAAAGCAAGAACAATACAGAATCCACATCTGAACCGAAGAATAAAACAGTGAAATGTGGATTATTAAATATTAGGTCTCTCTCTTCAAAGCCTCTGTTGGCTCACGCCGAGCGGTCGCAGCAGATGGCTGCACGTACCTGAGCGTGGTTCTGCTGGAGGTTTCTTCCTGTTAAAGGGAGTTTTCCTTCCCACTGTCGCCAAAGTGCTTGCTCATAGGGGTCACAAGATTGTTGGGTTTTTCTCTGTATCTATGAAGCGCCTGGAGCCAATTTTTGTTGTGATTTAGCGCTATATAAATAAAATTCAATTGAATTGTATTGAAGTAAACTTAATGTGATAAATTAGGAATTAGTTCATTTCTCAAGTGAAAAATGAAAAAGGGGACTGGCTGTTAGGAATAAAAGAAATATTTTTAATGTGTATCTGCTCATTATCCTGTTTTATGTACTTTAATAATGAAGGCTTGTAGAGCAAGGCCACCTTTGACTTACAAACAAGAGCTCAGCCAGATTGAAAAACAGGAAGTTTTAGTGCACAAGGCATATTAATAGATATAGACACAAAAAAGAGGAACTCCCCATATAAACAACGTTCAAGCCTGTGTGACGTGTAAAGTACCGAAATAACACCATATAAGTCACAGCTGATGATTCTAATGTTAGAGAGCTCTTGCAACTGGCGTTTGAGCTGTGCAGAGGTCTCTCACCCCCGGAAGACGATTGAAAGACAGGTACTTATGTATGTCAGCATAAGGTGGAGTCCAACAGAAGCAAGGCACCCTACATGCGCACAGCATGCAGCAGGGGTTGCCAAAATAATATAGAAAACAGCACATGCAGTGAGAGAACACCCACTAAAAGTTCTGACTACACATAGTGTGGTGGCATATGTGAACTCGCAGGCGTTCAACTATGACATCATTAGCACAACAGAGACTGAGTAAAGTTTTAGATGCTCCAAATCTGACATTTACACATGAAGGAATCAATATGGCAGATTTAATGGGATCAGGAGAACCTCATGATTGTACTAAGAAAGCAGAAGTTGAAGGAAAGTCAGGGAAGATTTAAAAGCAGAACCTATCCCTGGAGCTGAGGATTGGTTCAGAGATGGCTGCTGTCATCGTGATGAAGAAGGATCGAAAGCAGGCTATGCTATAGTCTGCAAACAAGGAACTGAATTTGAGCCCACGAGGAGCTCCAGCAGTGGAAGGAGCCACGCTGGACTGGTCCTTATGAGGTCGTTGCCAGAACAACTATAGCAGGTCAACTAAAAGGGAAAGGCGATGCCTGGTATCATTGGTCGCAGTGTGCGCCACCACATGAGAGCTTGCTAGAGGAAAACTCGTCTTTAACTAACACAGGTGTCAACGATAACGAGCAGAGGCAAAATAAATCCTCTCACCTGTGCAACGGGCCAACCAGTAGTCTACCTGGGAGGCCGAAGAGAGAAGAGGAGCAGCGCAGAAGGTCGCCACGCCAGCAGAAAGGAGCGGTGACAAGTTGAGGACTCCACAAAAGCAGGGGAGTTTCATTCCAGGATATAAAGTTTATATAACATGATGCAAACACACGAGTCAGAGACACGTAATGAGAAAACTGATTAGAATGTTCCTTACAACTACATGTTTATTGTATGCAATGATATTAACTATGGCTGTGTTGTTTATTGTCTATATTTTGCAGGGCACTCTGGACCACTTGTCTGAACACGGAGGCCAGTCCAGCCCAGCACTTCCTGAGACTGTAGTTGCTAAAACGGGATCGGTAAAAAGACAAAAGCGCGAGGTGTCAGGTAAAGGTGATGAGTGTCTCAGCATGAATAATGGCATAGAGTTGAATTATGGTAAAGGGTCTACCAGCTCATTCACGTTTGATTTGTGTGACGTCATTAAGTGTACAGGAGCTAGTAGTAGCTGGAGAGCGTATGATGTATGGGTCTGCAATCACCCCATGATATGCTTAGGGTAAATTTAGTTGATGCAAAGTCTAAGCCGCTCGCAGAAAGCTTAATCACCATTCTGACTGATCAGATGGTAACTTCGAGAACAGTAGCTCAAAAGGAACAGGAACCAAAAGAGAGATTACTTCTGACGACAGATTACTCTAGACTGAAACCTAAGGATTTGATAAAGCGTGCCACCGGTTTCAAGGACAGTAACCTCTGGGTTGATTGGGTGGCTCAAAATGCTAGAGAACAACATGTATCTGACTGTGTTGCCTGTGCTTCAGTTAGGCAGGTAAAGGCTATTCCACAACACAACACACGTACCTTAGCCGCCAGAGGTAAGAGACATATTTTGGCCGAAAGAGGGACCCGGGGTACACATGCATATGACCCTAGGTTAAACTCTCCGACCGGGATAGACTCTATTGGAGTGCCCAGGAGAGTTCCAGATGAGTACAAGCTGGTAAATCTGATAGTGGTAGAATTTGAAAGTAACTATGTTCATTGGAATCTGCTGAGACTCTCTAACCAAACCAGGGACGCCATGATGGGGTTCGCAGAACAATTGGGTCCGAGTTCACTGACGGGAGAGCAAAATCGAATTGTCTAAAACCATGCATGAGCACTCAGGTATCGAAAATCTGCTGGCGTCCTGGATGACATCTGTGTTTGGACAATGGAAAGGTGTGGCTATGTCAGTGATGTTTTCTTTGACTGTACTTTTGGGAATACTGGTCATCGCTAGTTGTTGTATCATTCCTTGTGTCAGAGGATTGTTGGTAAAAGTAATGGCGAGGGTTCCTAACCCTGGCTGGGTTGAGGGCATCTACCAGATGAACTTAGAACACATAGAGTGGGGCAGGGAGTGATACAACATGAGGTATGGTGACATTCCTTGTTGGAATGTCAAAAGAGGAATGTTGGGATTTAGAGATTCTTTTATTGCTGCCATATACTCTGCCTTATGATAAATGCATTAATAACATGTTCTACAGTATTATTTTATCAGTAATATTGTTTACAGGGTTCATATTGCATTGAATATGTTTGTCATCACATTCATTCTATTCACAGGTTGAGTTCATTCTATACACAATGCATAACTGTGCTTGTTTAGAGTTGATGTTCTATCCAAGAGGGTTTTAAGCTTCACTGGTGAGAGTGTCCAGGTGATACATGTTGAGGGAAGATGAGAACATAGCAGGTTAATTGCATGCATGCTTACAATACACATAAATCTAGTAGCAGGCCTGAGCGAAGGCCCAAGTGTCTTCTGCTTTTCTTTGAGACCTGCTGCAATTCTGTCTACTTAGTGATTGAGGACGAGGGTCCATTATTAGCCCTTAGAGGCCCTGAAGCTTGAAGTTATTACCTTAAAAGGAAGGTGTTATCAAAGAGAGAAGTTATATGTCTGTTTATAGTTATTAGAGATGTACAAGATGTACCCTTGTCTGTAAACAATGACTGGACATAATGTATTTTTGACCTGTATTGACGTGTATGTGGGGGTGTGATCCTCTATGCTATAAAACCAGAACTCAGTGTATTTTTGTCAGAGCAAATAAGCCATATGCTGATGGTTGTTCTCCGTTGTCAATAAACTCATCGTTTGATTGTACTTTTCTGGGCCTCCGTCGTTTGTTGTCTGGTCTACAGTTGACCGATCTCGCTTCAAATTCTATCAATCTTTGGTGCCTATACATTGGAATTTTTCTCTCTGGATGACAGCATTCCCTCCCTGAGCCTTCAGGTTGGGTAATGGGTCCTGAGTGAGGACCTGAGACCTGAGTGGTTGCCACTTAGTGCTTATGCACTAAGTGGCAATTTAGAGTACCTAGCTTTCTTAGAGTGCTTCGGTAGAATATTGGAAAGCATGCGAATGGAGTCTCCAGCTGGAGAACTTCAGTGCTCACATGGGTAATGACAATGAAAGAGTGGCCTCCCCAAAGTGGCATTCAGTTATTGGCTGTCTATGCTAATCACTATTATCATGTTCAAGCATAAGGGTATTTATAAATACCTATATGCTGCACTTGGCACCATGATGTCAGTGGGGTAACCAGCTTTTGCGAGTAATGCTCAATTCAGCAAGGATATTTATTGGGTAGTGAAGAAAGTATTTTGAGGATCTCCTCAATACTGTGTGTCAGCAGTATTGAGGAGATGGAGTATAGATTTACCATCAAATAATGTTTGATGGCCAGGTTCTTCGGGTAAATGAAATTTGTCCAAAGGTTCTCAATGGATTTGATGCAGCTGTCACACCTCTGCAACATCACATGGAAGTCAGGAACAGTAGCTCTTGACCTGCAGATTGGGGTGGTTGTTCCACTCTTCAAGAAAGGGGACCATGTTCCAGTACCTATTCAACATCAGATGGATCACATTCTTCCGCTAACCCAGGGTCCTAGAGAGGACAGTTAGTCAAGCCTTGGAGTCATCCTGATCTTTGTTGTAGAATACTGAATACTGTGGAAGTTTACCCAACTAGTCTACATGTCTTTTATGGACTTGATGAAGGCATTTGACAGCATTACTTGGGGCGTCCTCTGGGCATCCTTTAGGGGGTTAGAGACTATTCACTTCCCATAAAAGATCCCATAGAGCTTGGTTTGCATTGGCACCAAAAAGTCAATCTTGTTCCCAATTCTGTTCAGAATTTTGGACAGCACTTCAGGGTGCACCTTAACGGTGTGTTCACACCGAACGCGATAGAGGCGGCCAGAGCGTCAGGTTTACATGTAAAGTCAATGGAAAGAGCGCGATGACAAGCAATTGCGGGTCCCGCGAAAATTCGGAAGCAGATTTGCGTCGTGAAAACGCGTGAAACGCGAGGCAGTGTACCACGTCTGGCGCGTGTGACTTGCGAAGAAAACCACACGCATCAGTTTTTGTGTTGCATTTTGTGCATACGCGTGTATCGTGTCCAGTGGCGTGTCCAGCGGGGTGGCCTGGGGGGGCACAGGCCACACCCCCAACCAGACTGGCCACCCCAGGTGCCACCCCGAAGCTAAAACAATAAAATTCAATCAAATATGAAATGTACGATTATGTTTTCACAGTGAAGCTAAGATATCCGAGTGTAAGTGAATGTAGCATCGGCTGCTGCACTATGAGCATCACGTTAGCAAAGGAAGGAGATCCAAGCATGAAAGACAGCACCGCAGTCTTTCTCCTCATTTTCTTTCGCCGAAAGAAAATGAGGAGAGAATAAATGTCCCTGTAAGTAATATTAAGTTTGTTGAGTTTAGTAAACTTCGGTGAAATTAGAATACCAAGGAAAAAATAGCACTTAAAGAATTATTGCAACCGTCGAATATTTCAGGCAGTAGGCTACTGGGGGGAGCTAGCATAAGAGTCATGAGTTATAAGATATAATCCAAGTCGTAACATAGCTGTATGGAGCTGCAGATTTGGTTGCAGGTTAACATAGCTGGACTGGCCATCGGGCATACCGGGCATCTGCCCGGTGGGCTGATGACTTATTTATTTATTTATTTTTGTAACGGCATGAACAATGAGAGGTGGTGGATTGTCCAGATGCTGATTGATGTGTAAAAATAACTCAGTTGTTTGGTGGTGGCTATGGCAGAGCTTCCACGGAGGCCAGCAGGTGGATGAGGGAAGGGGAGGCAGGAGGAGAGACCCGAGGCAGCCGCCAGTCCGAGTGTCAGGTGAACTGAACTTCAGGTAGGAAGTTATGACTGCAGTCTATCTGGATCAGATATAAACCAAGTTTAGGTGGAGTTTATATTCATTGTGCTGACTTTTTACAGTCAGTTACAGTAATTCATGCTGCATACTAGCTAGCATGACCAAGTTTCTATACAGCTGGGTGGGTGCTGTGATGTTACTGATAGTGAACTTTATTTTATTCATAAGTTTAGTTAGTAGAGTTGCCAACGGCTCCTTAAAAATGGAATGGTCCCTCATTCAGAGAAAATATTATGCGTTTTGTATTGAGCTGAGAAGAGACGCAGTTTGTCCTGTACTTTCGCTATAATGAAAAAAAGACACAAAGGTGGAGTTATTCTGTCGTTAAGCTGCACAGCTGCCTCTTCTTCTCTCATTCTCCCCCCTCCCTCTCCTGTTTCTACTTCAATCATGAAACTGATCAATGATCAGCTGATCGGCTTTTCTCTCTTGTTTATTTATCGCTCACTTTGCGCCAGAAAGAGGAAACCAGCAGATGTCGCACTAAACAACAGCAGCACGTTTAAGCTTGGTCAGCTGTTGTTAGAATTTATTTAATATTAATTTCTAGTATCAGCTGATGTTTGCTGGAGCCACAGCTGTAAAGCTGCTGGTCATGATATCGGTTTGGTTATCTGGTGAGAGGGAAACATGCAGATGAAACCAGGAGATGTCCTTACTGAATCATCAGAGCTGAACAGGTGATGGAGAAACAGGTTTACCTTTTAGGTGACATGAATGAGTTGAAGGGAAGGTATGAACTGTTTCTGAGAGACAAATAACACCAGGATCCTTTTCTGTGTAGCTGACAGCTGGTAACTGTGCAGGGGCGGGTCTAGCAAAGTTATGCCAGGGGGCCAGGTAGGGCATTAACAGGGAAAGGGGGGCACAAAGAAATACTTTTCTTTCTTATTCTCATTTAAAATATCTAGCTTTTATTAAATAATTATCTGAATCTTGCGAACAAAGTTTTTATCTGACGTAAAATGTATAGAAATCATACATAAACCAAAGGACAGTGTACATCACTGTCACAACAGCGTTTGTTTTCATTCAAAGGCTTTATGGCTTTAATACCTGGGGGGCCGGTCTGTAGTCAAAATGCCCAATTTTGTGTCCCAGTCCAGCCCTGCAGGTTAATACTGGCAGTGTCACCATGCCAGCTGACTGTATTTCATCATCAGCCAGTGTTGTTCTTTATACATCAATATTACCAAAGTTTACCATAAGGCAGCATAGAAAGTATTTACTTGCTTTCAGGTTTCATTCAAATTTTAGTCTTTTCATTTGTTTCCCCATTTTTTCCTGCTTCAAAATCAAACACCAGTTTGTGAGAAGATTATCTTCTTTTTTTAATAGGCAGATAAAGTTTTGCATTGGCTAATTTGCCAATTGTATGTTAAAAATGTTCGTATTTTAATATTCAAAAATGTTTTTGCCCAAAACATATGTGCACTATATGTCAGTAAAAATACTATGCAAATATTGCTGTCCTTGAATGCTGAATAAACACTGACAAAGCACTGATTGTATCTCTTGTACTTTATCAACGCAGTATCTAAAAACTTTGCACCGTAGTGGTTAAAATCTCATTCTAATAAGAGTTAAAAGCGCATTCGGTTATTAGGTTTACAGGGTTATTGAATTATGGTTAATGGTTGGTAGATTTTTTTTTTAACATTATCTGCCAATTACATCTGCCACCCTTCTCCAAATCTGTGCCCCTACCTGCCCCCCCCCCCCCCAACAAAAATTTTCTAGACACGCCACTGATCGTGTCAACCGCTCAGTTGGAAAATCTGAACTCCAGCGTCAAATCGCGCCGCGACAACCAATCAGGACCCTGGTGACGTGGCTCTGACCCAGGTCAAAGGGGCAGATCCAGCCAAAGCCCTTCATTCTTCATTCAGTATGGAGGAAAAGCTCATCACTGCCGTGGCTAATCACCCAGAGCTGTATGATGCCAGCTGCTACTTCTACCGAGACAGGAATATAAAGGACCTAGCTTGGAGGCACATAAGTGAGGAGATCGGGCAACCTGGTGAGTTCATTCATTCTTCTTTTTAATTTTCAGACTGACCCTATGAAGCCGCGTAAAAGCTAGCAAGCCCGCCTACTGTCCCGCTATTTTCCCACTGATGTACAAATACCGTTCTGCTTTTATGCATGTTGTCATATAGGAATATATTTTGTTTGTTAATAAACAGCACACAGTGGTCCCGCTCATCCGTCACTGCCTCGCTTTTTCACTGATTTTTTATTGCACAGTACAGCATTGCATACTGCAGCCTGATTGACAAATCTCCTCCGTGTCGTGCCGCCTGCACTTGCCAAATTTATCATGTTTGGTTTTGATAACTGTGGAATTACAGGGATTATTTTACATAACCATCATCTTATCATTGCATTAATTATCATTTCATCAAAGTGTTTATTGAAGCTGCTGGCATTATGTTATAATTTATATTATAGGGGTTATCATAATCAAATATTAACATGTTTATTACAGGTGCAGTTATAACTACTTTAAAATGATTGCGTTAAATATATATGTATCATAACTCATATGCTGAGTATATTGTTACAGTAAAATAGTAGCTGAGCAAAGGCCTGAATGTATTCAGCTTCTTGTGGTATTTGAGTTTGCTTAGTTACAGGTGACGGAAGGATGTCCAGTCCAGGGTGACCTCAAAGGCCTTAGGTCATCGCCATATTCGGAAGAGTATGCCACAAGGAGGAACCTCTATGTTGCATTTAATTCTTAAAATACATGAATGTTCTGTACATGCAAATTATGTGCTTGTAAACGCAAGAAGGGGCGTTACAATACCCTGATGTTATAAAAGCAATCTAGAGTGTATTTTGGGCAGAGATGTACAACTGTTTTGCAGTTTACACCTCTCCACGCTATGTGTATTCATTAAAATCAATTGTTTGATTGACCTCTTCTGGACCATCATTGTTTTACTCTCATCCTCAATTTCGAACCTGTAACATTTGGTGCATTGGCCGAGGTTGAGTAGAGAGAGTTGGAGGTTGAGACTGAGAGGGTCCAAGGTGCTCAAACAGGCAGACACGAGTCAGTGGTCGAAGTGAGTGGACATAAGCCGGCTTATTCAAAGGTAAGGCACTACCTGTTGAATTATTTCCAAACAGTGCTGAATTGGTTCTGACAAAATTGAAAGTCTACTCACTGAAAATTACTGGTAAAGGTCTGTTTTGATTTTGGTGAAAATCTCATGAGAATTGAAGTTGAAGTAATGATAATGTAAGGTTAAGTGACAGTACTGAGTAAAGGACAAGCAGTTGGACTGCTACAAGGATTTAAATGCAGTTGGACTGCTAAGGAAAGAGAATTTAAAGTAGTTGGACTACTGAATTTAGGATTATAGGTAATTTGGAAACTGTGTATGGTAATACAGTCATAATTGAATATAAAGCTGGGCTTGGACATCAATAAAGTTGGTTTGGTGGTTTCATAGGATGTCTTTAAAAACATAATTAAATTTATGTAGAGAACGGAACTGTGGGATGTTCTAGGAAGTGCATCGCTCAGAGGTAACGCTTGCCGGAGTCAGGGACGCTTAGACTCCGTCCTCTATGAGGATAGTCAGTTGGTCACTGTGGAGCTTGGGGCACTCCAGAATAACTAGTGGTTGGACCACTTTGCCGTTTGGAGCGGTTTATGCACTTTTTGGGCAGTAAAGCTTGGAGCTTGGGCGTTGGACGCTTTTAAATTTACTTAGGATATTTAGGGATTAGAGCAGATACAGTTTGGAACTGAGACTGTCATTGATTATCAAAAACTTGGAGTTTGTCCCTTGAGGGTTAATTCAAATTTTGTCTAAATTATGTAGGTTGTGCAATTTAAGGCCTTGTAAATATTATTTAATTTATCAGGCGTCTCTGTGTTATAATTTCTATGTTTGTATATAGGCTCTGTCTGCCACGGGCACTGCAGCAGGCTGGTTATTTTGAGAGTGTGTCTGTGTCTATGTAAATGAGATGCCTGTGACATATTTAGAGTGACATTTCCTGTTTACTAATGAGTGGCTAATGACTGACTGCAGAGCCTGGGTTAAGGACGACTTCAATCTGTGTTTTAAGGGAAGAAATGCAGTTTATGTTTATTATATTTGTGTGACTGTTGTTGATTATGATAAGTATTTCATGATAACTGTAGAATATGAGTATGGGGTTTGCTTGACACGTGTCTGTACTAGGTAAAACTGTGTAAGACTGATAGGAAGTTTATAGAGACTGCTACACATGGCTGATGCCTGTATTTAAGACGCTGGTTTTGTTTATTACAAGACTGTAAGTAAAGTTTTATTTCTTGCCATGACTGTATGAATTTTGCTGGGTTTTGAGATAGGATACATAAACTGTTGATACTTAAGACCGTTATCTGGGTTCTAAGAACTGAAATTGAATTTGAGATAATTTAATTAAAAAGGATGTCTGTAAGCGATGTGTGTTTTGGGGTGTCAAGTAAGATGTCTTAGGATTTTAGATGGGTTCTGTTTCAGTTTGAGATAATATATACAGTTACATTTTCTGTGTGTGTGTTGTTGAGTGACAACATGCGCAGTTTAAATTGGGCGCTGTTCCTTCCTCTTTTAGTTTCAAAACACAAAGGCTGTGAGATTAAAAATTACTGTGAGTAACGGTTTGACTTTTGACTAGGGAAATAATATGCTTACTTTTGGGTCTATGAAGATATTTGACCTTCAGTGATGTTATGAGAGGTTTCAGTTTTCTTTTTCTTTTTCTTTTGACTTGCTCTTTCTGATCATGGAAGGCATGTCCAAGATACTCGTATGAAAGCGTATTTCGAGTGATTTTAATTGTGTGAATGCTGTCAGTATTTGATTTGAGTGACTGTGTGATTTGTCTGAGTAAGTGAAAAGGGGAGTTTGAAAGAAAAGGCAGTGTGTGAGACGATTACTGAATGACTAAAGAGGTTAGAACCTTTAAACGTGTGTATGGAATAAAGGAGTTAGATTAGTTTGAAGAACAGGAAATATGGCTCTGTGTACCGGGGCTGCAGCGACAGGAAATAGTGAACAGGAACTTTGCATGCCCATATATGGGAACTGAGTGTGTACAGAAAGAACACAGAGAGACAGACGAGGCCCATGGAGCAAATGAAGCCTTTAAGAAAAATGAATATAATACTAATTGTATGCTTTAGTGTGTCAATACAGGTGGACTCTCTCAACATTGCAACCTTGAGTTCAGCAGCAGAAAAGTAGATTAAAAGAATTGGGAGAATAAGCCAGTTTTGGCTCGAAATTGTGCTTGGCTGGATCTCTCACTTTGTCCCTGAAGCGGAGAAGAAGTTCAAAGGACAGTCAATCGCCTGATGAAGACCGACAGAACATCGTGGACTTGAATACAGCAGGCAACGACAGTGCCACTGATCCATTAACACTGATGACGACTGACGACCAGCAGCAGCATGTAAGAGTAATGCAACATGTACTGTGAAAATACAGGCTGGGCAGTTGAACAGTGGGATAAAGAATTGTGGAAGAGCACTGGACATTGAGTGATATTTTGCCATGCTGGGACTTAATCTGAAAGAAAGACTGTAAAGAAACAGAGAAGAAGACAACAGCTGAGTTGAGACTGTGTTTGCTGGAGCTTTGAAGCCCGAACAGGACATTGTGCAGAGAGGACCAGTGAGAGATGAAGCTGGACGAGTTTGACTGCGAGAATATAGGATATAATTGGATTGAAAATTGAAGCCTGAACTCATGAATTGTTTAGGGATGTCCACCATAGCATAACAAAGAGGTAAACATTAGAAAAGGCAAGAATAATGAACGAAGATAATTGTCATTACCTTAATGAATAGAAAACACACATACAAATTGTTACATGTGAGATTATTTTGAAATGAATCAGAAGTGAGATAGTTTGAATCTAAAGCTCAGTGGTGAAATGCATAAATTAAATATGAATATATAGGATGCAATGAAGAAACAGCTTACACGTAGTGTACATTAACATGAATACATCGCAAGGCAACGAAGAACTCAATGAATTAATTTAATGAAGAAGCAGTTTACACCCAATTAACATAAAATGCAGGGAAGAACACGCTTACATGCCTGGCATAATTGGTGTTTCTGGTCAGAGATAGAGAAATGGGTTATTTAACCACTGGTGATAATAATGAAAATGTCTTAGTTTTGTTATTTTCAGGAGTAAAGCAGACTTGGACCGGCTCTCCAGATCCAGCAGTCGGAAGAAAGTTAGAGGGTAACATCAATGGATAAGTTAAGGCAAGTTTCTGGTGGAATTGTTCACAGAATGATGTGTCCAGGAACCTGAAAAGCAAGCCCTAGCTCCTGGCTGAAGACCAGGAGGGCGGTAATTTAAGGTGGGAAATCAAAATGTGGGCTAGTAACTCGGGGAAAAAGAAAACTGACTGCTTAACTGGAGAGTTGGGAAGAAGTCTGGGAGACTGTGAAGCCATAGATGCAAAATAACATATACCCATACACACACAAACAGAAAATGCATTAACCTTATAAAGACAAGCTCATGAAGCTTGTCTAATCAAACTTGATGCATAGAGACATTGATTGAAAACCGGCTAAGAACACAAGCGTATGCAATGAAGATCAGCTTGCTGGTTGTATGAGTGAGAGAATGGTGTGAATGTTTAATAAAATAAATGGAAATTAACAGAAGAAAAGTGATTAAAGCAGTTTTATAAGAGTGAGTTAGGAGTGCTTTTGCACTGATTGATAAAAGTAAGTGATTAGTATAGAAAGAAAATGAAAATAATTCAATAAGGTGTTAAGGTTTCAACATGCATTTCTGTTGAAGGTGCAGATTTGGACAAGAAATTTATAATTTAGTGTTGACACATTGTTATAACGTGTTTATATTTTAGGCTGAATCTAAGTATGGTGAAGTGTCTAAGGGGACATGGTTGTGTGTAAAAGCGTTGCAGTTTGGACAAGGTTTTCAGTGCGTTGAATGGGTGAAATTTAAGATGGTTTAAGATTTTTGGGGCTGTTGTTTTCATTTTAATAGAGGGAGTTTTGATAAACATGGACATGTCTAAAAGGGCCCATAGTTTTTATAACAGTGCACTTAGAAAAAACCTGTCAGGTGATTTTGTTTTGTACTTTGATGAGCTAACAATCAGCTCTCTTTTTCTCATTTTGCTCTAAGCAGGCCTGGAAGAGAGTGAACTGACGGTAGCGGACAAATTACCAAGTAAGGATTGCAGCGAGTCAATCCAGTCAAAAGTATAGAGAACTATTTTCCTAAAAAGGAAAACGAAATAAAACAAATGATTGAGCTCATTTTGCTGATGTGGAGCATCTGATGACGTGCGCAGAAGGCTGCAGTATCAGCAAAAATATCATGTGAATGCATGTGAGTGAATGCGAGTGATCGGACCAAGAGGGGAAATAAATAAAAGGTTGACAAACAGGAGGAGTGGAAGACTGAATTCTGGGGATGTTGATGTTTGTTTTGAGAAAATTATTTACTGGGGTTGGATTATGTTATTACATTATAGAATGCCAAATGCTAAAAGGAAACATTGTTTGAGGTAACTCAAGTTACCATTAACTGAGGTAACACATGATTAATAACTGTTCTGTTTAAGTTTATTTTGTGTTATAACACAGGTTGGATCATAAGTGGGGAAATTGAGTATGAAATGTGAAGTTCTGGTTAACACACAGGTTTTTGTTTCTAGGACGTTCCAAGGATGCAGGCTGTGGATGGAGCCAAGAAAAGATTTGACATGATGATTAATTTGATTTCATTCCTTAAAAACAGGTTTGAAGGTCCGGAGCATGTAGACTTAATATGATATGACTAACCTTTTCTTTTAATGCCCTAACCTGAGTGAAGGATTTTGAGTTTGTAACACATGAGATGTGTCACAAAAAGGGGAGTTACAGGATTTAAGGTTTAATTTGAAAGGGGTTTTAGGATTACTTGATGATGTTTAGGTTTTTTGATAATTTAGGTATGGTAAAACTGACGCAGAAAGTGTTATTTTCAGGTTATTTTTGATTTCTAGAATAAGAGGTTATAATTTAGGCGTGCACATACAGATATGTCAAAGGAAAATTGTATATATGTTATTAGCTACATGAAATGTGTCTACGTGACTTTTACCTAATAACTTATGTGATGATAAAGTTGTTTACCGACTAGCAGCTTGCTCTCTTCTTGAACATACAGACTTAGAAAAGGGAACTTCAGCTCTGAGTTCTGAGAATAACTCTGGTATTTTTGTAAGTAGACAGGAAACACGTCGAGACCGCCGTATAGGGCAAATGTGTTAGAGCTTGTAATTAAATGTGGGCTTGAAAAGAGGAAGCAAATTTGGTACAGGACGTGCTTGAGATGATCAGATGAGAGAAGGGAAGGTCAGGAATAGTTTAAACTAAGATTGAGAAATTAAATTGGGTGAAAGGGGGGTGTAGCAAGTAGATTCAGGGCAGCTCACAGCCTGGCGTAAATGCAAGGTGCCGTCACACAGCTTAAGTTATTTGTTTGATTTATTTTATGACAAAATAATAAGGAAACATTGAAAACATACAACCCGTTGAGGAGACAGATAGGGTTGGGGAATTGAAAGGGTTGGTTTGTTTAGCATAATGCACTACAAAGTATACAAAGTTTATATAACATGATGCAAACACACGAATCAGAGACACGTAATGAGAAAACTGATTAGAATGTTCCTTACAACTACATGTTTATTGTATGCAATGATATTAACTATGGCTGTGTTGTTTATTGTCTATATTTTGCAGGGCACTCCGAACCACTTGTCTGAACACGGAGGCCAGTCCAGCCCAGCACTTCCTGAGACTGTAGTTGCTAAAACAGGATCGGTAAAAAAGACAAAAGCGCGAGGTGTCAGGTAAAGGTGATGAGTGTCTCAGCAGGAATAAGGGCATAGGGTTGAATTATGGTAAAGGGTCTACCCGCTCATTCACATTTGATTTGTGTGACGTCATTAAGTGTACAGGAGCTAGTAGTAGCTGGAGAGCGTATGATGTACGGGTCTGCAATCACCCCATGATATGCTTAGGGTAAATTTAGTTGATGCAAATTCTAAGCCGCAGCAGAAAGCTTAATCACCATTCTGACTGATCAGATGGTAACTTCTGGAACAGTAGCTCAAAAGGAACAGGAACCAAAAGGGAGAGTACTTCTGACAACAGATTACTTTAGACTGAAGCTTAAAGAGTTGATAAAGCGCGCCACGGGTTTCAAGGACAGTAACCTCTGGCTTGATTGGGTGGCTCAAGATGCTAGAGAACAACATGTATCTGACTGTGTTGCCTGTGCTTCAGCTAGGTCACGGTTGTTTACAGAGCCCGCACCATTGCATTAGAGGATGAGTGGGGCTATGATTGTATGTTACAGTTAACTAGAAGTGAAGTGACTACTGGCAACTGTATTTTGTTGTCCAGACTTTTCCCTGCCATTTCAAAGCAGACAGCAGTGGGACCATTTATGCTAAAATTAGATAATTACATGTTTCAAGTTTTCTACAGATAATGAAAAGTACAAGGTGGGAGAGATCGACCCAACTAGGTGTGCTGTCACACTCACAGGACGAACCACCAACAATGTAAGCGACCCTAGCATGGTAATTGGAACATGGGCAAGAAGTGGGCTCTACTAATACTGTGGGGAAGATATTCGTGTTCCTATGGGAAGCGAGGGACACTGTGTGCGATGGTGCGATTGGGAGCTCCGATCATGCTTATTGGAAACCAGGTAAAGGCTATTCCACAACATAACACGTGAACTTTAGCTGCCATACGTAAGAGATACATTTTGGCCAAAAGAGGGACCCAGGGTACCCATGCATATGATCCTCGTTTGAACTCGCCGACCTGGATAGACTCCATAGGAGTGCCCAGGGGAGTTCCTAATGAGTACAAGCTGGTAAGTCAGGTAGTTGCAGGATTGGAGAGTATATTTCTTTGGGTAACGCCTAAGAAAAATGTTGGCCGCATTATGTTCATTACAACCTGCTGAGACTCTCTAACCAAACCAGGGACGCCATGATGGGGTTCGCAGAACAATTAGGTCCGAGTTCACTGACGGAGAGCAAAATCGAATTATCTAAAACCATGCATGAGCACTCAGGTATCGAAAATCTGCTGGCGTCCTGGATGACATCTGTGTTTGGACAATGGAAAGGTGTGGCCAAGTAAACTTGGCAAGTGTCAGTGATGTTTACTTTGACTGTACTTTTGGGAATATTGGTCATCGCTAGTTGTGGTATCATTCCTTGTGTCAGAGGATGGTTGGTAAAGATAATGGCGAGGGTTGCGAACCCTGCCTGGGTTGAGGGAAATTCTTTATTCCTATTATATAATCTGCATTATTATGATTGCATTAAGAACATGTTTTACAGCATTGTTTACCAGTAATATTGTCTACAGGGTTCATATTGCATTGAATAGGGTTGTCATCACATTCATTCTATTCACAGGTTTAGTTCATTTTATACACATTGCATAACTGTGCTTGTTTAGAGTTGATGTTCCGTCCAAAAGGGTTTTAAGCTTCACTGGTGAGAGTGTCCAGGTGATACATGTTGAGGGAAGATGAGAACATAGCAGGTTAATTGCATGCATGCTTACAATACACATAAATCTAGTAGCAGGCCTGAGCGAAGGCCCAAGTGTCTTCTACTTCTTATTTGAGACCTGCGCCAATTCAGTTTACTTAGTGATTGATGACGAGGGTCCATTCCACTAGATTTCCACTAGAGAGGGACCCAGGAAAGGAGCAGAGACCACTTAAGCATGAAGTGTTTTCAAGTGGGAGCTGGCGTTTTATTACTGGACCACCTAGATGACGTGAGGTTATTGTCTGGTTTGCTGAGTCAGGGGGCGCCAAGAGAGGGTCAGAGCGAAGGTAGTGGACCTGGGAATGGTGTAGTGACGTCTTTGGAAGACGTCAAAAGGGGGAATTGTGGAATTACAGGGATTATTTTACATAACCATCATCTTATCATTGCATTAATTATCATTTCATCAAAGTGTTTATTGAAGCTGTTGGCATTATGTTATAATTTATATTATAGGGGTTATCATAATCAAATATTAACATGTTTATTACAGGTGCAGTTATAACTACTTTAAAATGATTGAGTTAAATATATATGTATCATAACTCATATGCTGAGTATATTGTTACAGTAAAATAGTAGCTGAGCAAAGGCCTGAATGTATTCAGCTTCTTGTGGTATTTGAGTTTGCTTAGTTACAGGTGACGGAAGGATGTCCAGTCCAGGGTGACCTCAAAGGCCTTAGGTCATCACCATATTCGGAAGAGTATGCCACAAGGAGGAACCTCTATGTTGCATTTAATTCTTAAAATACATGAATGTTCTGTACATGCAAATTATGTGCTTGTAAACGCAAGAAGGGGCGTTACAATACCCTGATGTTATAAAAGCAATCTAGAGTGTATTTTGGGCAGAGATGTACAACTGTTTTGCAGTTTACACCTCTCCACGCTGCGTGTATTCATTAAAATCAAGTGTTTGATTGACCTCTTCTGGACCATCATTGTTTTACTCTCATCCTCAATTTCGAACCCGTAACAATAACCATCACGTCCAATAGATAAAACAGCACAAAAACACCCATAACTATGACCCTCATTCGGAAATAGACACCTGCACTGCGAGGGAAAAAGGCGCACGAAAGTGGCAGGCAGACGAAGACAAAACACGGCATAATAATACTTTAAAGTTTTGCAATCTACAAAGGTTTGCACTTTGAGAATCAACTTGTGAGAACTGTGACTAATGTTCATGTGTGTGGGGAAAAAAGTGTATAAAGTGCGTGGCGAGGGGCTAGTTATTCTGACAACCCCTGCTGCAATAAATGAGGGACCACTATATATACTTTCTCTATGATTATTGTATTCAACCTGTTAACATTTAATATTGTCTTGATAGAACCAACTGATTCTGCAGCAGAGCATCCCCTGTTGCTTCTCCTTGCTCCCCAGTCCGTCAGCTCCTGCTGCTGCACCCACAGGTATGCAATTGTAGCATCAGATGTACAGCAGCACTGATAGCTTTTTACTCGGTGGGATTCCCTTGTGATCACCTTTATTGCGGCTGCAGTGAATACTCAGAATAACATCTCTGAGCGGATATTGGGTCACATCAGGGAAGAATCAGCTCAAATCAACAACTATGGGCGGAAGTTGGAATACATCACGGATCAGTTGGCTGCGGTCGCGAGGTCTCAGAATCTGATCTGTGAGCAAAAGAGTGACAAGATCATGGAATTGAAGGTAAATAACATCATGGAAAAACTCGTAGCTATCCAACGGGTGATGGAGGGACCAGTGTCGGAGTGCTAAAAGAAACAGCTCGAAATTCTCATGAGTTGTTGGAAGAAAATCGCAATCATAATGTGGCTACCCCTCCGGCGCCAGCTGCGGGCTCAAGGCTGGAGCCGATCAAAACAATCCCTGATAACGACTATGTTGAGACTGTTCCTTCCCATTCCATGCAAGGCCACCTGGGTTGGCTGTCTCCACTGAACTATGGACACACATACACTTACACTGATAAGCATACACTGATCCCCCTCCCTTTCCAAACGCCTTCAATGCTTGTTTCCTGCGGAGGAACACGGCGGGTCTATGTGCCGCGCTGGAATGATAGCTTCGGATAACTCCTCACCCCCCACCCAACCCTGTGGCTTGTCATGTCTTTCATAATGTTGTGCTGTGGACATTCATGTGCTTTTTTGTGCAGAGTTTTTTTGTTTCCTGTTCTCATGCTGTCCTACCATGGAAGCACAGCATGAGTAGGGGTCTCTTTTTTTCCTCTTGTACTTTCCCATTGTAATGTACATTTCAATGTTTTTTCTCTAATGCTACCAATCTCCGACCTGTATCCCCATGTAATGTCTGTGTTGTATGTGTAAGGTCGGGGGGGGTCCCATTTCACTTCAGGGCAACCTGCATGTGACGAATAAAGCTTTGATTGATTGATTGATTGAAACAGTCAGTTGTGTTTTGTTTTAACTTTAACATATCATAATTTGATTGGTAACAACTTTTACCCCTACAGTGAGCCAATCACTCATAAATCCTAGACATGTCAATCAGGTAGGAATGAAGTAAGACATTAATAGAAATAAAGAGTTGTATGTTGACATGTAGCCCTTTCCTTGCTTAAATCATTGTTAATATTTTTGAAAAATTAACCTGTGATAAGACAGGATATCAAGGTAGAATATGCTAGATAGAACCATATAACTAAAGATGAACCAAACTTCACAATTTTATCTAGCTCTCAGTTTTAAGAAAGGCTGCTGACCCCTGTTATAGAGTCTGACAGCTGTGGGGATTATATACAAATATTCAACTATACCAGAATTAAACCAGGTCTAAATAAAAAAAAAAGGAGTGAGTATCACTACAAAGATTAACCCACAGTGGTCCTCATACCACAGTTTGATATCAGCAAACACCGAGAGCATACATTGATAGACACCACAGCCATGCTATCATTGCTAACACTGATAACAGCATAAATCGAATTAAATCAGGACTTGATGAGAACTGTCGAGTATCACTAGAAATATTATAAACAGTCGTCTCCATACCACAGTTTGCTATCAGTAAACACCGACAGCATTCACTGTTAGCATACCACAGCCATGTTAGCAGTGTATAAACTACAGTTTAGCATATATTAGCACAGGTATCAATAAAGGACTACCGTATTAAACACTTTTACTAACCTCAGGCAGATGGACAGGCGCTCTGCAGGTGGGATTGAGCGCCTGTAGTTGGTGTCTAGGCGGGCGATCCTGGGACCGACGCGGGACAGCAGGTCCTCAAACTGGGCGAGTGAAAGACGGTGATATCGCTGAAATTGGCCGTCATCCAGGCACAGCTCCTGGAGCAAGTGGTGAAACTCACCAAACTGCTCACGCCTCTGGAGGACCTGATGGACCCAGGTACGGCGAGGACGTCCTTAACGCTGCTGCTCTGCTCTCCACAGTAAATAGAGAAGGGAGACTCTCTCTTCAAACGCTAGCTCGACAGCTGCCATCTAGCAAAGATACCGTCTGGCACAACTTCCTCCCACATCCCTCCCACATTTCCAGTTCACGCGCGTCAAAATATGCAATTTTGAGGCGCGATTGATTTGTGTTGGACACGCGTCGAGGTGCGAATGTGCACGCGTCAAATTAGGGGCGTCCGGGATGTTTTCGCTCGCCTCTATCGCGTTCGGTGTGAACACACCGTAAGAGTGGAGCATATTGGATTTGATGGCCTCAAGATCTCATTTTTGCTTTTTGGTTATGTTTGCTTCATCAAGCCTTGAACTCACACTTGCATTGGTTTACAGGTGAGTGTAAAGTGACTAGGACATGAATTAGCACCTCCAAGTCTGAGGTTCTCAGCCAGAAAAGGGTGGAGTGATTGAGAATGAGCTACTGCCCCGAGTATAACCTTTATCTCAAGGACTTGTTTACCAGTGAGGGAAGACTGGAGTGGGAAACTGACAGATGAATTTGTACTTTTCTATGGTGGTGAAAAGAAAGCTGAATTTGAAAGAAAACCAGTGCTTATGTTGTCTATGTTCCTGCATTCACTTATGGTCGCAAGCTTTGGATAATGACTGAGAGAATAAGACCATGAATACAAGTGGTGGGAATGAACTTCCCTCAAAGGATGGCTGAGCTTCCAGTTGGCTAGGGTGAGCAACTTAGTGATTTGGAAGGCAGCGGGGCTCACTACTCCTCCACACTGAAAGGAGCTCATAAAGGTGGTTCCAAGGGGATGTGTTCAAGGCATGTCCAACTGGAAAGAGATCCTGGAGCAAGCTCAGGACATCCTGTAATATTTTTTATGAAATTGAACTGAATTACCTTTCAACATGCCTTTGCTATCTCATTATGAAAAAGTAAACACACTCACACTTTCTCAGGCCAGGTTTTAGTCTCTGCTGCCCACCATGTTCCAGCCTAGGAGAGGAAGAAAAAATTCCTTTCCACTTACACATCTGCCATTATTAACAGAAGGAAATGTGCATCTAGATTTTTTTTTTTTAAGTTATCAGCAGTGAAACTAGAACATACTCTGAAAAACTTCCCCTGCTTGTCAATACGCCACAGAAACTGTTTCTGTGCTCATGTCTTCTGTTCATACCTGAGAGTGTCTAGTCTCCAGTCTGGGTCCTCCATTCCAGCAGAGAACAGCTTTAGTGATGAGTCTTCCAGAACATTGTAGCTCAGATCCAGTTCTCTCAAATGGAAGTGGTTGGATTTTAGAGCTGAGGCTAAATAAGTACAGCCTTCCTCTGTGATGATACAGCCGGACAGCCTGGGTCAAAATGCACATAGAAGGATTTTGAATTAAATCCAGAATTGAATTCAAAATCCTGCTCCTCACATACAATCTCTTGAATAATCAGACCCCATCTTATCTTAATGACCTTGTAGTACCATATCACCCTATTAGAGCACTTCGCTCTCACACTGCAGGCCTACTTGTTGTTCCTAGAGTATTTAAAAGTAGAATGGGAGGCAGAGCCTTCAGTTTTCAGGCCCCTCTTCTGTGGAACCAGCTTCCAGTTTGGATTCAGGAGACAGACACTATCTCTACTTTCAAGATTAGGCTTCAAACTTTCCTTTTTGCTAAAGCATATAGTTAGGGCTGGACCAGGTGACCCTGAATCCTCCTTTAGTTATGCTGCAATAGACGTAGGCTGCCGGGGATTCCCATGATGCACTGGGTGTTTCCTCTTCACTCTGCATCGAATCATATCTGTTATTAATCTCTGTCTCTCTTCCACAGCATGTCTTTATCCTGTCTTCCTTCTCTCACCCCAACCGGTCACAGCAGATGGCCCCGCCCCTCCCTGAGCCTGGTTCTGCTGGAGGTTTCTTCCTGTTAAAAGGGAGTTTTTCCTTCCCACTGTCACCAAAGTGCTTGCTCATAGGGGGTCATATGATTGTTGGGTTTTTCTCTGTATGTATTATTGTTGTCAGGAAGCGCTGTGTGGCAGGCAGGAGTAGGACCCAAAATGCAGGCGCTCAGACTCAAGGGATTAACTCAAAATCACAGTTTATTGGCTGGCAGGGAAAAGTCATTCAAAAGCAAACTAAACTAAACTGGAAAATCACAAACTAAACTCACAGGGAGATCCACACAGCAAGAGGGACGACGCGACAGTGACTCAGAGAAACACAGGGTTTAAATACACTGGGAGGTAACGAGAGGAATGAGACACAGAAGGAGGGCACAGCTGGGAGAAATCAGAACTGACAAGACAAGGAAGCAAAGCAGAACACATTCACATTAGACACAGACCTTCAAAGTAAGACAGGAAGTATAACACAAAGATGCGAACTTGACACGGTGGAGACAGCAACTAAGAAACACAGAGACATAAACCATAAGGCAGAGGATTCTAAGAACCAAAATACACAGAGGGAAATACTAAGCATGAAACACAAGAAACAAGACTCGAGGGAGTAACCATGAGCACATAATTCACAATACAGAGTGACAGAAAACACAAGAAACTCAAAACATGCGAAGACACAGACCAAGAAACACGGACTTTACACAGAACAGAGGGGGAACAGAGAAACATGAGGGGCAAGGGATCAAAACTAGAAACCATAGAATAAATCACACAAGTACTTGACAAAACACAAAAATCACACAGAACTAAAAACGCTGGGTCAGGAGACCCAGGATCCTGACAATTGTAGGGTCTACCTTACAATATAAAGCACCTTGAGGCGACTGTTGCTGTGATTTGGCGCTGTATAAATAAAACTGAATTCAATTCAATTGAATGCTAAACAATAAATAGCCATTGCTAAAAAACAAATTAATATATCAAATTACCATTTACTATTGAGACTGATATTGATTTATTGGAAAACCCATGTTAGCAAAGACAATTGCCATATCGAGCAAAACAGCTAGGAAAAGGTGCCCAACCAAAGCCAGAGAGAAGTGCCTGGCAAATGGAGCTGTTAAAGGCAGGTCCATAAATGTTCTCTTGCTTTGACTTCTCTTAATTACCTAAATTCCATGGCTATTTGTAGTTTGGTGCTCAGGGGTTACTGTAGTATGGTTTTATATGGGCTTGTTTACTTAAAAACAAAAAAGAAAAAAAAAAGAAAAAAACAGGTTGTAATAATGAGGTGCTCAACTAAATTAAAATTCTTGTTATATTAAGCTACAATTTAACATCATATAAGAGTAATCATTAAAGAGATATTATTTGCTATTAGTGTAGGGTCTCTACCTTTTAATATAAAGAATGGGCAAGTGTTTTTGTGATTCGGCATTATAGAAATAAAATTGAATTAACTATATGTAAAGTAACTTTTAATACAGACCTGAGAGTTTCCAGTCTACATTGTAGACTTGCCAGTCCGGCAGAAAGGAGTTTAACTCCTGAGTCTTCCAGGTCATTGTTACTCAGGTCCAACTCTCTCAGATTAGATGACTGTGAGCTGACAACTGAGGATAGAGCTTCACAGCTTCTTTTTGACAGATTACAGCCACTCAACCTGGAAGAGAGTTAGTGATAAATTGAACTGTATATTACAGGGAACTACATTGAGAGTAGCAATAACAATACATTTTCCATCAACTAAACTAATCCATTTAAATGACATGAATATCAAGTGACTAATGATTTTAATTTACATTTCAAATACAATCAGATCCATATTGACTGGAAAGAAGTTTTGTGGCCCAGTGATATCTGTTCCCTCATTTTTCCAAGCAGATAAAAAGTTAATTCCAAGTGTTAAACTTGTATTTGGTACCTATTCATTAGAAGTATCAATATTCAATATTTATGCTCTAATATATAAAACCTTAGAATTGACAGTTGTACTTTATTTATAGCATGACTGCATGCTGGTTTGTTGAACCATTTTTGAATGTTTAATTTCAACAGAAAACTATAAACAAAGCCTTTGATGAAAAGACTCCTGAGTGAATTGCAGCCTGGCCGGGCTCAGTCCAAAGCAGGGACATGAGCCCACCCCCTGTGGGCCCACCACCGACAGGAGGCACCAGAGGGGTTGGGTGAAATGTGTGCTGGGCGGCGGCCAGAGGGAGGCGGACAGATCCCTGGCTACCAAGACTAGCGTCACCCCTCTGATGGTGATGGTGAAGGAGCCTGAGCTAGGTTGAGAGGTACCGGCAATATATAGTCGGGCTCACCTCAACACACAGCTTGGGCTCCAGAACCAGTCTCCTGGAGAGGGACTGGACTCTGTCTCAGTCTGGTGTTAGTCTTGGTGAGAGGCGGCAGGCTGGGGTGGGTATCTTAGTATCCCCTCGACTTGCACCTGTATGTTGGAGTTTTTCCCAGTGGACGAGAGGATTTGTTATTCGTCTGTAGTTATGCACCAAACGACAGTTCAGAGTACCCAGCCTTCTTGGAGTGGGTGGGGTGCTTGAGGGTGTGCTAGCTGGGGACTCTGTTATATTACTGGGAAATTTCCCCACTCTTATGGGCAACAACAGTGAGACTGAGTGGTGCTCTGTTATTGGACTTCTGCGTCAACCACAGTTTCTCAATAACAAACACCATGTTCAAACATAAGGATGTCCAGAAGTACTCGTGGAACCAGGATACCATAGGCCGTAAGTCAATGATCAATTTTGTAATTGTATCATCAGATCTACGGCCGTATGTTCTGGACACTTGGGTAAAGAGAGGTGCTCTGTTGAACCACCTAAACATATAGTAAGGGTGCACTGGGAATGCCTAGAAGAGGCCCCTGTCCTCCAGATCTTAAATTCCCACCTCTGGCAGAGCTTCGGTAGCATGCTGACAGAGCCTGGGGACACTGAGTCTGAATGGACCATGTTCAGCACCTCCATTGCTGAATCTGCTGCACTGAGCTGCGGCTGCAAGGTAATTGGTGTCCGTCAAGGTGATAATTCCCAAACCAGATGGTGGACAAGGGATGGTGGACAAGGGAACCACGGCTGAAGGAGTCCTATCGGGCTTGATTAGCCTGTGGGAATTTGGAGGCAGTCAATAGGTATCCAGAGGATAGGTACCGAGAACATGACTCTGGCACTGGCTGAAATAAAAACTCAGGTATCAGAGAAGTTTTTAGAAGCCATCGAAAAAGCCTTTTCGATTGCCTTGAAATTCTGGCAAGCCATCAAGCGGTGCACTACCTGATCGGTGTGTAATACAAGTGCAGTGCTTCTGACTTCATCTAAGTATAATGTCGAATCGTGGAAGGAAAACTTTGTGGACCTTGTTGATCCCACTGACATGTCTTCTTTGGAGAAAGCAGAATTTTGGGACGATGGGGACAACTCGTCACCAGGGGTAAGGTCACTAAGGCAGTTAAACAACTCATCCCAGTCATGGAACAGTGAACCAGCTCTGAACCAGCTCTTTACGCTCTCAAGGATAGATGATAGTGCATGGGAGTTTACCCAGCCGGTCTTAATGTGTTTTCTGGACTTGGACTAAGTGAGCAGTAAGTCGGACTTGTTCCCAGCAGGTGCCCTTTGTCACCGGTTCTGTTGATAACTTTTATGGACAGAATTTCTAGGCATAGCCAAGTGGGAGAAGGCTTCCACTTAGGCAGCCTCAGATTCTCATCTCTGATAATGTGGTTCTGTTGGCTTCATCAGGTGATGGCTTATGGCTTGCAAGTTTGAGCCCATGGTCTTCAGCCGGAAAAGGGTAGAGTCCTCATTCCGGATACGGGACAAGTTACTGCCCCAAGTAGAGGAGTTTAAGTATCTTCAGTCTTCATAAAGAGTGAGCAGGAGATCGACAGACGGATTGGAGCAGCGGCTGCAGTGATGCAGACACTGTATTGGTCTATTGTGGTGAAAAGAGAGCTAAGAGTAAAAGCGAAGCTCTCGAATTACCGGTCACGGTTCAGGGATCCTACAAGGATGCCTCCTGGGTGAGGTGTTCTAGGCATTTCCTACCAGCAGGAGACCCCAGGGCAGACCGAGGACATGCTGAAGAGATTATATCTCTTGGCTGGCCTGGGAATGCCTTTGTGTTCCCCTTGAAAAGCTGGAGGAGGTGGTTGGGGAGAGGGAGGTCTGGGCTTTTCTGCTTAGGCTGTTGCCCCCTGCATCCCAGCCCTGGATAAGTGGAAAAAATATGGTATGTTCAAACTGAAATCCTAAAACAGGACCCCAAGTGCATCAAACGGATTGCCCCTAAAGGTAAAATTCTTGGGTTTCTGCATCTATACATGTTAAGCATGAGGTAAGCTAAATCTAACACTACCCAAAATGGTTTGGAAGTTACACCTACTGTAGCATCATAGAGTCTGGGGTCCCAATTATTTTCCAATATAATCGTTTGTATGTGTGCACCTACAGAGCTTTTTTGGAGACTTTCACCACTGGCAGTAACCTGAGAAGAGCTTCCTCTGAAGGAGAGTATTTCTTCAGGTCAAACACATCTAGATCTTCTTCTGATGATAGTAAGATGAAGCCCAGACATGACCACTGAGCTGGAGTGAGTATATCTGTGGACAGACGTCCAGAACTCAGGTACTGTTGTATCTCCTCCACTAAAGAACAGTCCTTCAGTTCGTTCAAACAGTGGAACAGGTTAATGCTCCTCTCTGCAGACACATTCTCACTGATTTTCTTCTTGATGTATTGGACTGTTTTCTGAGTGGTCTCTGAACTACTGTCTATTTTCATTAGCAGGTCCTGTAGTTTATTCTGATTGGTCTGCAGTGAAAGACCCAGAAGGAAGCGAAGGAATAAGTCCAGGTGTCCATTTGGACTCTGCAAGGCCCTGTCAATGGAAATCCTGTGGATCTTCTTTGAAGATGTTTTACTTAAAAGTAGTTGAAGATTGTGCATTGAGGGCTGTGGTAAAGGCATCACATTTATGTTACTGTTATTAAGCGACATCCTCACATAAAGAGCAGCCAGAAACTCCTGAACGCTCAGATGGATGAAGCTAGACATCTTGTCTTTCCCTTTCCTTCCTCGATCTTCTTTGAAGATCTCTGTGAACACTCCTGAGCACACCGAGGCTTCACTGAAATCAATGCCGCTCTCTCTCAGATCCTTCTCATAGAAGATCAAGTTGCCCTTTTCCAGCTGCTCAAAGGCCAGTTTTGCTAATGACTTAATGTATTGAATGCTCTTCTCTGGGCCATACTTTTCCTTTGTCCGATCAATCTGAAACACCAGGAACTCTGCGTACATCTCAGTCAGAGTCTTGGGCAGCTCTTCTCCCTCTCTGGTTTTCAACACATCTTCCAGAACTGTTGCAGTGATCCAGCAGAAGACTGGGATGTGGCACATGATGTGGAGGCTTCGTGATGTCACGATATGGGAGATGAGTTTGTCAGCTTGCTCCTTACCTTTGAATCTCTTCCTGAAGTACTCCTCTTTCTGTGGGTCAGTGAACCCTCTGACCTCAGTTGTACTGCTGATAAACTCTCGAGGGATCTGATTGGCTGCTGCAGGCCTTGTGGTTATCCAAATGCGAGCAGAGCGTAGCAGTTTCCCATTGATGAGTTTCCTCAGCAAGACATCTGTTTTAGTTGCCTTTGTTACATCGACAGAGCGAATGTCTTCAGAATGAAGGTCGAGATGAAGGCGGCTCTCATCCAGCCCATCAAACACAAACAGAAGTTTGAATTTACTCTTGTCATAGTTGGTGATTCCTGATGACTGAACATCTGTAAAGATGTAATTCAGAGCGTCCTGTGGGATGCCTACAGTTTCTGGGATGCATTCATGAATGAGCTCTGCCAAACTGAACTTTTCTCCCTTCAGTGGATTCAGCTGACGGAAGGTGAAGGGGAAAATCAGATGCACATCTTGATTGGATCTTTGTTCAGCCCAGTCCAAAACAAACTTGTGAACAAGGAAGGTTTTTCCAATTCCTGCGATTCCATTGGTCATCACTGTTTTGATGGGTCTGTATTTTCCAGAGGGATGTTTGAACATGTCTGTGGGTCTAATAGGTTTCTCTGATTCTGCTGGCTTCCATGCCTTTTCAATCTGCCAAACCTCATGCTGTGTGTTGATATGTACATCATACCCAGCTGTGATGTACAGCTCTGTGTAGATATCAGCCAGACACTGTTTATCTTCTGCCCAACCTTCTTGTGCACACATGAACTTGTCCTGGAAGTTTGATTGAAGCATCTGTTGGTAAGATGTGATGGGGTGAGGCTCTGGTACTGGAACCATCACATCTGTATCAAATATGCAACATGGAAAGCGTAAGGTGTATATCTACCATCAAACAAATCTATAAATTAAGTTCTTTCAATTTTTCCTTGCACATAAAAAGTCTTCAATAATCAGGACCCATTATATCGCAAAGACCTTTCGCTATTCCACTAGAGTACTTTGAGAAACAGGCTTACTTGTGGTTTCCAAAAGTACAATGGTGGCAGAGCTGCCAAGCCGTTTTCCTACATAACTTGCTCTTACTTTGTGACATCTTCTCTACTTTTCAGATTAGGCTAACGCTGGAGGTGAATTCCAGATTTTCTACTTTGGTGTAGAAGGAAGAAAACTGGAATAGGTGTAATCTTGAAGGAAGAGTATGTGAATAGTTTTGTGGAGGTAAAGAGAGGATCATGAGTTCGAAGCTGGAAATGGAAGGGGCGGTGTCGATTGTTGTCAGTTTGTATGCCTGACAGGTTGGAGTTTAGAGGAGAAAGAGGAAGTCTGGTGAAACTTGGATGAAGTGGTACACTTCATCTAAATGTGAAAGAGATACTGCAAGGGTACCTTGCAGTATCTCTTTCTGCAAGGTACCCTTGCTGCAGCAAATGCTGCAGCAAGGGTACTGACAGGGACTAGAAAGAGAGAGCATATTTCTCCTGTTTTGGCTTCCCTTCATTGGCTTCCTGTTAAATCCAGAATTGAATTCAAAATCCTGCTCCTCACATACAAGGTCTTAAATAATCAGGCCCCATCTTATCTTAATGACCTTGTAGTACCATATCACCCCATTAGAGCACTTCGCTCTCGCTCTGCAGGCTTACTTGTTGTTCCTAGAGTATTTAAAAGTAGAATGGGAGGCAGAGCCTTCAGTTTTCAGGCCCCTCTTCTGTGGAACCAGCTTCCAGTTTGGATTAGGAGACAGACACTATCTCTACTTTCAAGATTAGGCTTCAAACTTTCCTTTTGCTAAAGCATATAGTTAGGGCTGGACCAGGTGACCCTGAATCCTCCCTTAGTTATGCTGCAATAGACGTGGCTGCTGGGGGATTCCCATGATGCATTGAGTTTTCCTTTCCAGTCACCTTTCTCACTCACTATGTGTTAACAGACCTCTCTGCATCGAATCATATCTGTTATTAATCTCTGTCTCTCTTCCACAGCATGTCTTTCATCCTGTTTTTCTTCTTTCACCCCAACCGGTCGCAGCAGATGGCCCCGCCCTCCCTGAGCCTGGTTCTGCGGAGGTTTCTTCCTGTTAAAGGGAGTTTTTCCTTCCCACTGTCGCCAAAGTGCTTGCTCATAGGGGTCATATGATTGTTGGGTTTTCTCTGTATTTATTATTGTGCTATCTACTGTACAATATAAAGCGCCTTGAGGCGACTTTTGTTGTGATTTGGCGCTGTATAAATAAAATTGAATTGAATTGAATTGAATTGAATTGAATTGAAAAGGTGGTGTAAGGGGAGGGTTGGATGGTGGATGACGGATATCAAGAAGTGAGTGAAGGAGAAGCAAAGATCAAATGCTGGATGTTAAATAAAAAGAGTTGCAGAGTTCAGGAAGGGGTTGAGACAGAGAGAGGTGGCAAAGGCTTATGGTGAGCTGCATGTGAGGTTGGACACTAAGGATGGAGAAACGGACTTGTACCCAATGGTAAGAGACAGATCAGGCTGGGAAGCATGTGCAGCAGGTAAAGGTGATTAAGGATGGAAATTTACCTATGATTAATATGACTGTGCAGGAAATATGGAAGGAGAACACTGACAAGTTTGTTAATAAAGAAAATGACAGAGAAAGGAGGATGGATGGAGGGCAGTTAGTAAGCAGAATTAGTAAAGAAGAGTGGAGGTATGGAAATGTCAAGGAGAAAGGGCAATGGACCTTTTAGCCACAGAGTTTAAAGCAGTCTTGCCTGAAGAATGGAGAAGAAATGTGCCGGTACTGATTTTCTCGAATAAAGGTGATGTGCAGAGCTGCAGTAACTACAGAGGGATGAAGCTGATGAGCCACACTGTGAAGATATGAGAAAGAGTTGTTGAGCAGCAGTGTGGCTTCATGCTGACAAAGAGCTCTACAGGTGTGACGTTTGCTCTGAGAGCGTTGATGGAGAAGTTTAGAGAAGCTCAGAAGGAGCTTCACTGTCTTTGTGGATCAGAGAAAGCAGATGACTGGCTGCTGAGAGAGGAGCTGTGGTTCTGCATGAGGAAGTCAGGAGGGTCAGAGAAGTGTGTGGAGGTGGTGCAGGACATGTGTGAGGACAGAGGTGAGGTGTATGGTAGGAGTAACAGGTGGGTTCAAGGTGGGGATGGGATTACATCAGGGATCAGCTCTGAGCTCCTTCTTGTTTGCAGGTGGAGTAGAGCATGGAGAGGGGGAGGTATGATCTGGAGAGAAGGGGAATGAAATTCAGTAGAAGTAAGACAGACATGTGTGAATGAGGGGGAGACTGGTGCAGAGGTCAACATGAAGGAGCAGAGGTAGTAAAGGTGGATGAGTTTAAGTACCTGGGGTCAACCATCCGAAGCAACAGAGTGTGCACAAGAGAAGCGAAGAGGAGAGTCCAGGCAGGGTGGAGTGGGTGGAGACAAATGTCAGGGGTGATTTATGCTAAAGAGCTAAAGAGTACACAATAAATACTAATTCTATGAGACCAAGATAAGAAAACAAGCTTTTTATGAAAAATGATTAATGTATGTTAGTCTATTTTGTTATTCGTCATAATGACAAGCTCTACGAACAAGTAAAATAAAATAAAATAAAATAAAATAAAATAAATCATGGCTACTTGCCTTCAGTCTGAGGAAATCCTCTCTTCTGTGAAGTCTCCCCACAGTTGCTGACGTCCACTGACAGGCAGTGATTTTGAGTGTTAGACTGATTTAACCTGCACTCTGTGAAACGTTTTCAGACTGCAGTGACGTCATGTTTGGTTTTTCTTGTAACTTACCTTCTTGTCCTGAGCTGCTGGCGCACAGACTCTGCAGCAGGTCATTCCTACTTAGCCTCTCTAAAATCTTCTTAGCCACCTCCACAGCTCCAGGAAGCCTGTAGGTTTGCACCATCAGGTCGACAGTGACAAACCTGTTTGTTGTCTCCAATCGACTCTTTTTGATGGTTGGGAAGCCTTGAAGGACGTCAGCTTGATGTAGGAGCCACTTGAATTTGTTAAACTCTTCATCTCCCAAATCCTCCAGAGTACTTAACAGGTCCTCTGACGTCATCCCTGATCCCTGCTAAAGGAAGAGAATATTCTCAGCAGGTATTTAACATATTTGTTGTTGGTTGAGGATAAACATAACGTCTTGGCCGTTGGTGTTCGAATCAGCATTTTGAGTTTTAATTTTGGTGGTGTGGACTCATGGTTCTGTCTTTTGGATTTCACAGATGATTTTAGTTCATGCTCATTATTACTTAGATTTTCTAGTTCTTGGTTTCTTGTGTTTCTTATGTTAGTCCTTTCGTGTCCTAGTCTCGACTCTGTGTTTGGTCTTTCTTGTCTCCGTGTTTTGCCTTCTGTCTGTGTCAAGTTCATGTGTCTCAGTGTTAGTCACATCCTGCCTTGAAGCAAGTTTTCCCCGTTGATTTGAAGATTTGGGCTGTATAGTTTTGTACTTTTGACTTTATTTCATTATCAGAAAAAGTGCATGATTGGATGGCTCAAGGCTGTAAGCGCAGTGTAAAGTGTGACTTACTTCCTTGAGCCCTCACCCTGCATGTTTAGAGCTGAGCCTCACATGCTGACAGTCCTCAGTAGTACTGATGTTTCTGAGTTTCTGAATCAGTTTGTCATGTAGAAGGTAGAAAGCGGCTCATTATTGAAATGAAGAGCATGTTTAGTAAAGTGTCGGTTGATTCATGAAGTCCACTTTTGCTTAAAATAATATGCAAGAAAACAGTTTATTTTATGTGCCTATAATGTAATCATTGAGTTTGCTTATACAGCCTTGAAATCACTTCACAACTATGCACATGCACATGGGAGCGTGGGGTATTTGTCCTGAAGCTACAGGCACTTCAATCCCTGTCCTGCCACAGTGAGAGCTCGGCTTGCTCTGCTGGCAGTGAGTCGGTTCAGTTTTACTTATAATGCACCAAATTACAACAGCCTCAGTGTTTGCAATGTGCAGTTTGTCACACAGTGTGTCTTCTAGCTAAAGGTAAAGCCGTTAAGTTTAACAGCAATGAGAGCCAACTGGCAACCTGTCCAGGGTGTACCCTGCCTCTCACCCTAAGACAGCTGGGATAGGCTCCAGACCCCCCACGACCCTGAAAAGGATAAGCTAGATAAGATAAGATGATGGATGAATAGATGGATGGATGGATGCTCAGATATGGACATACTTTCACCCGCTCTGTCAGCAAAAGCTGAAAATAAAAAATATAATGCAAAGTAGTCAATGTACAGCTTGTATAACAGTGTAAATTTACTGTCCCCTCTAAATAACTCAACACACAGCCATTCATGCCTAAACTGCTGGTAACAAAAGTGAGTGAGTGCACCTCTAAGTGAAAAGGTCCAAATTGTGCCCAATTTGCCATTTCCCTCCCTGGTGTCATGTGACTCATTAGTGTTAAAAGGTCTCAGGTGCATATGTGGAACAGGTGTGTTGAATTTGGTGTTATTGCTCTCACACTCTCTCATACTGGTCACTGGAAGTTTAACATGGCACATCATGGCAAAGAATTCTCTGAGGATCTGAAAAAAAGAACTGATACTCTACATAAAGCTGGCCGAGGCTGTAAGAATGATGCCAACAGCCTGAAACTGAGCTGCCAAGACCATACAGCAGTTTAACAGGACAGGTTCCACTCAGAACAAACCTCGCCGTGGTTGGCCAGAGAAGTTGACTGCACATGCTCAGCATCATATCCAGAGGTTGCCTAACTTTTTTTCTTAGGTGCACCATCACAAAAGTTAGGTGCACCCAAGTTTTTCAACCGCATCTCTTAAACCCACTGTTTTACTTTTTTTTTTAAGTGCTGTCCATACAGACAACATTGATTTGTAAATGATTCACTAAAAATCTTGACAACACAAAGTTCTTTATTTGGAGCACATTTCCACAAGAAAGATCAGTTACTGAAAAAGTGCTTGTGCTTAAAGTGCTTTGGCACTTTTTGGTAATATTGTAGACAATGTTAAACTTAATCATCATCTCGGCCTCCTCTGACGACCTGTTTGCTGCTGAAATGCGGTGGGGACACTTGGGCAGTGCATTTATTGCAGCATATAATGTGTTTATAGTGTGGATACACTGTGCTTTTTCAGTGTTCAGAGGTTGATGGCTCCGTGTCAGAGCTGGCTATGAATTTCAGATGGATCAGGCCTTAACTTAATGAAAAAGTTATCAATCATTCTTTTCATCTTTTCTCATTACCCACAGCTACATCCACCTCTGTCAGGCCTAGGCTGCTCACTAGGGCTGGGTATCATCACTGATTTCTATAATCCATTCGATTTCGATTCACAAGGTCCCGATTCGATTCGATTTAGCCTCAGACAGTCAGAAATATTATAATTCTGGTCATTTATCAGCACTGATACACATGAGACTTCATCAGAATTGTGAACATCACAGCAGATGCCTTTGTGTCAAAGTAACTGAGAATAAAACAGAAAAACATGAAGGAGATTTTTCTGGTCTGGTTTTTTTTTTTTTATAGCAGATAACCTTAAAAATATTCTGCAGTAGAACACAAACTGAAGAAAACCATGAATCAACATGTGAACATTACCTGATGCTGCTGAAGTGAAGCAGAGCAAAGTTACAGAGGTTTGATTAAAGACACAGCTGAGAGTTTAGCAATTTGGCATCATTTTAAAAAGTTTACATTTCTTTGGTATTAAACAGCAGAAATGAGGCTTTGTTGTGTCAGGAAATCAATATTCTTAGTATCCTTATTTTCCTATTATATTGTTTCATGTACTTTAATAATGAAGGCTTGTAGAGCAAGGCCACCTTTGACTCACAAATAAGTGCTCAGCCAGACTGAAAAACAGGAAGTTTTAGTGCACAGGCATATTAATAGATAAGACACAGAAAAGAGGAACTTTCCATATAAGCAATGTTCGAGCCTGTGTGACGTGTAAAGTACCGAAATAACACCATATAAGACACAGCTTATGATTCTAATGTTAGAGCTCTTGCAACTGGCGTTTGAGCTGTGCAGGGGTCTCTCTCTTCTGGAAGATGATTGAATAAAAAGAAATATCAATGTTTTAACACAGGTCAGGAAGAGTAAAATATTATGCTGCTATTATTTGCTGCTATTTTTATGATCATTATTACTATTCCATTAATTATTAATATTGATAGTGCATTTAGATGTTTAAACATATTGGCACCCAATTAAGCTTTTATTACAGGTCCAAGAAGAACCACTTTAAACTGTTGAGTTGAATCTATAATTCTAAATGCTTTTCAATGCTCCTATAATCTTAAATGTTTCTGTGCAGACTGCAGGGACAGGAAATATACTCTGTGCAAAAGGAGACAGGAAACGCCATGCTTTGCAAAAGTGAAAGTGAAAGCAGAGTCTGAGTGCAACCTAAGAGCAGGTTATTTTATTATGCATTTATATCTTTGGATTAAGCTTTTAGTAGAGGCTCTTGATTAAAACATTTACTCAACATATTACATATATAGTTCCAATTGGGGTATTACATGTAAGGATGAGCCTCTGTTCTGGTGAAAGGTCAGAAGTGCAGAGGGTGAGATGAGAGAGCATTTAAGGACGAGACACACATACACACACATACAGACACATATAGTTTCAGCTGTGTACGTGCGCAGGCCTTGTTTCTGGTGATGACAAGAGGTGTGAGGTGAGCCGGGGTGCAGGAGAGGTCATGACACGTACGCAGTACACAGCACACACACACCCCCACACATACACGCACACACACACACACATCTGTAGACTCATTTATATAGGTAAGAGTTTAATCATGTTTTGTTTGCGACTGCAAAATTGTGCCTGCATGAGTGACAGTTTGTGCAGAACGTGGACCTGATGTTCCAGACAGATAAGCCTGGGCAGGATGGTGACAGGAAGCACCTGGGTTCGAGCCGAAGACGATGTTCTCTTTAAACTGTGTCAAAAGTTAACTGAACATTTGTGGTTTTGGATTGACGTATGCTGTATTGTGTCTGAGGGGGGGGAGCAGTATCACCCCAACCCTATAAAGCCTTGGTTTTGACTATTGTAAGACAGTTCAACACTGAATCTGCACAGTGTTGGACTCCACATGTGTATTCATTAAAATGTCGTCTAATTGCACCCGGCAGGATCAGTGGTCATTATTTTTGGTCTTCCTCCTCAATTTCTGAACCCTTAACACACACTATGAGTCGGTTTTCTCTGTTCTGTCATGGGGAAAAAAGGATCGGGGTTCAATAGTTGTCAGAGGTCATTTTTGAAAAAAAAAAACACTGGTCGACAGCGTCGTACACGACTTGTGCATAATAAGCAAATGAATAACGCAGAAAACAGACATTTGAGATGGGAAACTGTTCTTGAAGTACACTGAGAGAGAGAGAGAGAGAGAGAGAGCTGTGCAGGAAGTTTTTATCGTGGTGGAAGCAAAACAGCAAAAGTCAGAGGGAATTCATGACGACGTTTATCAAATGTGAAGTGCAGTTTTGATCTTCTTTTGCTGCTGGTTCAGTGAATTTTGGTTGGAGAGTGATGAAAGCTGCAGCATCAGAATCTGAGAGATGTCAGCTTTAAGCACCGACGGCATGTCCGTGTACGTGTTGTTGGGTGAGAAAACCGACAGATCACAGATTCTGATGCATCTGTCATGGTCCTGAGTCTGAGGACTCAGTGTTTTGTGTTTCCTTATGCTTTTGTTCATTCCGAGTATGTATTCTGTTGTGATTTTGCCATTTGTTAGGTTTCTGTTCTTTGCCTGCCTGCTCCCACTTCTCTGTGTTCCCTCTGTCTGTCCATGGTGTTATTGTGTCTACTTATGAGTCCGCCTGTCAAGTTCAGTGTCCTGTCTGGTTCTGTCTGTTAGTTTCCTGTTTTATTCTGAAAGTTCATGTCTCATGTCAGTGTGTGCAGTTTTACCACTCCCCTGTCTCGTTAGCCTAATTTCTCCCAGCTGTATCTCCCTCCTGTGGCCCATTCCCTGGTTACTCCCCGTGTATTTAAGCCCTGTGTTTTCCTGTGCTCTCTGTCGCGTCGTCTGTTTTACTCCATGTCCGTCTGCAGAATTCTGTGTAACCCGGTGTTCAGTCTCGTCTCTCCGCCATCTTTCTTTGTGCTTTTGTTCCTCCTCCGTGAGTGTTTGGTTTAAGTTGAGTTCTTTAGTTTTCCCCAGTTTAGGTTTGTTTACTCCCCGCTCTGCTCTTCCTGTTTTTGTCACCTTATCACCGCTGTAAATAAACATTCACTCGCACCCCAGCCAGTACCTGCATTTTGGATCCTTTTCTCAATTCACCACACGACTGCTGCGCAGCCGTGACAGTACGACATGACCACAAGATGGATCCAGGGGACTCGCCCGGGGAGAGCGACCTCACACGCGCCCTACGCCTGGTGGACTGGGTAACCCACACCTCCAACGCACGAGCGAAGGTTGTGGGGATAAATGCCATTGAGGCTATTCTGGATGGAAATCCCTATCTCCACCAGGTCAGGGGATTTACGGAGTTAATCTCTGAGCTGCATAAAGCCCGGGAGGGTTGCAAGCTCGGGAAGTGGCGGATTCTGCCCTGCAACAGTGAACTACGACCGTCCCGAAGCAGCCGTCTCAGCTTCACCCACCGGAGGTTTCACGGCCCGACCTGCCGGAGGTTTTGCCCTGCCCGTCGGAGCCGTCAGCAGTGGGGAAGCAACGATCACGCCGCTGGCACTTCACCCCACAGCCGGATTCAGGGACTTCTGTGCGACCAGCTGTGGTGAGTTCAAAGGATGCTGGTGCTTCTGAGACTGTGTTTTCTGGGGCTGTTCGTGGGGGGAGTAAAGACAGTACACGGAGCTTACCCACCTTCGTGGTAACTGACCTCTCACAAGCTGGCATTTTTAAAACATCCATAACAGTAACTGACTGGGTTTCATCCACTCCACCACCAACTCCAGTTTCACTTCAACCAGTACATCAGCCTTTAGCCAGCTCATTAGCCCAGCCTCCATCTATTCCATTAGCCCGGTCACCTGCCCCCTCCATACTGGAGGCTGTGTCTGCGCCACCCATTTTGAATCCCGTTCCTGGCACCCATTTTAAGCGGAGAGACAAACACATTAAAACCACTCTAGTTTCTCAGAAACTGGCTAATTTAGAGACTGGTACTCGCCCCAGGGCCTCCCCAGAGGCTGAGTTTCTGCCTTCAGCCGACTCTGGACCCCTGGAGGCCAAGACGCCAGCTAAGAACTGCACTGTGCCAGCGCTGCCGGGGCAAAGCCAGTGCCCTGCGCAGTTTCAGTTACTGGTGACTTTGCCAGCGGTCCCCGCACCTGCTGGTTCTGTTCCGTCCCTGCCAGAGGTCTCCGCACCTGCTGGTTCTGTTCCGTCCCTGCCAGAGGTCTCCGCACCTGCTGGTTCTGTTCCGTCTCTGCCAGAGGTCTCCGCACCTGCTGGTTCTGTTCCGTCCCTGCCAGAGGTCTCCGCACCTGCTGGTTCTGTTCCGTCCCTGCCAGAGCTCCCCGCACCTGCTGGTTCTGTCCTGTGTGTGCCAGGGGCTCCAGTGCCCACTGGTTCTGAGACTAGGGGGCCCGAGGAGCCCGTCCAGATTCCTGCCTCGTCAGCTGGAGGGCCCGAGGAGCCCGTCCAGCCCCAAGACTCGTCAGCTGGAGGTTCAGGAGAACCTAGCCAGCTTCCTGCCTCATCAGCTGGAGGGCCCGAGGAGCCCGTCCAGCCGCCAGCTGCAGCCTCATCATCCTCGCCAGCTGCAGCCTCATCATCCTCGCCAGCTGCAGCCTCCGAGTCTTCAGCGTCGCCAGCTGCAGCCTCCGAGTCTTCAGCGTCGCCAGCTGCAGCCTCCGAGTCTTCAGCGTCGCCAGCTGCAGCCTCCGAGTCTTCAGCGTCGCCTGGTCCAGCTCCGGCTTCATCAGCGTCGCCTGGTCCAGCTCCGGCTTCAGCGTCGCCTGGTCCGGCCTCTGCCTCAGCTCCGGCTTCAGCGTCGCCTGGTTCGGCCTCTGCTTCAGCTTCATCGGCGTCGCCTGGTCCGGCCTCTGCCTCAGCTTCATCGGCGTCGCCTGGTCCGGCCTCTGCCTCAGCTTCATCAGCGTCGCCTGGTTCGGCCTCTGCTTCAGCTTCACCCGCTTCGCCTGGTTCGGCTTCGGCTTCGCCTCCGGCTGGTCCAGCCTCCGCGTTCGCTTCAGCGTCGCCTGGTCCGTCTTCGGCTTCGCCTCCGGCTGGTCCAGCCTCCGCATCTGCTTCGGCCTCGTCTGGTCCAGCCTCTGCTTCGGCCTCGTCTGGTCCAGCCTCCGTCTCACCTGGTGCTGCGGGGGCCACGCAGCCTTCGGGTCCCCAACTGCCGCCTCAACATCGTCGGTCATCTGCCAGGCCGCATGTTGGGCATCTTCGCCACCGTGGCCGGCCTCCGGACTCGCATTGTCGCCACCGCTGTCGTGAGCACGGTCGGCCCCCAGAACTGTTTCCACGCCACTGCCTACTGTGTGGCCGGCCTCCGGACCTGCCCCACCGCCGCTGCCTTTCACACGGTCGGCCCCCGGAACTGAAGTGTTTTGGCCTCCGGCGCTGTCGGCCTCCGGGTCGGCCTCCTGAACTTGTCCGTCTGGGCCTTTTTGGACTATGTCCCTCCGTCCTGGACCCCCACCGCCCGCCCGGGTCGGGTCGTTTTCTGGGTTTTTTTTGGTTTTTGGAGGGTTTTTTTTTTTCTTTTTCTTTTTTTTTTTTGGACGGTTTTGTGTTTCTGTTGGGCTGTCTGGGGCCAGCCCTTGAGGGGGTACTGTCATGGTCCTGAGTCTGAGGACTCAGTGTTTGTGTGTTCCTTATGCTTTTGTTCATTCCGAGTATGTATTCTGTTGTGATTTTGCCATTTGTTAGGTTTCTGTTCTTTGCCTGCCTGCTCCCACTTCTCTGTGTTCCCTCTGTCTGTCCATGGTGTTATTGTGTCTACTTATGAGTCCGCCTGTCAAGTTCAGTGTCCTGTCTGGTTCTGTCTGTTAGTTTCCTGTTTTATTCTGAAAGTTCATGTCTCATGTCAGTGTGTGCAGTTTTACCACTCCCCTGTCTCGTTAGCCTAATTTCTCCCAGCTGTATCTCCCTCCTGTGGCCCATTCCCTGGTTACTCCCCGTGTATTTAAGCCCTGTGTTTTCCTGTGCTCTCTGTCGCGTCGTCTGTTTTACTCCATGTCCGTCTGCAGAATTCTGTGTAACCCGGTGTTCAGTCTGCGTCTCTCCGCCATCTTTCTTTGTGCTTTTTGTTCCTCCTCCCGTGAGTGTTTGGTTTAAGTTGAGTTCTTTAGTTTTCCTCAGTTTAGGTTTGTTTACTCCCCGCTCTGCTCTTCCTGTTTTTGTCACCTTATCACCTCTGTAAATAAACATTCACTCGCACCCCAGCCAGTGCCTGCATTTTGGTTCCTTTTCTCAATTCACCACACGACTGCTGCGCAGTCGTGACAGCGTCGTGTCCACTTTGTGTTCACGTCTTTGTGTGGAATCGTTTACCTCCTCGCATTTTCTGTTTTAGCTGTTTGGTGGTTGTTGAAATAGTTTTGTGAGCTTTAACCTGAGATTCTGGTGTTTTCCGGCAAAATACATTTATATTTAAAAGTCGACTCAGGATTTAATGAATCGATATCGCTTTATTCAAGCTACTCACTTCTCTCTATCCGCCTGCACTTTCAAACGTACACATGTAGGACTACAGGAATATCTGGACCACGGCCAATCAGAGAGGTCCCGCCCCTGACCATCTCTGATTGGTTTAAACCACGATATGGGCATAATGTGTCTGTTGTTGACCACACAGAGACTTTCAGAGTTGCGGAGAATTTCTTTTTTTTGTACTCAAATGGCTGGTCACATCGGTGCAACCTAGGATTTTTTTTTAGTCACACCATTGAGAAATTAAGTCGCATATGTGACCAAATTGGTCAGACTCTGGAGCCCTGATGAGTGCTGCCAGCATTGCTGCAGAGGTTGGAGGTGTGGAGGGGTCAGCCTGTCAGTGCTCAGACCATACGCCACACACTGCATCACATGGCTGTCATCCCAGAAGGAAGCCTCTTCTAAAAATGATACACAAGAAAGCCTGCAAGCAGTTTGTTGAAAATGTTTCCAGAAACTACAGTTAATTGAGGGAACCATGAATGCCAACATGTACTGTGACACACTGAAGCAGAGCATGATCCCTTCCCTTCACAAACTGGGCCACAGGACAGTATTCCAACATGATAACAACCCCAAACACACCTCCCAAAAAAAGACCAGTGCCTTGATAAATAAACTGAGGTTAAAGGTGCTTGACTGCCCAACCATGTCTCCAGACTTAAACCCTATTGAGCATCTGTGGGGCATCCTAAAATGGAAGGTGGGCGTGCGAGGTCTCTAACATCCACCAGCTCCATGATGTCATCATGGAGGAGTGGGAGAGGATTGCAGTGGCATCCTGTGGAGCTCTTCTGAACTCCAAGCCCAATAATGGTGGCCACACAAAATATTGACACTTTGAGCACAGTTTGGACATTTTCACCTAGGGGTGTACTCACTTGTTTCCGGCGGTTTAGACATTAACGGCTGCATGTTGAGTTATTTTGAGACAGCAGATTTACACTGTTACACAAGCTGTACACTGACTACTTTACATTGTAACAAAGTGTCATATCGTTAATATTGTTCAATGAAAAGATATAAAATATTTACAAAAATGTGAGGGGTGTACTCACTTTTGTGAGATACTGTGTATATAATTGCTCGGTGCAGTGACTCCCAACCTAGGCGAATGGCTCCAGCTGATCCCAGGAACAACATCTGAGATCTCTGTCCAGAAGAGCGCAGTCCAAGGAACGGCTAAGATATTGCACAGGACCCTCAAGCTCCCAGGCCTCCAGTAGGGGACCCAAGCTTGGAGGATAAAGACCACTCATAGGGGCGAGAGGGGAATTTTTCTATACATATATACAAACTATAAGTGCAAAACTGAGTAGCACAATATGCATATGTGCATATGACCTGTCTGTAATTATTTGGACCTGAGTGGAGTTGAACAGGGTGTGAATGAAGTGCACACTCTGCTGTTCTGGTACTTTGGCTCCTATGATAAGCTCATCTTGGAGCTCTTTAGCAGTAAAGAAGTTTTTTCTTGTTTGTCATCACATATATGAGCTTATATGACTTAAGAACACAAACCATCCAAACCACAAAAGCTTCCTTTTCCAGTTCTCCCTGTGACACCCATTGCTATGTATGTCCTGCTCATTGTACTGATTTTATCTCAGTGTCAGATTGGTTAGATAAAACTTTCAGTGTTGTTCTGTCAAACAAAAAGAAATGTCTTTTAGACTTACACAGACTGAAGCTTGCGTTGATGCTCCTGCAGCTGAATCTTTAAGGGTTTATGAGTTGAGCAGCAGAAGTGAGAAGCAAAGGGTGCAGACGTGCTATTACCAAATCAGGAAATATACACATACACATTTCCTCTTACTGCAGCCAATGAGCATGAAATATGGTCAGACCTCTGCTGCTCGGCTGATTTTTCCATACAAAATTGCATGTCCCGTTACCACTATCACTACTGCAAAAAACAGAAGTCACAAACCTCAAACAGAACCTGCGAAACCTGGAAAAATCTCATTTGTTACTCAACACAAAGACAGAAAAGGGAGAAAACTGGGTGAACTGAAATTATATACACACATGAACAAAAATGAGCTCATCAGCCTTTGTTTTCTCCTCAGTTTTGTCACATTCAGATCATCTATTTGCAACTCTTTCAACTTCAACATTCATAAAATGTTGATTTGGTGATTGGTTGTCCTGCTCTTCAGCTTCAACATTCAAATTTAAGATGTTTATTTTCATTTACACCGCAAAACACAAGTGGTTACACAGAGTAATGAAACTCTTACTTTGCAGGTTCCTCTCACACAACTAAATAAAAACTAATTAAAAAAAAGAATAGACTTCACTCTGACATATAAAATAGTAAAACAAGTGCTTATGTAGCTTATGTGTGGGTGTAGTCAGAATATAAAGTGCAAGTAGTTACAGCACTGTCACAGTGGTAATATATACAGAGTATGCAATATTAAAATGTTTATATTTATGAAGTTGTGTTATATGTAAATTTGCAGTTTTATGTAAATGTATAAAACTGCAAATTTACAGGTCAAAGATAATCAAACTTCGACCATAAGTCAGTGATTCAGTAGCCTGATGGCCTGTGGACTGTTCTTGCTGTGTGCTGTGGGTGGGTGTGGTCCTTTATGATGTTGTGTGCCTGTACTGTTATCAGTACGTGTTGGATACACTGTGTATGTTAGCGCAGGTCTACAGTAAGCCAAACTCAATTTTCATGAGCCGGGAAACTGAGCGTCTTGCTCCTTTATTACAGTCTTCTCCACAGCTAACAATTCTTTACAACTGTGGCTTGAATAGCTCCATGAAAGGGTAGAGTGAAATTAAAAATAAACAAGGAAATAAAATATTCTTTAGCTCTTTGACATGTGAAATAAATGCACCAAAAGAAATGGCTACTGCTAGAATACATGCATGACAGTTAGCCTTAGCTGCTACTAATGATAAACAGTCGTTTTAGCAATCCTTTGATATGCAGATTATATCGCTAGCGTCATTGCTATGTTAATAAACATAACTCTAAGCAAAATCAGCTTCTGGGATAAGACTAATCCCTGGTACAAACACACAAAACAATCTCTAAATCAGCTCTTATAGAACATATAAAGTGAACCAGAACATTCAATAAACTTACAGCCATTGCTTTCAAAGGTGTAAATAAAGATTCAGGACACAGGAGGTGAAGTTCAGACATGGATAGGCAGGTTTTCTGTACAATGGCCGTCCGTCAAGACACTAAGTCTGGACTTCGTAATTTCGCACTGGAGTCCGGACTTCCCGAGAACGCAGCGCGATTGTTCTACAGTTGCAGTGTACTTGATGACGTCTCCGTTCCGGAGTTTTTACTGCCATCCCCTCTTAATTTAACTATGATTAGTATTTGCAATAGAAATTACACATGACATTAAAAAAAAATTATACATCATGTAGTAGATTTTTAAGAAAAAAAGATAATTTAAAAAAGTATCTCAAGCACTTTAGCAAAATTCTCATATCATCTGTTTCATAATGTTTAATAACCTTCAAACAGTTAAGCACAATCAGGGTCTTAGGGACATTTATTGTCTTTTGCATTTTTAATTTTAAACCATCTTCACTGTGTTGAGTGGAATATAGCCAAATTTGTCAAACAATTTTTTTTTAATTGGTTTTTTTTTATTGTTTTTTTTTTTAATTGCGGTGTAAATTCATTAAATGAGCCTAAAATGGCGAAGCTACAGAGATGCATCCACCTTTATGCCTATGGACAAAAAGTGTCCCATTGAAAACCATTATAAACGCTATTTTTCATTGTACCATCAATTTAATTAAATTTAGTGTCATCCTTTACTGATGACCCGGACTTTGGAGTTTGGGCCTTAAATTTGTGATTTTTTCATTTGTCCACCAGGTGGCGCCCTTTTTTCTATATTTCAGCATTGAATTAATTCAAGCCAAAAATTCATATTTTGGGTGAACCGTTCTTCTTTAAAAAGTGGAAAAAAAGAGTGGTGTTGTGTGTCACTATCAATGACCTTTATATTTTTTAAAAAATATAAAGGTCTTTATGCCTAAAAAAGAGAAAAAGACACAAACACACTTTTTTCCCCAAAAGTATTCAAAAGTATTTTCTCTTAGACGGCCACACTGCAACACAAACAAATTAAATACAAAAGCAAAGATCAAAACCAAATTAGAATTTATTTTTCCCTTTAAGCATATTTTTTATACACCACTGCGGTTAAATGACCCATAACCCCGGAAGTAGTCGTGATGGCACGCCATGGAAATGCGCATGAAGCAGAAAACTAAGTATCTCTCATCTTACACTGTCAGTGGATCATATTAGCGACACCAATATCTGCAAATTGTGAGCCAAGAGGAGATCGGTGGGAACAGCCATTTGATAATTTTGACAAACTGAAGGACCAAGTCGAGGCTCTGCCCCGTACTTTCAGCGCAAAGGTATGGCGTGCGCTAAAGTGCCTTTAGCGCGCAAAATAAACACCCCGCTGTCGGGAGTATGAAAAGGGCTGATGTTTTCGTTTGAAAAAGTGAAAAATAAGTATCGTTACATTACCATTCAGTTTGAGGGTTACAACATAAAATGATATTTTTTAAATCTTACGATGGCGGTGACAACTTCCTTCCGGTCTATGACCTAGTTGTTTACTTCATTTCTTGCTCAGTGTTGCCCAAATCCTCTAGGTTTATAGTCAACGACAGTAGATCACTTCTAAACATCGGTAATAAGGTTCCACATGTAATCGTGGACACTTTTAAACCCGACCGAGCCAGGCCGCCGGACGGTCTAACAATAGACCGTCCGGCGGCCTAGCTTCTTACAGCCTACGCTGTATAACACCAGTGTCTGTGGCAGTGAGTTTCAGCAGCTGTGGAGTTTTGCACTTTTATAGAAGACTGTCCACTTTTCTTAGGCTTGCTGCATATTAAGTTTTATTAGTTTACACTTTAGTAACACAGTTTAGTCAGCGGAAAGGTCGATATTTTTTTTGTTACCAGTGCAGAAACGTACACAAGGTAGGCTATTTTTTTTTTTTTTTCTGTGGAAAACTGAGTTTCATGTGAAGTGATTCATGTATACCTAAATTATTATTTTTTACATACCCAGTTTGTCTCTATTATTTTTGTTTTGAGTTATATATGTTCATTATTATTAATGTAGCTCTCTCAGAAAAAATAGAGTGTTTGCTTTCATAGGTTGTTACCTACATGTAGAAAACTGAATATCCCACAGCACCTCGGCCAGGGATCTTCAACCTGCAGCTCTAAAGCCACATGTGGCTCTCCGGCCCCTCCACTGTGGCTCTTATAAGACCATGTAAGTTATGTTTTATTATAAAGACAACAAGAAAGGGTTCAATTAGCAGTTTGTTTTTTATGAAATATCTGCATTGACTATCCACAGAATGTACAAAGCTTTTAAAAGTGATTTAATGTTTCTTAGCTTCAAAACTGTTTGCTGTAATTTTCAAGTTGGTTGCTCATCTTTCCTAATTTTCAATTATTATGGAAAGGACTCACTTAGCTGGCTTCATTTTAACAAATACTTTTTTCCGTTGTGAAGGTTAGATGATTCATTTTCTTATAAAATCTTTTTTTAGGCTCTAGACAGGTTTTGTAGCAGCAGGGGAAAAGGGGCCCTTTGAACTGAAAAGGGTGCTGACCCCTGACCTAAGCCATGAGGTCAACACAAAACAAATACAGAAAAATTATTGACAGAAAAATGGAACGGTTACTTTCAAGGCTACAGGTGAAGGTGAATGTTTGTGTAAATGCAGATATGCATCAGACTGACAAAGAAAAGAGTGTTAAAAGATTTTTAATTTAGAACTTTAACTTTATATGCAAACCTGAACTTACTGATAACACACAGCAGCCATATTGAACACATGTAACTGTAATGAACCAAATAAAACAGAAAAATGCAGGCAGCACTCATCATACTGTGTATAACACAGCATGGGGTTGTATTTTTTTGTTTTCAGATGCTCCTGTCACTCCATTTCCCAGGTCATCACAGAACTCCCACACATGGAGCTCTCCTGCAGTATGTAATGTAATGCCCCAAACCGTCACTGGTCATCTTTCCATGGAAAGCAATTAATGCCCTCAAAGTGAACGACTTTCCTTGGAGAACCAGGTTGGAACGAAATTCAGTCAATGGAAATTCTGTTTGGTTTGCAAGGTCAGTATCAATCCACACGATATCTCCAATGTTGTAGCTGTGAGTAACTGTCCCTGCACAGAGCTCATTTCCTGTCGTGCTGTCTTGTTTGGACTTCTGATGGACACAGAGATGGATTGGAGAGTGGCCTGAGGCAGGTAGACTCAGGTAGGCCGAGTCCTGCTTCCACAGCAGTGCCAAGATGAGCCATAGCAGGCTCTCTGAGGATAGAGAAGGCAGGAGAAACAAATGGCACTTCCCTTGTCATCCCTTTGCTGAGGTAGAGGTGCTGTGAAGAGCAGTGTTTGGTAAAATAAACACTTGAAATGTTCCTCATTGTCTTAACAATTACAGCAGAGATATTGCACTGAGCATGGATTTGGATCGCAGCAGACCTCAACGAGACAGCTTCAAACATTACACTAAGCAGCTCTGCTCTCCTCCTGTAGGTTTGCTGGGTCACACCATCTGTGGCAATGGCTTTCACCAGCTGCAGGACTGGGTTTTCACTGTCCTTCAGAACAGCATTTTGAAATGTGGAGCTGTCACAGAAGCCACAACATAAGCACTGAAAAAATGCATCAAATGCACAGGTATTGAGCACAGAGATTGTTGATTCCCTTAATCTAACAGGCTGATGAAGGTTTCCATTTTTTAATAATCCCACCTTCACTCTTTTGGCCCCAAAAGATTCATCTGCATGGAGCCATTTAGTACATGGAGAGAGGGAGGAAGTCCTCTTCCTTTTTTTGGGTGGAACAGCCAGGCCCCTCCAGTTCTCAACTGCATCTTCATGAGCCGGAGGAATGTTTGTGGCAGCATCAGATCCCACAAACGGGTGAGCATCCATTTTTATTTTGTCTTCTGCACTGTGAGTCGTCATGGATCCAGAATTGGCATCTGTGACTTTCAGTGATCCCACTGTTGCCTCATCCTTGATCTTTTCTTTTGCAGAACAAATCCGCATATTTCCCTCGATGAAGGAAAGATGACGAGCAATGAAGCGATCGACTCGAACAGGCAAGTTTTCATGTTTGAAAAGGCCGTGTTTTATGTTTTTGAACTCAGCTTCAACAGTGGCTGAACTTGCTGTGATGCTGGTGCTTTGGAAGAGAGGGACCATTATTCCTGTCCAGAGAGGCAAGTAACTTGCGAGTCTTATTATATGAGGAATAATCTCAGGGAGAAAGTGAATATTATCTCTATCCCGGTTTGCTCCAGCAAGTGACCTGCTCTCCTCGCATATTTCTGTTACCCACTGTCGTAGGTCAGTCTGGATCTCATCAAATGAATCCACTCTCTCACTTTCCTCTGTCTGTTCATCTGGAATGATGATGGAGTCTTGTGCAATTTGGGCTTTCAGGTATTTCTTGCACCTTTCTGAAGGAAGAGGGGCTCCAGAACTGTCATCACCCTCTGCCTCACTGAGGGCCACAACAGTGATAGCACGTAGGAGCTGTTTTGCATGGTCCAAGTATTGTGACTGAAGACGTTTTGCTAATGACCTGACAAAGAAATCTTTAACGCGGTGCGTTTGCTTCTTCAGGCAGTCCCACTGGCATATCATCTTGATGCAGCGTGCAACATCAACCCTGATAAAACAGGGGGGGAGTCTGGCAGACTGGGTTCCAAGAAGGACATGAAAGTATTCATTAAGGTAGGACTTCAGATCAGGATGAGGAGTGAAAGCCTTGACCAGAGCTCCCAGAATTCCCAGAGAAATGTCCCTCACAGCTTCCTTTGGCACAGGTGCACCTGCACGAATCCATTCTGTCATCCAGTTTGCGATGGCATTAACATCATGTTTCTCTGACAGCATTTGCACCACTGGGACACTGGGGCAATTGTTTTCTGTCAGAATACCTTGATAAAGGAAGATATGATCAGATTTGCCAGATTTGGTCTCAGCAGTTTTTTCACAACTGAACCGGTTGCATCAAAACACACAGTTGGGGGAGATTTTTTTGACTTGTAAACATGCATCTGATCTTGACTCCAGTAGTGACAGAAAAACCTGTCCAGTCCAATATCTCGAATGCTACCACTGTGAGGAACACTATATTTTAATAATTGCAGAGATGCAATGGGATCCATGTCCCCTAATTCCAAGTCTTTTCTCTCTTGTTTGGATTTTTACAGAGTGGCCAAATTTGGAAGGTGGCTTGGCTCAAAATCTCCAACATCCATCAGATCTGCTGCCTTCGCTGACCTCCATACAGCTGGTTCCATTCTGCCCTCACACAGCTCTTTAGCGATCTGTTCACACCAAGGGCGTAGATTTGGTTTTGGCATTGGTGGGGACGGATGATTCAACCACCGAACCCTGCCCTGTTTCTTCTTTTTTTTTTCCTTTTTGTCTTTGCTTCTTAATAAAAAAAGGAGAAATATACTTGCTGTCAAGAGATGTACTCTAAGACACTTCTTCAGCTGAGAATCAGAGAGGAGAAACACACAGTTTTACTTACATGCAAGGGCAGCCACAGAGCATTCACACTTGGAGTGAGGGCTCCAAGACTCGCGCTCTGCCACTGCCCTGGTCTTTATTTATACAACAGTGAATACGTTTGTTCAGTGGAATGTTGATGCGTGAGCATGTGCGAATATGTGTGTGTGTGTGTGTGTGGTGTGTGTGCGTGTGCCAGGAGAGGCTCCTCTACCTGGTACAAAGTGAAACTGCTTATTAAGCTCTTATCTAGCAGGTACTGCTCCTTCCCTGCATGATAACGGGTCACAGTGAATCAAAACAGTCTGAGTTATAAAGAGGTCATCATGCAGTATTCTATCATATGCAAACTTATATTATTAAAAGATTATACTGACTACAATTTTCTATTGACACTTGCCTACATACGCTATTCTACATGCTTTTAAACCATTTAAAATTACAATTCATAGTTTTATATGTGAATTATATAATGTTAAATTACTATTAAACAAATGACTGACTAAGTATTTTAGACTTCAGTTTACTTCAGCCATATTCCATATAAATCAGGTATCATACAAAAATAAAAATAGCTTCAAACACAGTCATTACAATAAAAGAATATGACTTTAAGGACTTAACAACATTACTTCAGTTATAGTACACCAACATCTCTTACACATTAGCACTAAGTGAACACTGAATGACCTGCTGGGTTTTGTCCGTAAAACTACTCATCTAAGATTACCACAAAGTAAAAGATCTCTCAGCAAAATTATGCAACATTTTAGGCACTATTGCCCCGATCAGCTCAGTGAGCTGGGATTTTTTATTCTAAACATGAACTACTGTTACAGCAACAGACATGGACTACTGGTGCCCCACACAACAACTCAATGTCCACTATGTGAAGGAGCCAAACACATGCCTTCTCCTCTCGTTAACTGAGATTAACTGCTGGCATATTTGTTTTACATCTATACTGTCCAGTCTCTCCTGGTGGACATGGCAACACGTTATTCATGGTAACATACGATCTTAGACTGAAGTGGGACAAAGCTGAGCACATAGGAGTGGTATATACATATATACATATACATATATGTATATATATACTTGGCTGACCTCCCTCCGTGCTACCTTGATTTTAGCCTCTAGCCTCCTTCTCCTTGGAGGGTACTATATATATACAGTTAAGCCCATAATTATTCATACCCCTGCCGAATTTTGACTTAAAGTTACTTTTGTTCAACAAGCAAGTTCTTTTTTGAGCAGAAATGACACAGGTGTCTCCCAAAAGATAATAAGACGATGTACAAGAGGCATCATTGTGGAAAAAAATATTTCTCAGGTTTTATTTATATTTTAGCAAAAAGTATCATGTCCAGAATTATTCATACCCTTCTCAATAATCAATAGAAAAAAGCCTTTATTGGCTATTACAGCAATCAAACGCTTCCTATAATTGCAGACCAGCTTTTGCATGTCTCCACAGGCATTTTGCCCATTCATCTTTAGCAATGAGCTCCAAATCTTTCAGGTTGGAGGGTCTTCTTGCCATCACCCTGATCTTTAGCTCCCTCCACAGATTCTCAATTGGATTCAAGTCAGGACTCTGGCTGAGCCACTGCAAAACATTAATGTTGTTGTCTGCTAACCATTTCTTCACCACGTTTGCTGTATGTTTTGGGTCATTGTCGTGCTAAAATGTCCACTGGTTCCCAAGGCCAAGTTTTTCTGCAGACTGCCTGATGTTGTTGTTGAGAATCTTCATGTATTGCTCTTTTTTCATGGTGCTGTTTACTGTGATTAGTTTCCATGGTCCATTGGCTAAAAAAACACCCCCAAAGCATTAGGTTCCCACCACCATGTTTGACAGTGGGGATGGTGTTCTTTGGGTTGAAGGCTTCTCCATTTTTATGCCAAATGAAGGCAACATCATTGTGACCAAATAATTCAATTTTTGTTTCATCTGACCATAACACTGAAGACCAGAAACCTTCTTCTTTGTCCAGATGAGCATTTGCAAAGGCCAAATGAGCTTTGGCATGCCTTAGAAGTGCCTGGAGAAGTGGCGTTTTCCTTGGTCTGCATCCGTGGAACCCAACAGTGTCCATTGGACTGTCTGCCTTGAGACATTGCCACCAGCAGAGCCCAGATTCACCAGAATGACCTTGGTGGTGATCCTTGGATTCTTTTCACCTCTCTCACTATTCTCCTGGCCAGCACAGGTTTCACTTTTGGCTTCCGACAACGTCCTCTGAGATTTTCCACAGTGCGGAACATCTTGTATTTTTAATAATACTTTGCACTGTAGCCACTGGAACTTGAAAACATTTGGATATGGCCTTGTAGCCCATTCCTCACTTGTGAGCAGCCAGAATGCACAGCTGCAGGTCCTCACTGAGTTCCTTTGTCTTAGCCATGAATGTCCACAGACCACCTGCAGAGAGCTGCTGTTTTTCACCTGTTGAGTTGATTAAAACAGCTATTTCCAATTAATCAGGGTAATTAGGATGCTTTAGAACAGCTTTGACTATTTGGAATGGATGGAACTTTGGATTTTCCCACAGACTGTGACAGTTTGTGAAGGGTATGAATAATTCTGGACATGATACTTTTTGCTCAAATGTAAATAAAAGCTGAGAAATATTTTTTTCCACAATGATGCCTCTTGTACATCATCTTATTATCTTTTGTCAGACGCCTGTGTCATTTCCAGTTAAAAAATAACTTGCTAGTTGAATAAAAGTAACTTTAAGTCAAAATTTGCCAGGGGTATGAATAATTATGGGCTTAACTGTATATCATATATATCATATCAGATATATCATATATATCAGTGGGCAAGAGACGAAAACAGGGCGTTGTTGGAATGCTACTACGCAAGTAACCCTGGCGGAAGGGGTTACATGAATAGGATGAGGGACCTATGGATTCTTCGATACCCAACATCCACAATGACGGCGAAACAACTAGTAGCTCAGTGTTCCAACATTCGAAAGAAGGGACTGCTCTCACAGCTAGAGATTGACGAGGTACAACATAAATGCTACGGCAAGGAGGAGTCAGGGCGCCAGGTCAGGGGAGATATCATCACCCCACCGAGATTGGGTACATAGCCCCAAGTGCGATAGGAGAAGGATTGTTGAGTGCGAGAGGAACTGACCTGAAAGATAGGATCATGGCCAAGCTTGAAACCTGGATCCCCTGTAGCCGGTTACCAAGATTACGTGAAGTACCCTCAGAAGGTCTGCTAGATGATGTTAATGCAGCACTACGGACGATACCTACAACCACGATTACCGACACTAACAAGCTGATCTACACTACGGCAGCAGTGATCAGTGAGATGCTTGGCTACAAGTTGAACAGCCACAAGGGGCAATACCCTCCATGGAGAAGGAGGCTAGAGGGCAAGATCAAAGTAGCACGGAGGGTTAGCCAACTAACGGAGTTGCAGAAAGGCGCGACAAAGAAGGTGCATAAGAAATACAGCAAGCTGTCCATACCTGAGGCCTTGGAAACTGCCAAGCAAAGACTCACAGCCTTGGCCAGCCGCTTGAGGAGGTACACCAGAGAGAGAAGGCAGGAGAATAAACCAGCTGTTCTCCACAGAACCAGCAAAGGTGTACTCTCAGTGGCAAGGAACAATAACAGAACAGCACCACCAAGGCTGGAGGCGGAGCAATACTGGAAGAGCATATGGGAGAAGGACGCAACCCATAACGGCAATGCTCAGTGGCTAGTGGATCTGAGGGCAGACCATAGCGACCTCCCTGAACAGGGTCCAGTAACCATCACAGTGGCAGATATCCAAGAAAGGGTCTCCAGTATGAAGAGTTGGACAGCACCAGGCCCCGACATGGTTCACGCCTACTGGCTGAAGAAGCTGACTGCACTCCACGAGCGTCTGGCAGCACAAATGAACCAGCTGCTAGTTAACGAGAGACACCCGGAATGGCTAACCGAAGGTCGGACGGTCCTGATCCCCAAGGACCCCAAGAAGGGACCGGTCCCATCCAACTACCAACCAATAACCTGCCTCAGTACTACATGGAAGCTCCTGTCAGGCATCATATCGGCTAAGATGAACAGGCACAGAGCGCAGTCCTGGGAACAGCTAAGATACTGCGCAGGACCCTCAAGCTCCCAGGCCTCTGGTAGAGGACCCGAGCTTGAAGGATAAACTGCCCGCAGGGGCGTGCTGGGTGTTTTGGTTTTTTTATATGCATGTATATATTTATATGCAGTGTTGGGTAAGTTACTTTAAATTAGTAACTTAGTTACATTACTAGTTACTTCTATCAAAAGTAACTCAGTTACTTAAGTTACTCGTTACTTTCAGAGTAACGAGTTACTAGGGAAAGTAACTTTGGTTTTACTCAGAATTCTCTTGTTAATGTGTTGCTTCCGTAACTGGATACCCAGCAAGATTGCCAGTCTTCTAGCTTGCTTACTTGCCACAAGTGCACTGTGCCACCTACCAATAGAAAGGAAAAAAATAATGTGCACATTTCCACGAGAGAAATCCCACGTTTAACCGTCGTAGACCGCCACCATGATTCTAGCCTACGTCACAGCGTCAGGTGCGCTTTTTACATCCAACACAAAAACTGCAGTCGTGGTGCTTTCGATTGTACTCAGAACTCGGAAATTCTGCCTTCTGAATATGAAGATGTAGGTAACACCAGACTGCAGATGAGCTGCATACAGAGCTGGACTGGGACAAAAACTCGGCCCGGGCATTTTGACTAGAGACCGGCCCACCATTATAGGAAAAATCATAAAGCCTTTGAATGAAAACAAACGCTGTGACAGTGATGTACACTGTCTTGTTGGTATATATGTATCGATCTATCAATCGTTTGTTGTAAGACTCAGATAATTATTTCTTTAAAAGCGAGACATTTTAAATGAGAATAATAAAGAAAAGTATTTCCTTGTGCCCCCCTTTCCCTGTTAATGCCCTACCTGGCCCCCTGGCAACACTTTGCTAGATCCGCCCCTGCACAGTTACCAGCTGTCAGCTACATAGAAAAGGATCCTGGTGTTATTTGTCTCTCAGAAACAGCTCATAACTTCCCTTCAACTCATTCATGTGACCTAAAAGGTAAACCTGTTTCTCCATCACCTGTTCAGCTCTGATGATTCAGTAAGGACATCTCCTGGTTTCATCTGCATGTTTCCCTCTCACCAGATAACCAAACTGATATCATGACTAGCAGCTTCACAGCTGTGGCTCCAGCAAACATCAGCTGATACTAGAAATTAATATTAAATAAATTCTAACAACAGCTGATCACGCTTAAACGTGCTGCTGTTGTTTAGCGCGACATCCGCTGGTTTCCTCTTTCTGGCGCAAAGTGGGCGATAAATAAACAAGAGAGAAAAGCCGATCAGCTGATCATTGATCAGTTTCGTGATTGAAGTAGCAACGGGAGAGGGAGAGAGACAGAATGAGAGAAGAAGAGGCAGCTGTGCAGCAAAGACACAGAATAACTCCAGCTTTGTGTCTTTTTCATTGTAGCTGAAGTCCGGGACAAACTGTGTTCCTTTTCACCTCAGTACGAAACGCGTAATATTTTCTCTGAATACGAGACGATTCTGTTTTTTAGGGCACAGTTGGCAACTCTAATAATTAACCTTATGAACAAAATAAAGTTCAACATCAGTAACATAGCACCCACCCAGCTGTATAGAAACTCCGCCATGCTAGCTAGCACGCAGTACGAAAAAGTCAGCATAACGAAAATAAACTCCACCTAAACTTGGTTTATATCTGACTCCGATAGACTGCAGGTCATAACTTCTTACCTGAAGTTCAGTTCACCTGACACTCGGACGGGCGGCTGCCTCGGGTCTCTCCTCTTGCCTCCCTTTTCCTTCATCCACCTGCTGGCCTCCACCACTTGCTAATGTTACTGAATCTGTGGAAGCTCCGCGATATCCACCACACGAAGTAACGAATAACGAGTCTATCTAAATCCCAGTAACGAGTAACGCGTTCCTGGTTTTGGCATAATAACTAGTTACCGTGCTCGTTACCACAATAATAACGTAGTTACTGTAACGCGTTACTTAATAACGCGTTAGTCCCAACACTGTATATATGTATATATATATATATATATATATATATATATATATATATATATATATATATATATATATATATATATATATATAGATAGATAGATAGATAGATAGATAGATAGATAGATATAGATGTAGATATACAAAACATGAATTTTACAATGTTTATTTATCGGATAAAATAAGTTAAATGTCACCATTAGCATTGTCCGGCCAGACAACAGACCCGGGGTGTCCAAATTCAGGGGTGTGTGCCAAAAAGTGATTGCTTGTATTTAAACTGCTATAAATAACTTGTTGGTCTATAATATGTGAAACATATGTCAAATACAACCCTCATGAATGATATCAAGTCATCTTGAGCAACAAACAACATTCCGGTAACAAGGTAGAAGCCGCAATCAGTTTTTGGCAGTGACTTTTATGTATCCTTGTTTTATGCAGTTATAAAAATTCTTGTTTACTTTAAAAATCTCTCTTTTAAGAGTAATCTGGCCAAGACAGCAGCTGAAATTGCAACAAATGCAAAAATAGTTCTGAAAACATATTTTAGGTGGACAAAAGGAGGCTGATTGATTATAACGTAAGTACAATAACACAGATATTTGAGGTTTACACAGCTACATTCTCGCCTGGAAATATGTTAAAAGTTTATTTTGCGACCCAGAAAGAGTAATAAGAGTAATATTAAAACTAAGTAGCTGCAGTAGCCATTGTTGGAAACTGGAATTGGCTGGGCCAGTCTGGGATATGGTTTTTCAATTTTGTTGTCCGGGTGGAAAATCGGGAGAAATTGGGGAGAATGGTGGCTCCGGGAGATTTTCGGGAGGGGCACTGAAATTCTGGATTCTCCCGGAAAAATCAGGAGGGTTGGCATGTATGGCCTAGCATAGCCTGTAATGTTATTATGACGGACACATTTTATGAGTGAACTTGACTTTAAGTGACTTACAGGTTTCTTTGAAAAATACTTTCTTATATCCAGGTTCTTCCTCTTTGCTGCCATCCTCCTCTCCTCCTTGCAGGTCCTCGCAGCGCAGGCTTACCGCTGCTAAACTAAACAGAGCTCCCTGACAGGCACAGCCAATCACATTGGCCATATTTGTCACATGACTCCAGTAGAGAACATAATTTAACTCTTTCTGCACCGCTGGGTGAATGAGACGTTGGCAGATCGTTTTTTTCTTTCTATCGGGTTTGTTTTTCTTTACTGGAAGAGATCAAATTATTGGTGGGGACCATTCAATAATCGCTGGATATTGGTGGGGACATGTCCCTTCCGTCCATGCCAAATCTACGCCCTTGGTTCACACAGGTTTCCAGACATGAACCGCTTGGAGTGGCCAGTGTGCAGGGAGAGATCTGTATTTCTCATGAAACACTGGAGCACCATTGGACTATTAATTGCTGGCTGTCTGTCACATGTCATTTCTAACTGGCCATGACTCTCCTTACAGTCGCCTCTAATGTCCAGATAATTATTGGTGACAGTTGGATGGACCTTTGCTCTTCGGAACACAAGTGTACATGTGTTTTTGATCTTCTTCCATATAAGATCGTTGATGATATGAGTCCAAGTGCCAGGCTTCAAAATTGTGTATTCTCTTTTTTGGGTAGGGGAAAACTTGTCATTGTATTCAACCTTTTCAGGCATAAATTTAACCCAGTCCTCAAAAGGGACTTCAAGTTCAAAAGCTTGACAGTTTTCTTGTCCAGGAGAAATGCAACGTGAATCTAACTCTCCTTCACTATTACTTTCCTGATCACTGATTTCCAAAGCTGACCAGATGTTGTGTCTATTTAGCTTCACAAAAGTGTACAGGGCCTTTGCTGACATCTTGTCTTCTAGCTGCTGACTCAGCTCTTTCCAGACTGGGGCAGCTGGAGTGGCTATTTTGCCATTTTGGACTATAGCCTCTTTTGAATTGCAAAAATGGAAACCTTGTCTACAGATGGCTTTCGAGGCATCTAAATAAAAACGACACTATGATTAGGATGGAGCAAAACATGACTTCTGACCTATATATTCAGCCAGGAGCAACCCCTCCCCCAAGTTCTCCACCAATCTACACTTTGATATTTTGTGGAATTCTTGTTTTTAAGATGGAGCTATTTAATTTGTGAATTTTATTGACTTGAGTCTGAGTGTTTAACCCATTAACATGTACTGTACAGCACTTTAGTCCAGTGTACTGGATGTTTTTAAAGTGCTTTAGAAACATTTTTTTTAAGTATTCTTGGATTTGCAAATTTGCAATTGCTGTATTTTTGAAAATGTTTAACATTGAAAAAAATCCCTTTCACTTAGCTATATCAGTTAGCTACAGTATATCATATATTAACTCAGTAACTAAAACCTCAGTATTTTAAATGTAAGCTTACCTTGTTCAGAAATCAGATGTAACAGCTGTTCTAAGAACCCTTCAGACACAGTAATGCCAAATAATACTTTTTTCTGCCAAAAAAAAGTGTATTTGATGCAAAAGACTGCTAGCTTGTTCGTTTTTCGAAAAGTGTTCATGGGAGTGTAAAATGTTCAAATGTAGTTTTCAATAAAGTTTTTTTAATCCACTCTAAAAACAAATAAATACTCAAGCATTTGCATCGTAGTTTTATGAACGAAAAGTGATTGAAGTAAAGAAATTAAAGGGAAAAAAATCTACACTTATACAAATTTAGCTGATTAAATACAATAAGAAGAGGGGGGTTTTTTAACAGAACTTTATTGAACAAATGAACACACAAAGCGGCAAGTCATTTGAAAAAGACATTTTTCAGCAATAATACCATAACAGAATATCTCAGAAACCGTAGCAGCACAAACGATGATTTTACCTGCACAAATCAGCACAAACGTAGCACTAAAAAAGTAGACCACTTTGGTCTGTTTTGGAGCAGTCTGGGGGGATGGTGACCTTTGAATGACCTATAAAATAAAGTTTCATATCTCAAAAACTGTAGCAGCACAAATGCTAATTTTACCTGCACAAATCTGCACAAACGTAGCACTAACCGCGCCGCCTATTTGCCTTTACGTTTCAAGTGGGTGGGGTCAGCTTCGCTCTGCTGTTTAAGCACCAGGTTTATGAACTTGCTAGCTCGCTAGTGTTAGCCTAGCGTTGCTGATGCCTCTCGGCTCATGTTAGTTAAAAATAAACCCAAAACTTTAAAAATCTTATATAAAAATCTCTCAGTGAAATTTTTTTGTTGATTGTTTGAAAAGCAGCTATTTGATAAGACCCCAGACGAAACCTTTTCAGAAAGTGCAGCTGTTAGGGGGCGGGGCTTGTTTTCAATCCATATAAACCTTTATAACATATGAACTGTATATTCTCAGCCCCTGTATTTATTTTAATGCTTTGTGGCAGCTTTTGACCATCTGTGGCATCTATTAATGTCAAATCTAGCCTTTATTTAACAACATAAGCAAACTGCTTTTATATTTAACAAACATGTCTGTTTAATTACATTTTAAATGAAAATAATAATAATAGTATTTATTATGTTAAAAAATGTGTTTAAACACAAGTTTTGTTGTGAATGTACAAACCAGCCATAAACCAGATCAGTGGCCTGTTAAATGGTTAAAGTCTGAGTTGGCTTTATAGTTGAAAACAAAGTAACTTAACCTTCTAAAGAATGACGTTAAATTCCACAGTTGAATCCTAAGAAACATTATGTTACATATAAACTCTGCCATATGTTAGTTCTGGTCATTTTGCTTATTAGAAACTTTATATATTGGAAGTTAACTTTTAACAAGCATGTAATGATTATATTTAAATTAGGTGGTCTTTTTTTAAACACATAACTCTTCAGGCCTAAACTGACAGTGCCAATACCACACATTCAGACACAGTAGTAGATGGTGTTTTTAATACTATATGTGTTAGTCTAATTTGGTTGTATGGGGTCTACATTGACCCTCTGTGTTGTAAGTTATAATGATTGCACAGCCATTAAGGATCAGATCAGCTTCTAAATGATTTTCTGTTTTTTCTCCCTCTGCTTGCTTCTTATGCTGGGCAGACACTGTGCGATTTTTTTCAGTCGCGTTATTCAGCTTCAGCTCAAACTGCACAATTGACTCGCAGGGGTTAGAAGTTCATAGGTCACGATGCAGGGTCTCACACTATACGGCCCGATGCTCTGATGCGACCTGAGTGCTCACACTGTGCGTCCATAAAATGAAGGTTATAACAGAAAATCTGTCGCTCGCTCTCCCTCTCTCTCTTTCACTCACACAGACACACACACCACCATCATCAACTTTGCTAAATTGCCAATGAAAAACATTGATCAGGCAGCTGTGATTGAGCAGCAGTGTAGATCCAACTATTTTCACAGTTGTTGTGGTCGTGATAATTTTGTGAGGCTCGGATGAGCTTTCCAAAGTTCTACAAGTGCCTCCATCGCTTGTGTCCAGATCACACGCTGCACTGCTGTGCTGCTCCGTCTTTTTCACCGACATTTATGTGTTTGCGCGTGCGCAGTGTGAGCGGCTGCGGTGACACCCTCCCGACCAAGCGATTGATGATCGGGAGCTGGTCGTGAGGTGTTAATCGCTTCTCGTTACCCCACGTATGCTACACGATGAACGACACACGACGAAGGCCAAACTCGGGCCGATCAACAAAACGGTCGCACGACTCAAAAATCGGCTCAAAATGGGCCAAAACTCGTACAGTGTAAGCCCAGCATTACTGTCTTTGAGACCAGCGCTCCACACTTTACATCAAACTCTTACAAGTCTAGAAAAGGAGCTGGTGGACAAAAAAACATCAACTGAGAGGGAAAGATTTAGGTTTTCCAATATATTAGTAATTGTCAGTAACATTTATATTAATCAGGCTGAACTTTAATCATACTTTAGATCAGCCTGTTTTACTTATGGTTTCATTTGTGCTTTGGTTTGGGGAAGTTGTTTCTTTACTGATCTTTTCCAGTCTTCTCTTATTAGACCTAACTCTACAAGACATGCTGTGTAAGTAAATACAAACAGCAACAGTTTGGTCTGCATTTACTGAAAGATCAAATCCCCCACACTTAGTTTAGAGGGTCCACACTGTCTACACTGTATATAGTGAAGTCTGCAAGTTTTTGAACAGTGAAATTTGTTCAGTTTATTCCGCAGATCATCAGAATGAAAGTTATTGGCCATGTTTGCATAGCCCTTTTTAAAAATATGCTTTCATGACATTATTGTGTGTGGGGTGGTGGTCAGGGCTATCCAGACTGACACGTGGGACACTGAATGTCACCTCTCCGGTGGGGAGGGAGCCTGAGATCGTCTAAATTGGGGGCTGTTCTACAGTAAATGCAGAAACAAATGAGTTGGTGTTCCAAAAAATATGATTGTTTGCTTGCAGGACACCAGGAGAGATGAGTCCTCCCTCACAGATGGTGTGGTCAGTGAAGATGGTCGCCTGCAGGTTCGAGCTCATTGCATCTCCAACCCACATCCACTGCCACTGTACTTAAGGGAAGTTAAAGACTTTCTTCTGCACTTACATTTGGATCACCTCGATCCATGACAGTCATTCAGGCAGTCACATTCTAACAATGATGGTAATATGATTGTTGTTCAGCAGAACGGTGTCCAGGACGTTGGCTCATATACTTTATTACATTTGAAAATAAAAGTTGGGCTGATTTTAACACCAACACAGGAAGATTCAAGATTTATGGTCTTTATTGTCAGTACAACAATATACTCAGTATATGTCTGTGAAGGTTCTCAGTCATCCAGGTCATCGTAGTCAAAGGAGTTTGCAAAGAAAAAAGCGTCTGGACTTCTTTAAGTTGCTTGAAGACGTTTCACCTCTCATCCGAGAAGCTTCTTCAGTTCTAAGGTCAAATGGCCGAGAGTCCCAGATTTAAACCCAGTGGGGTATTTAATATACTCAGTATACAGCGTACCGAAATGCCATTTCACCCCAAGCCCCCCATGGTCCATTTATAAGAATATAAAAAATATATTTCCAAGAGATATGAAACTAGAAATTACAAATAAATAATAACTCGCTAAATTTGGGTAACGTTAAGAGAAAAGAAGGTCCTATTACTAACTATAGCTGTATAAAAGGCCCCAAAGTTCATAGAATAGGTTACTGGTGTTTATAAGTTTATATAAGTTCATTTAATATTCAGTCTTCTGTCAGTTTGGGCCAGCCCACCTTCTAGTGACATCATCCGGTTAGTAAGGTGGGCAGTTTAATGTCGGATGAGCAGTGTTGGTCTGGAGGGGTTGCACTAATTCCTGGGGAATGTTATGTGTGCGTAAATGACAAGAAGCCACACACACACACCCACACACATCTATGTACACTCGCTGTGTTTACAGCCCCAGGAATTGAGTGGTGACAATAAAGTGCCTCAAACGGAACCTCAAACTCCCTTCTTATTTCCTACTCTGGGATTCTTTGGCCTTAAGTGGTGTTCTGGCCGACACACCGGGGTGACCGTAGTGCTCCAAGTCTGAATCAGTGCCACAGCCGTGCCTCTCTTTGATATCTCCACCACAATAGCTATGTACAATAAACAAAGACAGGACAGAGACAATATGAGTGGATTGTGCAGTAGGTATTGAATACCAGGTTCAAGTTATGAGTCAGGATCTTGTAGACAAGACAGGACGAAGACATGTGCAAGATGCAAAATGTGCAATCTGTAGTTCCGGCGCACATTACAGCTTTACACCCCCACCTTCTCAGGACCAGACCGGAGAGAGACCAGGATGAACTCAAATAGAACTTAAGTAAAAACATGAAATCGCACCATAGTTTGGACCCGGTGTGGCGACCTAGCACGCCGCCATCATGGTCTAAGAAGTTTTGTGAATTATTCTTTTTGAATCATATTTGCATACAGTGTTATATTAATATAAGTGTTGTACTAGAAATGTTTAAGAATGTTTAAGAAATATTTAAGAAAAATTTAAGAAAAATTGTGTATGTTTCTGTTCTGTGTCCTGTGTACTGTTTGTTTGTATATGTGTCTTTTTGGCTGCTGTTACAACCAAATTTCCCCTTGTGGGACAATTAAAGGATTATTCTATTCTATTCTATGTCATGGATGATAAATGATGATTTTAAATTATTTTTAAAAAGTAAGTTACCACAAATTGTTTTTTCATTTTGTAGAAATTGAAAAGTTTGTCAGTGAGTAAACAATTAGTATTGCACAGTCAGAAACATCAAGTGATTCTTAGGGCTGGGTTTCAATGATCAATTTTCCAATTAAAGTCGATTCATTAAATCCTGAATCGACTTTTAAATATAAATGTATTTTGCCAGAAATGCCAGAATCTCATGTTGAAGCTCACAAAACTATTTCAACAACCACCAAACAGCTAGAACAGAAAATGAGAGCAGATACACGGACTCCACACAAAGACGTGAACACAAAGCACGGACGCATCACGATCTGTAAGATGTCGGCTTTCTTTCAGCTCACAGATTCTGATGCTGCAGGTTTTCTCTCTCTCCAACCAAAATTCACTGAACCAGCAGCAAACCAGCTGTTTTGACTTTTGGCTGTTAAAATTGACAGAGTCCTCATTAATCCTGTGCAAACGTACACCTATCTGCAACCCTGACATATTACAAAACAATAATATGATAAACTTTCCAGATTGGAGTGGTAAAGGAATCAAATATTTAGAACATATACTAGAAGGAACAGAATTTATTTCATTTGACAGACTAGTTACACAATATGGGATCAACAAGAAAAGATTTTTAGAATATCAACAAATTAAATCCATAATAAAAAAGAATTTCAAACCAGTTCAAGTTGAACTACAAACACCACCAAGTGTGGTTCAATTTCTTACTCTTAAAACCCCAAAATTACTGTCCAAAATATACAGAATGCTTTCTAAAACAGATGAATCAATATCACTTCCTATTGCAAAATGGGAAGCGGATTTATCAGTTAACTTAGACCAAAACTTCTGGTCTCAGATTTGCTTAAAAACCTTTCATTTAATTAGAAATCCCAGTCTTCAATTAATTCAATACATATACTACATAGAGTGCACTATACAGGTCATCGGATGTTCAAGATGGGCTTTACGTCTACCAACAACTGCTCACACTGCCAAACCAATTCACCGGACAATTACATCCACGCTCTTTGGTTCTGTCCACCAGTTCAGAAGTTTTGGTGCGAGATATGTGAAGACTTATCAAAGTGTCTGAAATGTAACATTCCAACTTCCCCTTTAGTGTGTTTGTTGGGCAGCTTAGATAATGTCACTACAGAAAGAATATAGCCGATATGGTTTTCACTGCCCTATGCATAGCCAAGAAAACAGTCCTCATGAACTGGAAAAATAAAAATAATCTTAATTCTAACCAATATAGAAATTATCTATTAGATTACATTAGTATTGTCTTGTGTAGTCTGGGAGATGAGTGGATGACGGGGTGGGTGCAGTTTTCTCTGTGGTGGGGTCGGGTGGGCTGCCCCGGGCTCTGTAGGGCCGGGTGGTGCTGCTGCTGTGGGCCCCGATCCGGATGGGCCTGGGCCCCCTTTCCCTGGCGGGTTGCAGAGTATGGGGGTGCTTACTGGGGTCAGCGGGGGAGCTGGCCCCAGGGAGGGGTCACTTGCCCCTCCCTTCCTTCCCTCCCCATCTCCAGCTGGGGAGGAGGAGTTGGCCGTCCGATTGAGGTCTGGATTGTGGGGCCTCCCTGCTGCTGCGGAGTCGGGCCGGTCTGCTTCTCTCCACCCCAGGAAAAAGGGTAACACTACCTGGGTCTGGGTGCAGTTTCCCCCTCCAGGGGCAAGGGTTGCTTGTTTTCTCTTCTTTCTTTCTCAACAGGTGATCCAGGTGATTAATATATGTATTTTTTGTCTGTTTGTTTTGTTTGTTTTTGTTTTTTGCCCTTTGTCACCGTTCTTCTTCCCCGCTGGTTTTCTTTCCCTCTTTCTTTCTCCCAGTCATGTCTGTCCCGTGTGGAGCAAGTGAAAATAAAATAAAATAAACAATAAAAACAAAGGTCAATTGAATGGACCAATACGGCAAGGCTGGGATGGTCCATTTGGTAAAGTAAATCCGTTGGGCATCTTTCTTTGCCTTTAGACAATAATTCTGATGGCAAAAGAGCCAAACGGGACAAAAAGAAAAAAGAAAAAGACTTTGGCTGCTTTGCTTCTCTCTCTCTCTCATTGTACTTCAGTTTCACATCTCAAATCTCTGTTTTCTGCATTATTCACTTGCTTATTACGCATCAGCCTACCTTTGTGTACAGCGCCATCGGCCGCTTTTTTTTTTTTTTCAAAAATGACCCCAACAAAAAAGCCCATTTCTGCTGTTCTATACCAAAGAAATGTAAACTTTTTAAAATGATGCCAAACTGCAAAATGCTTAGCTGTGTCTCTAAAAGAAAAGAAAAAGTAGTTTTTTGTGGTTTTTTTATTCATGGTTTTCTTCAGTTTTTGTTCTACTGCAGAATATTTTTAAGGTTTTCTGCTATGAAAAGCCAGACCAGGAAAATCTGCTTCATGTTTTTCTGTTTTACTTTGACACAAAGGCCTCTGCTGTGATGACCACACCTCTGATGAAGTCTCACAGTGTCAGCTTTGTTTTTATAGATATAAAAATATGGATATGTACTGATAAATGATCAGAATTATAATATTTCTGACTGTCTGAGGCAAAATTTTCCCGATTCAAATCAAATATAGAAATCAGGGACAATACCCAGCCCTATTCTTAGTACTTTATACTTGCAGTTAATAGGTTGTCCTAACAGTCAGCTTAAGTAAGCTTTACTTAATGAGTTATGCAATGAGTTTGCCTTGTTTTTATAAGTTCTGGGAACTAATTAGATTTTACAGTGTGTGAAATTATCATTTATAGTGAAACCAATGAATATCTGAGTGTCTGGTTAATTAAAATGTCGGGTTCATACGACTCATTTTTACCAGAGTCTAAACACACATATCTTCCAATGATTAAATAATTTAAAGAGAACGTCATTATTGTTCTTGTTTGTTCTTGTTTCTTGTAAATATAACAATTGCTACATAAACAAAATAAAATAAATGTTGACCCAATCAATAAATCTGTTACCTTCCAGACAGACGTGTGACCCACACAGCGTTCTGGTGACTGTTTAGTAACACTTTTATTCAGTTCGCACACAAAGCTCTTTGGTTCGGCACACGTTCTGAGTTTGGTCAGCTTTTCAGCGGATCTCACAGTCCACTCCTCCTGTCTCCAGCCCCCAACATCGCTGGAGAAGTAAAGAGACATCATTAGGCAAATTACCTCCACCTGCCCCATCAGCTTCCCTGGCACCACCCCTCCCCTGGAGCGGCGCCAAAGACGAAACTCTTGAGAAATCATTTTAAAGGGGTTCTCTGTCCCAGAGCTCTTTATTTTCAGTTCTCACAGAATTTAAACTCAACTTTGATCTTGGGCTCTAACAATGAAGGCTAAGCTCAAATGTTTAAGCCTAGGTGTGCATCAAGCTCAAAACCTAGGATTTATTTACTTTGTTCAGTTTGAAGATGATCCACAAAAATAAAAAAAATGTGGGTAATATAAAGTTTTTACTGTTTTTCACATTTAGTCTGACCTTGACCTCAACTTGATTTTCAGATAAATTAAATCTGTTTGAGGTGTTATTGGTATCTACCGTCACGCAAAATCTGAACACGATATCCTGAAACCTCTGGACCCGTGACTGCCAACACACAATGACGTACGCTTTGGGGGTGAACAAACCGTCTGCAGGCTCATGAAAAGCGTGATTGGATGCTAAACTTTATTACAGAATCAATATTTATGATGCAATTTAAACATTAATTCACTTTTTAATGACATTCACGCTGTGTTAATGATTCACAGGATACTTTTTAAACCACTTATTGACTCCACTGTGAGCTGTGCAGTCGTGGCCTGAACGACGGTGCCGGAAAAACTCTGTGTGTTGTAAATAAAAAAACGGAGCAAGCACGCTGACCGGTCCGAGTGCTGACTGAGGTTCACAGTGGTGCCGAAACCCAGCTCAGCATGTCAGACCCACAACCCGTGCAGATGCTGGCAGGCAGCGTCGGCACAGAGGGACCAGACTGAACGCCAGACAGTCAGAGAGTGCTGAGAGGCTGGTCTGGATCACCGTGCTGCCGCCTCTCCTCCACGGGCAGTGACGATGCACCGGATGGGGGAGGGCGATGACCCACACGTTTTCCTGGAGAATTGATGGTCACTTGGTGCGGCCTGAAGCAGCACGAACCTACCCGTGTTAGGCTTTATCGAGTGAGCCACGACACAGATGAGCTGCAGTTACCTCCCTGGCACTGCCCCTCGAGCCTGCTGCACTAATATTAATGTGTAATGTTTGTTTAAGACATATTGTTATATATGTCAGATTTTTATGACATACATACCTGTATACACTGAACATCTACACTGGAGTGTTTATATAATGGAATCACTGTGATAAGCATTTAATGTCCATGTTTAAAATCATAAGACCCAAACATTTGGGTCAGATATTATCCACAATTATGTTAATGAAGTTTGTGCCACTTGTTGATAAGTGTATTTGATCAATACTGTCTGAAATGTAGTGATCAGGATCAATAAGTAACCTTTGATTGTGTTATGACCAATGGTAACTAGTCCAAACAAAGGGTTAAATAAACTTGGCCTCGCTGAGCTGCACCTGGGACACTTTTGCCCGTCTCCAGTTGCCAAAACTGAAAAACCCTTCTTTAACGGGTACAGCAGCCCACCCCTGGCAGCAAACCCGACAAAGCTGTCGGGAGGATTAATTGTTTTCTCTTTGCTGTATGTTTGATATCTGTAGTTTTCCGGACTTTTGGCCATAAAACTGTCAAAAAGGACCCATTTAAATGACTGATGTTGGGAACAGCGCTCGGAGAGTGATGGAGCAGTGCCACAAGGTTATGTAACACAAGTGTCGGAGATTTAAGAAGAACAAAGTGCAAAATTGACAACTGATTGGGGAAAAGTATTGACAAACATATTACATTGATAATTGGGGTCATTGTTGACATTTGTAGAGTTGGGAAAATACTTAGTTTAATTTTTAATATTGAAAGAGGAAAAACACACCAGCAGGAGGAGGGGTCACTGACCCTATAGAAAGATGGGTCAGACACCTGGGTAGCTTTTTGGCCGCTGTTTGTCTGCATGCGCTCGCGGCGAACACCCCAGGGGAGCTTTTTTTGCTTTTCCTATGTTTTGCTGAACTTAACTGTTCAATAAAACAACTGGCATAGAACTCTGCTCTTCTGTGATCTTTGAGTTTATTTTAATTGGCATCTGGAGGCAGAAATCGACTCCTAACCTGAGCGAAGGTTGAACCATTTTTAAGATTAGTGACTCAACAGTATTTCTTTGTTATGGAATAAAATGTTAAAATCATCATGAACCATAGCAGTGGTGTTTTCTAGAACTGTATATAAATAGTCTGCAATGCAGGGAAAGACCATCTGTGAACTGAGGCGGGGCCTAAGGGTACATCTTTAACCATCACAATGCTGTGATTGCAGCCATTCCAACTCTGAATGGTAGTCATGTTATTGATGAGTGGTCACGACAGTTTGCATGTTAAATGAACCGACCTCACAGTACATTATTCTTTCAGTGGGCTGTTTCAGTCATTGTGCAAATGTACCGTTTCTTGGGTTTCGGAAACCTTTTGCAAACATACACACGGGTCACTTCTGTTTGTGACTTGACTCTTAGTTGAGAGTCGAGTTCAGTCATCAGAATCATTACAATATCTGAGTCAGTCTATATGCCGCTTTATTTCAACATGATTTCTCACTTACAGTCTGTACTTGTAATGTTTCTGATCTGTAGTCTTCTGCAGAGCTGTCATGTTGTTGCTCTCCCAGTACGCACGATCTGATATCGCCGTGTTGGTGTTGTTCTCAGATCATCATACCAAATGTTGTTCCAGGATCAACATTGCAAGTGACCAATGAGAATGTTGTGACATACTTTTGCGACTTCGGGAAAAACCGCCGTAAAAACAAAAACAAAAATGTAGTTAAGCTGCGAGAAACCGCTTCTGTCCACCGATCAACTGACCCTGACCCTTTAATAAACAGGAAGCAGAATTGATATCGTCCTTGCAACATTGGAATTTCATAAATGCACGAATGGCTTGGCGCGCAAAAGAATAACATGACAACAATGTGATTGGTCACTTGCAATGTTGATCCTGGAACAACATCTTCATGATTATCTGGGAACACCAACACGACGATATCAGATCATCCTCCTGGTACAGCGATGCTGCCCTCTGCTGGACAGAGTGGAACCACATCAAGCTTGAAAACTGAAATCCAACCAGTTCCTGGTGTTCACAGGAAACAAGTCAGAGTTCATTATAAAGCTTAAAGTATCAAATATTCTCAGTGAGAAGGTGAAACATTCAGGCCTCTGATCTGTGGTGCAGAGAGTCTGTTCACAAGCAGAAATCATGAACCATCAACACTCGTTAACATCAAAATATTTATTGGATGAACACTATTAAAATCCATCTCGTCCAATCAGCGTGTAGAACAAAAATTACAATATATACACTCTTTTGTATTTACAGCAGCTGGAGGCGCGCAGCCTGTAACGGGAATAAAACCTGAAGCAGGACCAGCTTCATCGTCCAAACATCTCCTGCGAGGCGTAGGTCATGTAGAGGAAGCCGTCCTCATCCTGGTGCTCTTTGTACACCTGAGCCATGGTCAGCGACATGCTGGCCAGCCCGCTGTTGTTGATGAGCAGGTAGAAGGCCTGGCTGGGCAGCAGCGCCATGCGGTTCCTGAGGGGAGGGAGACAGAAGGAGCAGTCATTAATGAGAGTCAGCCTGCAGGCTGTTAGCTGCATCAGCACAACGGTGAAGCCAGCACAGCTGTTCAGTGAGGCGAGCGCGCGTCAGCGTGTGCAGATTCCATTTATGATTCGATCATCTCAAGCATTCGTGCTCACACTGGAAGACAAACAAACAAACAAACAAACAAACAAACAACAAACACAGAAACTCAGCGAGGGCCGAGTTTAAACTGAAGCTTAAATGTTCAGTCAGAGCCGAGATTATACAAAAGCTGCATTTATCAGACCGAGGAGCATGTGTAAGACGAGCAGCTGCAGCTGGGAACACCGGCTTCAGTAAAGACAATCTCATTCCACAAAATATAAAACTATCCCAAACTTTTGCACCTAAAGCCGCCAGTTTGACCCTCCGATGAAGCCAAACTCTGATCAGACTGGAAGTAGAGCCCAAAACTGTCATTCACTCAAAATAAACTCAGACCATGACTGAAACGTTTGTGGACTTAAAGACCAGAAGAGACGCTCAGAAGTGAAATGCATTAGCATAAAGTAACATTTGAGGAGGACTAAAGTAGCAATGGTGGCTGATGCATGCTTTAAAAGCTGAAAACAGGATTTGCTTCAGCTTCTACCTTCAGCCTCGGGCGGCTGACAATCAGCACAAGTCCACTAAAGCCAAATCTGCCCATCAATGATCCTGTGTGTGGAGCTGGTGTGCAGGGTTAGGGTTAGCTCTGACTGAGTTCGTGTTAAATGACTCCTGCAGTGTTCGGTGAAGCTTGGAGGTACCGGTACCTGATGATGGTGACGAACTGCGTCATGGTGAGCTCGTGCGGAACCAGGAACTTAGTTTTGTCCAGCGGAGGAAGATACTTTTCCTTGTCGTATCTCTCGATGATGACCTGCAAGGCGCAGTGAGCGGGTGAGAACATAACACACCTTCTCCGACTCCGCGTGAGCCCCACCGCGCGCTTACCGGGACCTTGTTGGGGAACTTGGCCCTGATGCCCGCCACTTCCTGTTTCCTCGTGGCTGTGGACAGAAGAGAGACAATGAGTTTGCTGGACATCAGTGTTCCTGCTGCTGCTCGCGGCCGTGCCGGTTACCTAAACTCTTCCTCAGCTTGAACGGTTTGCTGTGCGGCTGGCTTTTCTCGCGCGGAGCCATGGTACGTGACGTAGAGCCGGGTTCACGTGCTAGCAGCAGCGAGCGCGAGTTAAATAGGGGCTGCAGCGCATCAGCTGATTAGCACAAGGCCGCATGAGCGCGTGAATGTGCGGATTCAATCAAGTTAGAGTGCGGAGCAGGGCCGGCCCCAGCACCTTTTAGGCCCAAGAGCAGCAGACAGCCCCCTCCACCTCTCATCCTGGTTATTAAACAGAATTATTGACAATGTGCCTTTGAGAGAATTTAGAAAATCTTTTTCTTTAAGGACTAAATTTGTTCAACACAGTTACCACATGTTTTTGTCTTTTCTTAAAGGAGGGCCACTTTGCATTGAAACAGTCAGAAAAGTTGTTCACAACCAGAAACAGAAACAAGGACATTGTTTCTTTATTTCCAACAGAAATAATAAATAACTGGTTCTGATCTATATCTCTGGCCACTCTCTAAAGCCACGCAAGACCACCTTTATGACCCAATCAAAAGCCTCTGGTCCCTGTGCAACTTGTTAAAGGACATTTTTTCAAATGTTAATGAGCGTGTGTGTAACACTGTGGGGATTAAAGAAAATCCTAATTAGCTTCAAACCTGTGCACACAAATCTTATCGAATTAAAGTCATTACAGGCAATACAGACTGCACATAAGTATTCTTTTACTGACCGTAAAAGAATACTTATGTTTCTAACTGATCACTGATGACCAATGTATAGTTTTGGTGCCTGTTTTCCAACCTATTTTGCTGTTATTGTCTCTTTGTATTCTTCTTATTGTTATTGTTATTATCTTATTATTGTCTATTAATATTGGGCAAGTCTAAAGTTAACAGCAGTTTATGAATGGAGGATGCTTACTATTTAAATTGATATTGAAATCAACATGATAATAATAAATATACATTCAAACATACAATTCAGATCTGTTTATTTCTTTTTTTACTTAATGTTGATTTTAATCAATAAAACAACAACAACAACAACAATAAGATAGCTTCTGCTATTATATTTTGAAAATCCGGACCGGATGTGGTTGCTGCGTTTGTTCCGGCAGCTCGACGTTTCGCCGCTTTGACAGCTGGCTCCGGTAGGAGTTGTTCGGTTGATGGACCGCATTTCCCTGCGGAGGATATTTCACTGAAGCGGGAGTCAGCACCGGACTGAAGCTGCCCCGCATCGCTCACGGTCCGGCCATGGATGAGCAGGCGGGCCCCGGTGTCTTCTTCAACACCAGCGGCAGCTCGGGCTTACCCGGCGCGGGGAACGTTAAAGCTCCGCAGCCTGGGGACGGCGGCGCAGAGGCGGCCCGGGCTCAGTACAGCATCCCGGGGATTTTACACTTTCTCCAGCATGAGTGGGCCCGCTTCGAGGTGGAGAGGGCCCAGTGGGAGGTGGAGCGGGCCGAGCTGCAGGTAAGCAACCTCTCGGTCGCAGGGGGTTCCATTGTTTAGATTGCTAGCTGAACGGAGAGAGCTGTACCGAAGCCTATTGGAGAATGTGGAAATTGATTTTAAAATCGATTATCGGTTAAAGCATCGTCCGAGTAAAGTAAGAGTTGTAGTTTAACTTTGATCTAAAGTGTTTATTGTTTAATTCGGCATAGGTTTAAGCCAGTAAAATCCATGTTTTTGGGTAATGTTTTTAACTTTTTGGAGGCTAGGTGCAGTTTGCGTCTGCCTTGTGGCGCACGGGGCTCACTACGCAGAATGACGCACATTCATTAAGTAATGTGATGTTATGTGTTTGTAAGCGCTTCTTCTCTAATCGTGTTAACGCCGAATTCACGCTCAGATCCGAATGTTTCCAGACGCGGTGCTCGGTATTGGTTTTACTGATCGTTTCCCAATGTCAAGCGGGACGTGCGAGAATTGCGTAATATTTAAATGGCAGTTTCGCCTTATGCTGTGTTCGCTGCGCTTTCTGCTAAGCAGGCTAGCGGCGGGTGACATTTCAGTCATTCCAGCCGGCTCTGTGTGGGTGCGAGCAGCTACCTGTCATGCTAGCTTACGTGTTTACTAAAAGCCCGCAGCCAGGTCACCTGAGACGTGTCAGGTTTACCTGAGCGGGGCAAACGCACACGTAGATCCATTATCGGACAGGCTGCAGTAATAATCAGTCGTGCTTGCTTTTGTTTGTGGGTTATTTGTTTGTTTGTTTGTTGTTGATGTTGTGGTTGGGTTTTTGTTTGTTTGTTTGTTTTTTACCGGAATCAGTTAGTTTTCCCAAACCGCCCCCGGGGGGCTTTGTCCCACAAAGACCAGTATGTGTGTCCAGTTAAACGTGTCCGATAATGGATGCACACCGACTGCCTGACCGATAATGGGCGCGTGCACGCTGCGTGATCCAGTCCAGTCACGAAACGTTTGTGTGCAGATTTAAAAGCTGTAACCTTAAACCGAGGCCCTGCCGGTGTTTTCCTTTCAGTTTGGAGCAGAGCCTCCGTGGGACAGCATGCGGGGCTAGACCTCATTATCCCGCTTTAAAAGAGGGGGTCTGCGTACACGCAGTCAGAGGTCACGTTCAAATATGAATTCAACATCCTGCAGTGCCAAAGTGAGTCAAAGCATTTCAAAAGGCACCAAAAATATTTTAACATTATAATGTTTAGTAGTGTCTGTGCTGCAGGAGTTTTTGGTGCTCCCAGAGTTGAAGAGCAGAGAGTCAGGCAAAGTGCTGCCTTATGTGAAATCCAACATCAGCACTTCACTTTCAGCTGATGTAATGTCCAAAACAGAACATCATTGCGCTGCTTTCTGATGAGAGATTTAGTTTATTTTGAAAATTTTAAACGGAAATAAAAAAAACATCCCTTTCAATTAAAGTTTCAGCCACTTAGCGACAGACGGCAGATTATTGGTGTTCGCTGCCTCTTCAGAGTTTCTTATTCTGTGGAAAATAAAATGGCTCGAATCAGTCCGCAGATATACCTCAGATTATTCCGGATCACTGACACTAAACATGTTTTTAATAACAGAGAAATGTAGCCTGTGATGCTCAGCTCTGCTTTTTCTGAAAGTCATCCTACAAAACCAGTTGGGTTAGCTTCATTAGCACAGTCCTCCTTTTCACTCAGTCAACGGTGAAGTTTTGAATCCAGACTCGGAGATGTCCGACTCCCCAAGACTTCCACTCCCTGTAGGACCAACGAGGTCAGAGCTGTGTCTGCACGTCTGCAGACGTGGAGGTGAAAAGAGGCCTGCTGTTGTGCTTCCTGTTTTCACTGCTCACAGATCAGATCCAACAATCGTAACGGAGTGACAGTCGGCTGCCTCCCAGTGAGTGCCTCGTGTGTCTTGGGTCACAGTCCCGCCTGTCCTCGCTGAGCACCGTCATGGCCACGGTGCTGAATGATATCAGAGCCCACCTTCATGCAAAGTATAAATTTAAAAGAAATTAAATTTATAACGATCCAGCTTGTAGCGCCTCCTGTAGCAGGAATAACCTGCAGTGATGTCTTGATGCATTCTCAATCATCCAGGAAAGTAAATCTCCAAAGGTTGATTCTGTTCATCTGTTTATAAGGTTGGAGAAACCTGCAGTCAGCCGAGACTGAAGAAGTCACTTGGATGAGTGACGAAACGTTTCTCCCAATGAAAACGTCCAGATGAACAGAATCAACCTTTGGAGAGAACCTGCAGTGATGTTTCCAGTGTGACCTCATCCGTCTGTCACATCCCTGTGGAGGACGGACAGACGGCCTCACGTTGACTCTACGTTACTTTGGTGTAGAGGAGCCCGTGGTCCTCTCAGACCATCGGCCCTGCTCCTTCGTGCTGATGTACAAACATCTGCACCTCTGTCTCGTCTGAAGTCTGTGCTTTGTTCATGTTTTCCTTTAAACAACCCCTACTTGTTCTGCCTTTTCTACTTCTGCTGTCATGACCTTTGACCTTTAACCTCCTCACTGCAGCGTCTAAGATCGAGCTCTCGGGCCTTTTGCCGGCTCTGATGTTGCTTGGAAGATTATCATTGTGTTAACACACACCTGAACACTACAGATGTGCAGACTCTATAAACAGCTGTTTGTGTGGAGGAGATCCAGATATTTGATGCTGTCTGCAGAAATATCAGGTGGCTGTGCCTTCAAGAGAAAAGCTTTGAGTCTTAAATTCAGTCCCCTCTGTTTCAAACATGAATTAGCGGTTTAAGTGTTGCTAACTGATCACTGATGACTTCCAGTGCACGACCTTTGGCCTTTCTCTGCTGATGATGAGCGCAGTGACTGTAAGCGCCGAGCTGCTACTCGGCCTCTGTGGAAACCTGTTTACATGACTGAATGCTCTCCTTCGTATTTATGGTTGTAATTTATTTTTACTGTAATGGACGCACAACTGTAGAAGAAGAACGCATCTCTAACCGATGCAGAGCGTTTGGTGCTGTTTTAGATATTTTAGAAAAATATTCTGAAAAAAGTTCTGTGTGTAAATTTTAATGATATTAAATATTAAGTCAACATGAGGTTTGGCATTACCTCAGACAGGTGAGGCTAACATGTCCCAGGTATGCAGTCACTCATGAGCTGCTTGGTTTGGACTTTTGTTGATGAAGAGTTTGCAGCAAATATCGAATCCCAGCGCCCATAAAAATAGACGAAGGGCTGTTTGCTTCTTTTATTCTGTTGGAGTAAAGTTTTCATTTGCTCTTTCTGGGGTGAATTCCTCGGTGCAGGAGCAACTCGGATGTTTCTGCTGAAATAACAAACGCTAAAATGATGCGATCTTATTTAATGGGTGAATTCTCTTCGTTTGCACTTCCAGCAGATCTTTTGTTGCAGCGTTATAAAATCAGAGTATCGATCCCTGATGCTCGTGTGTGGTGCAGGTGAGCGTTTCCTCATGTGAAGGATGACGGGCAGTGAGTTAGACGATCTCACGGCGTGTGGGACGCTTCACGCTTGTGTCTTATATAAGCTCGAGTCATCGTCAGCTGAGCTTCGCTGACAGCCGACTCATAAAGGAATCCCTTCCTGTGCGGCGGCTCGGTGGTGCACCATTTACCTTCATCCCCCCTCCCCACCCAATCAGATGGCAGGCGTCTCTTTGTGTCTCTCAGCTGTCTGAGGGGCTTTGATGATGAAGAAGACTGTCACACCGCCGCTCTCCACCCCCGTCTGATTTTTAATTTTCCTTCCCATCGACCAGGAGGGGGGTGTGACGATTGGACCAGGATGGCGCCGGCTGACCGACGAGGCCAGAAACCGATTTGAGCCGTAAATCTATCTGTTCTGCTGCAGACGGGCTGCATGTCATCACGGGCTGAGACGGAGTGTGAGTGTCACTTCCTCTGAGGTAATCCTCCGCAGAGGAGAGGAAGAGGAGGAAGAGGAAGCTGGCACACAAGAACAGGAGAGATTAGTCACAGCTTATTGTCCACAAACAAAGAGACAGGGCTGGAAGCTCTGAGCGACCAAGTTTGATTCCCCGTTTCTCGTGTGCGAGTTCACCACACCAGTAAAGACCAGTTAGGCAGGAGCGGTCATCAGAGACGGCGTCTCAAAACAACCCTCCAGAGGTCTGTTTCTGGACAGCTAACAGCGCCCTGTCAGTCCGAGAGGCCACGCCCCCTCTAACAGCCACCTGTCAGTCCGAGAGGCCACGCCCCCTCTAACAGCCACCTGTCAGTCCGAGAGGCCACGCCCCCTCTAACAGCCACCCGTCAGTCCGAGAGGCCACGCCCCCTCTAACAGCCACCTGTCAGTCCCAGAGGCCACGCCCCCTCTAACAGCCACCTGTCAGTCCCAGAGGCCACGCCCCCTCTAACAGCCACCTGTCAGTCCCAGAGGCCACGCCCCCTCCCGTCAGTCCGAGAGGCCACGCCTCCTCTAACAGCCACCTGTCAGTCAGAGATGACATTTGATTAATTTTTGTAAAGTCTTTAAAAAGTTTCGGTTAAGCAGTTTGCAGATCGACGAGCTCGTCTCAGATGTTTTCGTGTGCAGCTAAAACCTGGAGTGAACATTTTCGTGTCGTCTTTCTTCACCGTTGGTCCTACATCTCATTGGCAGCAGCATTTAGAAGCTGATTATCAGTGAGTGTGACTGCAGGAACCTGAAGGATGAGGCCAGAGTGAAAGCACACCTGGTTCGGGGTGAACTGTCCCTTTAAGGCCAAAAAGCTGAACTAAAGGATGGATGATACACATCTGCTCGTCCTCATATGAATAACAGATTTCTCTTCGTTCCTCTGAATGAAGCTCAGCTTCGTCCCACTGAGAGGAAACAGGAAGTTGATTTGGGTTTTTTTAAACTCCAGGTCATCTCTGTCAGAAATATTCAAACCAGTATTGTGATGTTACTGTCAGCCAGTTTTATTCTTCCCTCTGTGCTGTTTTATAAAAATCTCTTAGTCCTGGATCAGGGCAGACCATAGGAATTCTGGGTAATTGTGCAGCTGATGGCCTGTGTGGACGTTACTGTTGCTCGATTACACCTTCAGATAAATAAAGTTTTTTTTATTCCTGGATGCCCACGTCAGAGCTCTGACACGGAGAAGAAGTCATGCGTGAGCAGGAGGAAGTTTGCCGCTCGGCTTCCTTCCTGTCCGGCCTCCTCTATTTAAAGTCTGGCCGGCCGGCCGGCACACGAGCGGAGGACTCGGAGTGTGAGACAGTCACACTGTGGCTGATCCTTTATTATCTCACAGACAGAATAATCAGTGTGGTGTCCACCTCACAGTGTTAAACGTAGTATTTTAGGAGCTTGAACAGCTGGATGTTTAATTCGATCAGTATATTCACTGCTTATAGAAGCTGCGTCACAGTGATGGAGGAGAGCGAGGCAGCAGCTCTGGGATTTCCAGGCAACTCCAGCACAAAGGATGCTGGGACCCCGTGCACATGGGTGGCCTGCTGGAGGTGGCTTTGTAGGACTCTGGCTGTGCTCCTCCTGGTCCTCCTCTGTGCAAGGAAGACCTTGAGGAGCACCAGAGGAGCAGACATCCGCCCTGCTGCTGAGCAGAAGCCGTCCTCCTGTAACGGCAGGTCTCTGGTACCTTGTCCACACTCTGAGGCTCAGCAAGACCAGGATGTTTTCACAGTGAGGGTCGGACTGATATCTGATCCACATATTATATTAGTTTGTCCCTAATATTCACCACTGTTGTGTGTGTAAAATGCCTGTAGCGAGTGATCTGTGGGTATAGTTGCACATGAACGTCGGTCTGTCTGGTCTTTGGGCTCAGCCGACCCGCCTCCTGCTGCTTATTTGACTTTTGTGAAAGCGCTGCTGTTGGAGGATTTCCCCTCCAGGCTGCAGGTGTGTTTTCACATTGTCTTGTCCTGCCACAGGTTGCCGGCTCACCTCTGACCTCATGGCGAGTTTGGGAAAGATTTGCACGTTTTGCGTCACCAGAATGGACGCAGTCAGCCTGCTTTATCTGCTGCTGCCTCCAACGAAACCAACACGTGCTTCTTCAGTGTTGATGAACCTGCAGCCTGCTGTGCAGTGAAGTGCAGTAATGTAGACGTGTGAAGGTTCAAAAACACTGACTTATTCAGCCGGCCGTGGTCATATTAACACGTGGTAGAGCTGTAACTCTGATCTGAGGTGACGGCGGCATTATTCTGGTTGAGACTTTATTCTGCTTCAAAGTGAACAATCGGGGGGCAGAAAGAGAAGGCTTGTATTTTTAACAAATCATATGAAAACTGAAAATTAAAGTCCTATGACATCTGGGATAGGCTCCAGCACCCCCCGCGACCCTGAAAAAAAAAAAGGATAAGCAGAAGCGAATGGATGGATGGAAAATTAAAGCTAAAGCGCAGTTCTGAAATCAACCCGACTGAAAAATATTCATAATGCGTTGCTGCATGCACGAATCACAATGGACGACAGACGGACAAAACAAATGCAGACGTCTGCCCCAGCAGGAGGGAAAGAGCGTTTCCCTCCACACGGACCATCCTCAGCAGCAACGCAGCACCTGCCAACAAACTGCAGCGTGATGAATGCACGAGGACCAAGAACAACAGCGCAGTGCTTGGTAACTTCATCCATCCATCGTCGGGTTATGGTGGCAGGTTATTTCCCACTTGATGAAAACTAATCAAAGCTGCACCCACGTTGGGAAGGTTAGTCAGCCAGAGCAGCATCTCTTTGCTTTGTGTCTAAATAATGCAGCATGAGAAGAAGAGCAGCTAAGTGTGTTATGTAACGCTGAGCCGGACCGTCCTCTGCCTTCAGCACAGATGAGCTTCGACAGCAACACTTCCTCCGTCACTTTGTGCAAAAACAAAAACGCTCCCCGGCCTGGATTCCTGCAGCTCAGTGCGTTCGTGTGAAGCTGCCGTACGAGGAATGGCATGCACACCTTCTTGTTTTGCGGGCGTTGGCGAATGCCGCCTGAGCCACGCCTCAGCGCTGTAGCCAGGCTTTGTTTAACCGGGCCTTTAGCCAAAATCTCTCCTGACAGGAGCACCCTCAGCCTGACATGCTTACAGCACCAGACACACTGTTTGGGAAGTTAGAAGTAGGAATCATCTGATCGGATCACAGAGGGTCAGAGGTCGCCCCTCAGATAAACTGTTTATACAGTCAGTTATGGAGCCTTCTCATGATGCGTTTGGGTGTTGTTGGGATACTTCGACTTCGCTCCACTGAGACAGGAAATCAATTCGGTGTGATAACACATCAGCTGCAGTTGAGGAGTCAGTTTAGCTCAGGAAGCGAAGCAGCTGTCGTAGATCTGTGCAGGTCTCTGAATACTAAGAAAAAGGAGCTTCAGGACTTTGTTTCCTCCTCTGGCACAGGAGACACTGGAGCGTCCTTTATGAGAGATAAGGAGATTAATCTGTCCCACGTCTGTAATTCATAGCAGCAGACTGAGTGCTGCAGGTAAACCCTCAACGCTTTAATCATCATCTGGATTTCAAGAGCTGGTAGGTTCTCCAGGTGAGGGCGTAGCAGCCTCTCGTAATGATAACTTGGACTGTTTCTGTATCGTCTCCTACGCCGGTGTTGTCGTTGTAAAACTGTTTGCATAGCTGCATCAATTATCTACATTCTTTTAGTTCAGGTGTCGATGCTTTTATTGTGAAAGTCATCCACGTCTGCTCTTAAGCAACATCTGGATGAAAGCCTTAAGCGTGAGCACGTCTGCTCTGGTGACAGTTGAACTGGTGGAAATGGATTCTGCTGTGACGCTTTGAGTGGAATTCCCTCTTTGCAGCATGTTTGTGGTGTTTGCTTTAGTCCGGGCTCACGTTTGGGTTGAACAGTCGATTTTGTCGGTGCTGTTTTTAGTTTGGATTTAGGCAAATGCTGACCCGATACGACTGCAACCATTGGTCGCTGGTGTCTCGAGAGCCACACACGGGGTTAACCTGCAATCAGTCAAGTGCCAGGGTCATCCTGAGGCTTCAGTGACCTTTGACCTCTGTCAGGTCTGAGGTAGGGGAAGAGGACCATCAAGGAGCAGGAAGCTGAGACGTAGCAGGAAGCTGATAATGGCGCTAAAATACAAAAACACACACACACACAACACAGTGTGTTTCACTGCAGTTACCGTCTACGGTCGATACTTCAAATTAAAACTCCTCCTCTCACACTTCACGGCTTTTCCTAAAAACCGTGCATTCATCACAGAGTGGATTTTGGGCCTTGTGGGAGAAAAACAGAGTGAAAACTTTGTACCTCGAATCACTGAGGTTGTTATTTTGACAACAAAGAAAATGATGTTAAACAGCAATGGTGGTATGCCAGGTTGCCAAGCAACACGTATTATTTACATACGTTTTGACATGATGGTTGTGCAACATGAGGCAGAGCGAGCTCGCTGTGATTGTTCGATAAAAACATGAGGAGCCTCATTACTGCCGGGCTCAGCGGGTCAGGGATGGAGATCCGAGCGGGTGGATGGCCGTGCGGAGCAGCGAGGGAGCGCCGCTGAACCGAGAGGAGCAAATAAAACCGGAGCAGAGCAGCCTGAACGACGGGCTTCAGGCCTCAGGAGGAGCAGTGTGGACGGTGTGATCAACCTTCACTGTCGCTCTTCTCAATTATTCATTTCATTTCATGTCATTTCTTTATTTATTTCACACATGGTTCAACAGTGTTTCTTTTCCTACATACAAAACCTCCTTCCCATTAATATGACTCTGCACCCATGGGTGAAAAGGAGCAGGAAGAAGAATAAATTCTTGTTAGCACCTGCCCCCTATCTGCAATCCAAATACTCTTACAAGAGGGCGCCAATACCCCCCAAAAAACCCTCTAACATGTATCTTTATGTAACAATGCAAAACTAAACAACAAATCAAAATAATCAGCAATATACAGCATTAAATGGCAATGAAAATTTTTCTTCCACATTTAGCCCAAATTACTTTCATGTTCTTCATATTGATTTATCCTTTTAAGTATGTAACACATTTTAAAACGGTGCATGTTTGTACAACTCTTGAGATTATCTTCGAGAGAATTCCACATTCTTATACCTTTAACTGTCGGACACATTTGCCTTTGTGTGGTCTTAGCAAACTGATGCTTAAAGTCAAACTTCCTCCTACTGTCCCCACTTCCTGAACACAGGGTTTTTCTCTGTATTTATTATTGTGCTATCTACTGTACAATATAAAGCGCCTTGAGGCGACTTTTGTTGTGATTTGGCGCTATATAAATAAAATTGAATTGAATTGAATTGAATTGAATACAAACAAACTTTGTAACTTAAGAGGTAATGTGTTATTTTTTGCCTTGCACATGAATAATAATGTCTGTAATTTCACTAAGTCTTCAAATTTCAACAATTTAGATTTTATAAACAAATTATTTGTTTGTTGTTCTCTATATTTAACATTATGAACCATTCGTACCACTTTCTTCTGTAACAAGTATAGAGGATGTATATAAGTCGCATATGTATCCCCCACACCTCAGCACAATAACTGAGATAGGGGGAAATTAGTGAGAAATATAAAATACGCATCGCCTTATAATCTAGAATATCTCTGACATTACCCAGAATATAAATATTTTTAACCATCTTTTTTCTAACATGTTCAATATGAGATTTCCATTTTAATTCATCATCCAATACTACCCCCAAAAAACGGAGTTCAGTAACTCTCTCAATCAAAACTCCATCAATGGACAGAGTTACTTCATTGTCTTTTACCCGATTTCCAAAAGTTTTTGTCAAGTTCAAAGATAATTTGTTTACATCAAACCATTTTTTTAGTTTTTCCATTTCAGAAACCATTAATTCAGCCAATTCTTTCAATTTATCCCCAGCACAATAAAAATTTGTATCATCTGCAAACAAAACGAAATTTAACATTTTGGACACATCACAAATATCATTTACATATAAATTAAAAAGTTTTGGTCCCAAAACAGACCCTTGAGGAACCCCACATTCAATTTTCAGTCTTTCAGAGGAATTGCCTAAATAATGCACATACTGGGTCCTATTTTCTAGATAACTACTTAACCAGTTTAATGCAATTCCTCTCACCCCATAAGTATTAAGCTTAGAAATCAAAATAGAATGTTGCAGCGTATCAAAAGCTTTTTTTAAGTCTATAAATACTCCTATTGTATATTTATTATTATCTGTTGCACATGAAATATCGTCAATAGTAGTCATCAGTGCTAATGCCGTTGATCTATTTTTCTGAAATCCATATTGATTTTCACTTAGTAATTGATGTTTTTCAATAAAGCTATCAAGTCTTTCCACAAACAGTTTTCAAGTACTTTAGAAAACTGTGACAGAAGTGACACTGGCCTGTAATTATTAAAACTATGTTTATCTCCCTTTTTATACAGAGGTATCACTTTTGTCACTTTCATTCTGTCAGGAAATACGCCAGTATGGAAAGAAAGATTGAAAAGATAACAAAGAGGAGTAATTATACAGTCCAATGTCTTTTTAACTATAAGCATATCTAAACCATCACAATCAGTAGATGTCTTATTTTTAGTCTTTTTTAAAATTGCTGCAATTTGTCTGGGCTCCTTTGATCAGCTCCATCACCTAGTGGGGGTGGGGGGCCATAGTTTGGTCCCACCTTCACTGTTGTGATGGGTGTGGGGGTAGGGACAGGCTTAGGGCGTCGGGGGGTTCCCCAGGAGCATCTTCCTTGGGGGGCTCAACCCGGGGTAGCGGTCATGGCCAATTAGGGGCTCTGTTGGCTCTTAGGTGACGGTTTCCTCGTGGCTGCGTGCAGCGGGGCTAGGGGAGGGTCTGTGCTGATGGACGTGGGTTACTGACCTGGTAGCCTGGCTGCCCCTGGGTGGGTCCGGGATGGGCGTGAGGTTCTGGGGGCGCTCCGTCTCTGGGCTGGGGCCCTGGCCGGGCCTCAGGGGCTTGGGTCCTGGTTGGTGTGTTGCCGAGGTTGTGGGCGGGTGGGTGTATGGGGGCCCGGCCCTGGCGCAGGGTGCCGCCCGGTGCATCGAGCCACCTGGGGGCTCTTCAACTGGTGGGGAGGTTGTCACATCTTGCAGGAGCTTTCCTCTCTTCAGGACTCTCTCTGCAGGAGGGGAGATACAGGAGAGGTGGAGGAAGATCTCAGCCTGGGCGTCTATTGTCTTGTGTAGTCTGGAAGATGAGTGGATGATGGGGTGGGTGCAGTTTTCTCTGTGGTGGGGTCAGGTGAATTGTCCCGGGCTCTGTGGGGCCGGGGGCGCTGCTGCACTGGGCCCCGGTCCGGATGGGCCTGGGGCCCCTTTCCTGGCGGGTTGCAGAGTATGGGGGTGCCTACTGGGGTCAGCGGGGAGCTGGCCCCAGGGAGGGGTCACTGCCCCTCCTTCCTTCCCTCCCCATCTCCAGCGGCCTCCCTCTTCCCGCTCCACCACAATCACCCACACATGCAGGGCCTTGGGGTAGGGGTGTGTCACCAGGGTGCAGGGGAGACATCCCCCCCCTCTGTCCCCTTCTGGCTGCCTCTGCCTCAATTTTATCCCACACCTTAGACATTCACATTACTCACACTCTCATTACACATACATATAGGATCTTGGGGGTGGGCACGCTACACGGATTCCAAATTACCATCAGGGTGTACCCCTCACCCCTGGCGTCGTTGCCCACCTCTCAATTTTAAATACATGTAGACATTGAGGGCTAGCAGGAGGGGCTATATGCTTACCTGCTGCTCTGGCAGGTAGCTCCATGCCCTCCTGGGTTTTAAATGCACCTTAGAACACACATACATCAACAGTACATATGAGCGGGTGGAGGGAGGTTTGGAGTCTTCCTACACCCCCGTTCTCTGCGACCTGCTGGGGCGGGGGCTAGGAGGAGGAGTTGGCCGCCCGACTGGGGTCTGGAATGTGGGGCCTCCCTGCTGCTGCGGAGTCGGGGCGGTCTGCTTCTCCCCACCGCAGGGAAAAGGGTAACACCACCTGGGTCTGGGCGCAGTTTCCCCCTCCAGGGGCAAGGGTACCTAGACTCGGGGCTTAGAGTATGCTTGGGGAGTGTGATTGTGTGTACAGTGTCTCTCTATGTCTGTCTCCACGTTGGGTGAGTGTTGAGCAATTGTATATGAGAGCATGAGGGTGGGAATAGATGTTTGTATCTGTGTGTGCCTGTATGTCTGTGTCTATATGTCAGGTTGGGTATCAGACGCCACCTCTCTGGGGACATCTCAGGCCCTCCAAGGTTTGGAGGCCCATCTCCCCCCACCACTTCCCCTGCCAGTGGCGGACGCCCTCAGACATCGGTGCGTTGGTGGTTCTCTGTCTCCGGGGGTGGGCGCCCAGGTACCCACCGGCTCACTCCTTGGCGGCTGCTTATTGGGGCCTGGAGCCTGGGGCTCGCTCGGGCCACTTTGGGGATGGGGTGCCCTCGGCCTCACGGCCCGGGGCTCGCCACTCAGGCACAGCTGGCTGCCGGCGGAGCTCACGGGCACGTCACTGCAACCCCCTGGCTTCTGCTCGCGGCTGCTGAGTGACCCCTCATCTGGGACTCTCCTCAGCTCTTTCTGGGATAGTGGCGCGGCTGCCCTCTGTTGGTCTTCCTTGGTCTCTTGTGTTCTGGGGGCCTCTGGATGTCTGGAGTTTTGATCTCCTCCATACCTGCTTCATGCCCTGGAGGTCGGGGCAGCCCCCCCCACACCCTCTAGCAGATCATTACATGAAGGAACCTTTTTAAAAACAAGCGTTCATGCTCACAGGTGTACACACAGGTGATCACACACACAAACTACACCCTTTTTGGCTCCTACCTCAAAGCACACTGTGCGCTGTCGATCTCACGTGCTGCACAATAATGTTTAATATTTAGTATTTACTGCCATATTCCCATAGATCATTGTGATCTTGTTTATTACTCTCGTTTTCTTCTGCTTGCTTTCTTCTTTCTTTCTCAACAGGTGATCCAGGTGATCGATATGTATTTTTGTCTGCTTATTCTGTTGGTTTTGGTTTTACCCTTTTTCCCGTCCCTCTTCTCAGGTTTTTTTTCTTTCCCTCTTTCTTTCTCCCCTTTCTTTCCACCAGTCAAGTCTGTCCCGTATTCAGCAAGTGAAAATAAAATAAACAATAAAAAGTTGAATCAAATGGACCATTACGGCAAGGCTGGGATGGTCCATTTGGTAAAGTAAATCCGTTGGGCATCTTTCTTCGCCTTTAGACAATAATTCTGATGGCAAAAGAACCAAAGCGGGACAGGTTAAAAAAAAAAAAAAAAAAAAAATCTGCTGCAATGACCCGGTTACTGCGTTCACCAGATATCAACACAATTTCGATCCGCTCCTCACATGTTAACCTCTTCGACATGTCAATGGCTGTGAACAAAGAGAAACTTGTAAATAACTCATGAAAGAATAAAGTTACGTTGAAACCAAAAAAAAAAAAATAAAATAAAATAAAATAAAATAAAATAAAATTGCTGCAATTTCTTTTTCAGTGATATCAGCTAAAAATATAGACTTAACTACTCTGCTTTCACCTTTCCACTCATCCTTTTGTTCTAACTTATCATGTTTTCTAATTAGATTCGCCAAATTAGAGCCAATATTTACAAAAAAGGAATTGAATTCATTTACCACTTCATTCATGTCCTTTATAATCTTATCTTCCTTGTAAAAATACTTAGGCAAATCTAAGGAAACATTCTTATTGCCTAATATCTCTCTGAAAATATTCCAAATACCCTTTATATTATTTTTCTTTTCTTGAAGTAGTTTGTTATAGTATTCTTTCTTGGCCTTCCTCAATATTAATACTAGCCTATTTTTATAGACTTTATATTTCATTTCAGCGGTCTTTGTTCTGAGTTTTATATAATCGCTGTATAGTTTGTTCTTCTTTTTGCTCGCGTTTACTAGCCCCTTAGTTATCCATGGTTTAAAATTAGTGTTCTTCTTCTTAAACTTAAGCGGTACCAGTGGACAATGTTTTCCATACAAGGCCAAATAAGTATTTAAAAACGCGTCATATGCGACATTAACATCATTTACATAAACCTCCTTCCAGTCATCTTCCATGAGGTCATGTCTAAATTTATTTATTGCATCCTCATTTCTTATACATCTGTCCAATTGCTCTTCCTCCTCCTCCTTACGATTTCTCATATTGTAATCTAAGGTGAAAAAAACAGGTAAATGATCACTTATATCATTTATGATGAGGCCACTTTTAATATTATTCCCTAAACTATTAATAAAAATATGATCACTTAATGTTGCTGATGTGTCCGTTATTCTACTCGGCTTTGAAATCAGAGGGTATAATCCATTTCCAAGTAGTAATTCTAAAAAGTCTGATGCCATGTGATTAGTCTCTTTTAGAAAATCAATATTATAACCCCCACACAAACCTTAGCCCTACTTAATAAATCTTCCACTACATCTATAAATTTTTCTGTCAGTGTTCCAGGTTTTCTATATATACACGTAACAATTATATTACTTCTTCTTTCCATTTCTAGTTCTACTGTAACAGTCTCCAATAAGTCGTCAATAACCACAGACATATCTTTAAGTTGTTTACATTTCAGTTCACACCCCTCCTGCCTTCTTATTAGATCTATTTATGTAATCTAACTCATACCCATCAATATAAAACTCACAGCCCCTTTTCTCATCTAGCCATGTTTCAGATAACGCAATTACTTTAAACTTGCCTCTCAAACTATGCAAAACATCATTAATCCGAGCAAAATTTTTATAGAGGCTTCTACAATTAAAATGAATTAAAGAAAATATATTACTTATATCAACGTTATCTCTAAATTGCTCCTCCGTATAATATTCACATGTCTCATTAATTGTGTTAAGCATATTCCCTTCTAGATCAATATTGGCTAAATCATCGCTCATTATAAATGAGTATTCTTTAAATGACTATTATTCTCGCAAAAAAACCATAAACCAAAACAACATTAGCAGTCGTGCGTTTGTCTACCAACATATAGAGAAAATCTGGTGATCTTATCGCAGTCCCATGTCCAAATTACAACCTGACTCTGGTCCTCTTCCATACAGTCGACTCCAGTAGTATTGTCACTTATATATATCCAATTCCTCGAGATCCTTAATCGTGATGACCTTAGCCTCTTCTGGTGTCCCATTAAGCTTTATCATCACGTTACAGTTTCTCGTCCAAGTTGCTTGGATTTTTTTTTCCTTACGTAATATGCGAGCTTGTCTGGCGATGTCTGCATTCTTTTTTGTAAGATGTTCATTCAAGTATACTCCGCTTCCTCTCAGCTGTCTGGACTGCCTCAGTAAGTCACTTTTGTGTTTTCGATTTACAAATCTCACTACTGTCGCTGGAGGTGATTCAAATGTGTTTCTCATCTAACAGTGAAGTCGGTGTTAGAGACGGAGCTGAAGGAGGGGAACTCAAACTAGCATTAACTCACATTTTATTTTGGAAATCTTTGAAAAACAGATGAAATTGTGAGAGTGGGATCATGCGGATCATGCGGATCATGCAGGTGTGTTAGCCGATTCCCAGATTCCACAAAGGAAAGTTTGTCTTTCCTAATGAAGGACGAGAGAAACTAGAACAGACAAAACGAGGAGCTGCTCGGCGTTCTCGCTCCAGATGTTCAGACACTTTCCTCCCTCTTTGTTGTGCTCAGTCTTCCTCCTCCTCCTCCTCTTCCTCCTCTTCGAGGGTTTATGTTGTTCTAATTAAAGTCTGGTCGGCTCCGGAGCGGCGCGTCTGTGGTTGAAGCTCCCTGAGGGGAAGCGGCGAGTGGGCTTCGTCACACCGTTATTCCTGCCCCCGCTTTGCTTTCTGCCTCTTGCTTGATCTCGTCTCCTCTGGCATCATATCAGAGATCTTCTTCATCCGTCTCATTTATTCCCCCCACTCTTCTCCTCCCAGCTTCCATCCAGCTCCTCGCCTGCTTTGTAAAATCACTCGTGGAGTTTGGTGTTATGGCGATGATGCCAGCGGCGTGGGCTGCTCCAGTTTGCCGCAAATCTTTGTGCAAAACAGAAATGAGACGACAGGAAGATCGTTACAGGAATTGGAGGAGGGTTTGTTTTCCCCCACCTCCCCGCGTCCTCCCGGGCCCGGTGTCTCCTGCAAACATCTGAACATTTCCAGTCTGTGTTTCACAGACTGTTACCTCAGCACAGTACAGACTGGGTAAAGACATAATAAAGTCACTTTAATGGGACCAAGCTGGTTAAGAGTCAACATAAATCAGTTGGCGGTCCAGCGTGTGGAGGTTAAGCTTTATTATGGCGCCATAATTAATGTGGTGAATAGCTATTTGGAGATGGCATCAGAGAGGTGAGGCTGAGATGGTCTGGACGAGGAGGGAGGGTGGACATACTGGACGATGAAGATGGAGCGAAAAGACCTCAGAGGAGGTTCATGAATGCAGTGAAGGAGATGATGATGGGGAAGGGTGAGATGGAGGCAGATGAATCGCTGTGGCGCCCCCTAAAGAGACCAGCTGGGGGGTGCAGCAGCGCTTTGGCTTCTTCTGTGAATGAAGTGTCAGGATAGAAAAACTGAGGTGTGTGTGACAAGAAACAGCACTGAAGTGCCAGAAATATGTGAGAGGAGGCAGGTGAGGCCCGGCGTGCTCAGGTAGACCAGGTGAGAGAGCATCAGAGACTCCGCCCTGAGGATGAAGTGATGAGTAACGCAGTGAGGGTTTATGGACGCGCACGTCTGTAAAGGAAAGAGGTGCAGCTGATTTTAGTGTGAGGTGGAACGAGAGCTTCTGGGCCAGAATGGACACCAGGCAGCTTTTCTATTGGCTGCTTACAGTACCATCACCATCATCACCATCATCATCCACATTTTTCTTTCCCAAGATGTGCTCTGACCCAGGAATCCCCCCCCCCCACTCAGCAGCTTTCCTCTCCTCCACCCTCCCTCCTCGTCTCCTGGAGGAATAAACCCCTCATTGCTCTAGATTTAAGCGGAGGGAAATCCCCCGTCCCCCGTCCCAGAATGCTGTGTGGGCTTAATGCCCCTGCAGCGAGGGAGGAGGGCTGAGAGTCATTCAGTCAGCGTGTTATGCAGTTTGAGCTGCTGATGGAGGTTAAATGTGGCCACAGAGTCTTGATAGCTGCGTGACCGTTCTGTCACACGGAGGCTGAAAACTCGATCCTTGCACATTCTCTCTGCAGCAGATCCAAAACAAGTTTTCAGATGGATTTCATTCTCTCGCTCTGCTTTTGGTTCCAAGGACGTAACCGTGCTGAGAAACGAGTAAATGCAGCGACCGTCATCGCCGTCAGCTGTTTTTCCAGTGTTCGCCGCCTGATACACAAACTGTTTGTCTCTGTACATCATTTCAGCCTTCATAACACCTGTGTATAACTCACCTGTTTAAATTGTATTCAGTATTCAAGGTTGCATTATAAGGGGGCGTGGCCTCTTTGACTGACAGGTGGATGGTGGCACAGGCGACTGTAGCTGCAGGCTTCACCTAAGCTGGACCTCTGAACCGTGCTTGTGCTGTTGGAGCCTTTTGGAGCATTTTTAATGACATCATGTGACCAATAACATGGCTGCTGTGAGGTTACTGTAGTGACAGAGCGTCCGAGGAGGCGGAGCTACAGGTTTGGTGAGAGATATTCTGGGATTAGCAGGTCTCTGCTTTAAACATCAGATTTTATTCAGTCAGACTTGAAACCAGCGACTGAGACATAAACTGGTCAGGAAAGAGTTTACCCAGCTCACCGACTTATGTCCAATCAGAGTCTGTGTTACATCTAGAGGTGTCGCCCCCTGCTGCTCATATGCAGAAGTGTATTTGATAAAGATCGTGATTTGAAGCAGCGGAATCGTTTGTTTTCATACTGAATCTGCAGCTCGTCAGGATTCGGAGGTCTCGTTAGTGATCTGTGAGTTTGTTCTGTGCGATGAGCCGCTCAGCTGTGCGTCCTCCCACGCCGCCTGTCCAGCAGGATGGAGGTGTTGCTTGTTTCTCACTGAATCTCAGAGGTGAAGATGTCGACTGCTGCAGCTCGTCAGGAGAGAAATCTTCACTGCTGGATATTGACTTTCTCCACAAATTAGATCAGTTAGTCAGCCGTCATCCCACAACACTGTATTCCACCCGTACTGTGGAAACTAGAATCTCTGTTCATCGGCTCAACTTTAACTCCTTTGTACAGTCTTACCATAAACACATTAAGAGGAAAATAGTGTGTGCAAGTAGCTAACTACACATACGCTGAGCTGTTTATGTCCCAGGCATCTGAAAGAAAAACGATTTTTAGTATCAGTCCTAAAACATCAGTCAGGCTGTCTCCAAACATTCGTTCTGAGGCGAGAGGCTCACCGGTCCGTGTCACGTGCAGGTGTCTGTGCAGCGAACCAAACTCGTAAACTTTCACCGTCGACTCAAATACACGAATCCATGGTCTCCGTGGTGAAAATCCCTGAGGCGGTCAGTAATGTGGGAGGAGCTTGTTGATGCAGATGAAGGTGACTTCCTGGGAGGGACAGTAAATATGTTCCTGTGACCTGACTCCAGCCGTCGGACTCGCGCCCATCGCTTTTGCGGCTGCAGGTATTTGTGGCTTTCCAGCGTGATTAGGCGGATGCGAGTGACGTGCGAACGCATCATCACACCTGACATCGATAAACAAAGATCTTCGAGCTTCACCTCCGACATGACAGCAGCAAAGGGGCGCGGTCAGGAGGTCATTTGAGGACATTTTGGGATCAGCCCACAGATTTGGTCGGACTCATATTGTCGCCTGTCACTTCAACTAAAACAGCTCACACGTCGCTGCTTCCTCCTGTGCTTTTATTCTGAAGTTTGGGCTGAAGCGGTCTGATGTTTCCTGCAGCGCCGGCGTCAATGCACCGTTTTTAAATGCATGGCTGCTCTGCTTGGAAATGAGCAGCCATGCATCAGCTTTAGTTTTGGTTATTAAGCAGCTGTTTGTCTGTTTTCACTGGATTAATGTTTATATCAGGAAGTGCCGGCGTGCACATTGAAGGCTTCCACTGGGATCAGCTCACATCCTGTTCCCTTTTATATTTCATTAGCCGATAAGGAGTCGTTTTTATCAATGAAAGCGGCTCCTTTGAATTTCGCCTCCCTCTGCGATCCAATGTGGAGCGCCGATGCGCTTCTATAAATGAAACAAAGGCTGATGGGAGTTCTGAACAAGTGGGTTACCCAGTTTGTAGAGTGAACGGTCCTCTGAGTGGCTGCACTTCCTGCCAGATGGCTTCGTGTCAGGAGACTAGATATCCACCTGGATTTAATCCAGAAGGAATTTTATTTAAAATTTTAGCTGCTGAAACAGAAATGAAGGTTTGTACCTGTGACCTCCGTCAGTTAGGCAGCCTCTGGTTTATGGTTCATAGAATAATTATTATTAAATCATCAAATCCAATCAATGCCCCAAAATCGGCAGCGAATGCGTCGTTTTTCTTTCCTCAGAGCCACAGAGCTTCAGTTCATCCTGGAACTATGAATGTCAGTAAGCTGCTCGTGATGATTTTAAATGATGACAGCTCAGTACAGACCCACAGTAGGTCCTGAACCTGAAAGCCAGAGTGGAAATGTCTCTGCTGAGAGGAGATGAACACCGTCCTGGCTGAAATGTGGGAACGAGTATGGGCAGAAATCTGTGCCATCGGAAACTGAATTTGAATTAGTCTAATTTGAAATTGAATTTATGGTTTGAAAATGATCATCACTAAATTAAAATTGAATTTTATATATTGAAAATGAATTAATTTGCTTTGAAACTGCATTTTATCCTTTAAAAATTCAGCTCTCGAATAATTTCAGTTTCACTCTCACCATTCAGTTTCAGTTCTACAATTCAGTTTTTTGGGACTTACATCCGGTTCCGGTTCAAGAGTAAACGAGCGCAGATTAATAGAACTACGTTTTACTAGCGGACCGAAAGTGTTACTGACGGAATCTACAGCGCCTTGAGCTGAATTAAGACTTCAGAAGTCATTCGTCATGTCGAATGACCAGCGGATAAACTCTCAGGTTGGTAATAAATGTATTACATGTATAAGAACAAGCGTCATGTTAACAATTGATAGCCGTACAGTAACTTTTATGCTTATTGTAGCTGTTAGCTAAAAACGCTAATTTAGCCTAGTTTGCCCTGGATTCAGCTTTGACAAACAAATATGATCGACTGTTTCTAGTAGAATTCCAAAGTTGTCATCTTGTACCCTGTCAGAGCCCTGTATGCTTGCAGAGACCCCTACAGTAGGGAAACATGCAAAACAGCGTCCAAACCTTTGTATTTGAGCTTTATTTATGTCTTACACAGCATCCCAACTCTTTAGCTAACTTAATAACTTTAGCTAAAGTGAATAGTTACAATAGCAATACAGAGGAAACCCCGACAATCAGAGGACCCACTTTCAGCAAGCACTTGGTGCCAGTGGAAGGAAAACCCCCCTTCTAACAGGAAGAAACCTCCAGCAGATCCAGGCTCAGGGAGGGGCGGGGCCATCTGCTGTGACTGGTTTGGGGTGGTGGAGGGAGAATCTGCCGAGCGTCGCTGATGGTCGGTGTGATGAAGACCCCTGCTTCTTCTGCGTCTTCGTCACTAATTGGTTCGAGCGACTGCATGCAGACCTCATGTTTTATAAAGTGTGAAGAGCTTTGAGGGCAGGTTTTGGTGTGGATGTCAGACGGCGGATCTGCCTCTGAGATGTGTGGTGTGCAGAGAGCGGGGGGGTGCTTTCCATCGTGGTTAGCGTATCAGATGACTTTCAGGCTAACGGGAGTGAAAAGCAGCGTGACTGAAACAGAGCGTGAGGCCGTCAGACTCACCTCTGTAGTTTTTTGCAGTCAGCCCTCGAGCGACATTCAGTAAAATCTATAATTATGAGTGAAGACGCCCCCGATGCGCTGCAGATGCCTTCCTACACAAAAGGCCCTGAAACATCCCACCAAGTTCACCGCCATCCTCAGACGCCATGGCAACAGACGAGCGAGCGTCACAGAGCTCAGACGAGGCTCTCATCTCGACATCTGCATCGTCAAAGGCTGAACGAGCTCAGGCTGAATACCTGCTTCAGTCACACCTGAGCTCTGCTTTCAGGAGGACACATGAACCACGGTGGAGGCTGAAATGACTGTTACAGAAAACAATCTGTTACTTTATCAGATAATCAATAATAATTAATAATTACTGTGATTTAAGATTTTTTTGGGAGACGTTTTTTATCTCGTTATGTCACAGGTATAATTTGGTAACGGTTTCAGGTGTTGTAAACACTACAGGCCAATTTTATTTCAGTCATTGTCAACTGTCATCCTGCAGTTCCTCTGCTGGACAGTAGGGGCAGCAGTGAGTCAGTCCCATAGACTCCCATATTAAAACGTTACAGTAGAAGTAACCGTGTTTACAGCCTGATACACAGACTGTTTGGTCTCTGTGGAGAATTTTCCCCTTCATACCACCTGTATGGGGAGGATGTTGTTATAACTCACCTCTAAAGTTTGCATTTATTAGGGGCGTGGCCTCTGACAGGTGGATGGTGACACAGGCGGCTGTAGCTGCTAGCTTCGCCTCAGCCAACTGTTCCTCTGGACCGTGTGTGTTGTTGGAGCATTTTTAATTATCTGATCAACAATATTTCAAAGCACTGATTCGCTACGGTTCCTCCTGGGTGTCTCGTAGGTTGTCTCAGGGACTCGGATGTCTTGGCTGTTTTGGGAACGCCTTGGTGTCCCTCTGGATAATTTGGAGGGGAGGTTTCTGCTTGGACTGAGAACTGGAAGTGACAGAAGATGATCTGATGATGACGTCTGATCTTTTTTTTTTTCTTTTTTTTTTTTATGTTAGCTGTTCAGTTCATTTTTTTTAATCTTAGATGTCTGTTTGGCCTCAAACACAGCAGCTGCCCAATAGCTGCCACTGACCGGCTGATTATCAGAAGCCTGACAGATGACTGCAGCAGCAGGACCGTCGCTTGTTTTCAGAAGGAAAGTTTCCCGTCGTCGAGATGCAGATAGCCTCGAGTGAGGAGCGACCCAGTTCAACCTGTTTGACATGAGTGAAGTGTCCTACTTCCTGTGTGTGAGTGTGTGTGTGTGTGAGTGTGAGAGAACAGCTGTAAAATCAGCAGCATCGTCGGCTCAGACAGAAACACTGAAGCATGACTCAAGTTTGTCGCTGAAATGATTCATCAGTCGACAGAATCATTAAACAGTCGTGTTTGATATTTTTATCGTACCTGAAAGTGAAACAACTGTGTGGAACAAACTGCTGGAAGCCCAAATTTTGATGTTTGGGGTAAGAAAAACATTAAAAGGACGATGTTTAAAATGGAAAGGAAGTCAGAGTATGACCTCACTGACAGACTGGATTCATTTGAAGGCGACGTGTCAGAGGCTGAAGCTCATTCTCATTGGCTGTGATTTATTTATTTATTTTTAGCAGAAACTTTTCTTTATGTCATAACCTTTTAAAAAGTCAGGCATCAAATGAATTTTACAATTAGTGTTTAAATGATTTGAACCTCCTGCTTCGTGCTCAGTCATCCAGGTAAGGAAATCCCGGGGTTGGCTCGTGTGGACG